>NW_027526295.1:156703660-157231160 GCF_048455015.1 Haemaphysalis longicornis | reverse complement strand
TCTCTCTCTCTCTCTCTCTCTCTCTCTCTCTCTCTCTCTCTCTCTCTCTCTCTCGCTCTCTCGCTCTCCAAGTGTCCGCAGGCCCCGTATGTCGGCTGAAGCGTGCGCGTCCGCAGGAGTGAATCATGGGAGCGGCGGCAGGTCGATAAAATGCAATTTGTTCCAACCCTTCGCGACACCTCTTCGTGACTGCTAGTATTTAGCGCCCGAGGGTGTATATACTCCGCAGGTCTTTCTCCTTTTATACAGCATCAACACCCTGGCTGCTTGCACTCACGCCTGGAAAAGCCGTGGCAGCCCACCACACGCAAAAAAAAAAAGCAGAGACAGAAGAAGCTTCAGAAGTATGATGTGCGGGGGTTGTGTGGCCGCTTATTCTGTTCAGGCGTATCGAGGATGAAGTGGAACTGATTTCTCCACCTTTGGGCTCGCACGCGAAGGTGTGGTTTCCCCGGCGGCAGGAAATGGCGCCGGGCCGAAACCTGGCGTCGTAGAAGGCAGCGGACCGAGAGGACTTCTCTACTGGAGAGTTCCAGTTCGCGCTGCCTCGACAAAGGCGGGGCATTACGGGCGTCGCACCGATTGGGCGCGGAAACCACGCTGTATCCGGCGGGCCCATTCCGCGATAAGTGTGTTTTCGTCCCGGCAGCGCCTTACAACCCCGGATCACTGCGGGGAGCGAAATTGAGTTCATCGAACCAGAAGGGCGCAATCGGTTTCGTTTCGTCTCGCTGCTTAAGGCGTCGCCGAGTTGCTAGAGGAACCTCTTGTTTCGAAGCGACACCCAACCTCTCGCTGAGTATAGTTTGCTTGAGGCTCGCGGGTAACTCGGGACATAGCCCGGAGCCGAATGCAGTCGCGTTTAGCAAATTCGAGATGTATGTGAATGCAGGCGTATACCTTTATGATGATTTTATTTGGCTACACGACTTTCTGACGCGCCTCCGTAGTGACCACCCGTGTTTTCATCATTTCTTTATCGCTTGGGAGTTGTTTGTAAGGAATTAGACCGAATATGTGTATCGCAAGGGCTCCGGGCGTTTTTGTTCTCCGTCAGGAAAATCGCCGCAGACAAAACGCCTCGCGGCAAAGCCAACTTTATCTCGCATGCTTAGAAAAAAATCAAATAAAACCTGTGTTCCAGCAAAACTGCATGGAACAAACTGCAGCTTTTTCCATGCAGTTCCAAACTGCATGGTAATGGGCCGCTAAGATGACTCTATCATCGCTCCAAGTTTCGTTTACTTGAAAGTTGTAAATGTCAATCCATGGCAGGTGTACGGTTCCAGAACACGGCTGTAGCTCTTGTTTCATCGAACCTATCTCGAAGAAAAAATACATGACAATGAGACGCTGAGATGAAGTTATTATTAGGCGAAGTTTTATTTGTTATTAGGCGAAGTTTTGTCACATACAGTTAGGTCACAGTGAAGTTGCAAACGTTACAAAATTCATATCTGATGTCAATACTTGAATATCTACGGAGGTAGTATACAGCCACACACAACGGCTCTAAGCCTTGTTTTATAGAAACTATCCCGAAACACATATGAGTATTAGCCGCTAAAATGACCATAATATTACAGATAACATTAAATGCCTAACTCAATAACGTTATCCACAAATACACCTTCGCTACCCTTCTATCTTCACCGTTGCAGGAGGGCTGTAAATTTTTTCTCTGCTTCGAATACAGAAGACATTTAAATGATCCTCTTAACGAAAATGACCCGAATTGGGAATCTGACATGCGTGGATAATTTATATATACAAGGACTCTGTACGGTAGCTGTTGTGTGAGATGGAGACAGAGACAGAGAAAGAGAGGGATAGAAAGAGGGAGAGAGAGAAAGAATGTTTAATAGTAAAGGCGATGCTAGACAACCCGCCCGTTTCACTTATCTTGCTACGCCATATGAGAAAAGAAACACGATAGTCAATGCAATTAGAAAATCTTAACTGATGCGCGCAAATTTTCGAACATTCACGGAGTTTGGCAATAAAGTTAGTCATAACATTTCGACATTTCGTCTAAGTCGGCTGTCCGCAAGAAAACCAACAGAGCTTTGGTAGCCCTTACGCCCTGGCTTGCCCGACCAAGGACCCAAGACTGCCCTCAGCTCGAAGCCTACGTGGGGCGGCTCACATTGTCAGATTCAAGGGTGGCGTAGTGGTGTATTCTGGTCATCCCAGGTAGAGCAAAGGGGGTGACCGCCATGAATATTTTGGAAGAATGTCAGAACAAGTTCCTCTTAAAATCGATGCAAGTTTAAACTTGCTGTAATAACCGCGTACTAGCCATATCTGCAAAGTTTCTTTACTTCAAATGGTGCAAACGGTGACTATCCTTACGCGATTAAGGATGTATCGCGCCATATTATAGCAACACCCTGAAGGATTTTTCTCTAATTCATTTACTGGTCTGCGGTTCTTTACGTTGTTTACGTCGTGCAGTCGCTCCACCAACTGTGGTATGCATCAAAAGTACAGGTGGTGCCTCCTAAAGCAGGTAATTTATTTTCCCAAGTGAGCTGATCATGCAGCAGGCTAGTCATCTCTAAAGCCAAAGCTACGGGCAGCTACAAAGGGGCTACAGTACCTACTCTGTTGCGGCTGACGATCTCCCGTCTGGACACAGCTATGACGTACCCATTCTCGCCAATAATTTACCAGTGCGCTACAAAACTCTATTCCACTTTTGTGGATGCTAATTCTAGAATTAGCATCACCGAGAGCGCTTTAAAACCTGCTTATTGTGCTGCCCAGGTCATTACCATATAGGGCATGCTAATTAGCGTCCCCCGGTTTCTAATGGGTGGAGAGCTTTCGGCACACACTCTGAATTAATTAACGGTAGGCTACCTCTGTCTCTGAAAATGAAAGTCTGCCACCAATGCGTGCTCCCGGTGATTACTTATACGGCTAGACACGTAGGAACACTGTGAGCCTTGAACAACAACTTGGCCCGCTCAGCGACTTGGGAGTAACGCTTAGAGGCGGGAAACGAGCGTTTTGGATCAGGGAGCAAACGCGGGTGAACCTAAACGCACAAATACAGAGAAAGCGGCGGAGTTCAACTGGACGCGTAATGCGGGGAACTACCAACCATTGCACCCCCAGAGTAACTGAGTGGCTACCGAGAGAGGGGCCAGAAGTGGATGAAGACCGCTAACTGGATGGAGGGATGAGATGAGGAAATTTGGCGACAAAGTATCGATTCGGACCTCGCTTGCTAGGAGCACTTGTAAGCAAGTCATGGTCATAAAAGATGATGGTGATTATGGTGATGGCGGCGGCAGAGGTGGTGATTGCGACGACTACAGCGATTATCGTGTCGGTGTGAATTTTTGATTTTGAATTTGAATTTGAATTTATGTCATTTTGTGTTACAACAAGGATGTATACAATAGAAGATTTCAGAAGGAGGTCCCAGAGTCAGAGACTGAAGAGGGGACCTCCTGTTATTCATTAAACAGGCGGAAACACACGTTATAAGCACGAATATATCAATCAACGAAACACAAAATAATATCAGCAAGATCAATTAAGGTATATATACAAGAACATAATAAGCAAGAAACGCATTAGAAAGGCATGGAAAAAAGAAAAAAAAGAACTATCACCAAGATAACAAACGGTACATATGAAAGAACGTAATAAGCAAGAAACGTAGTAGCAATGCATGAAAAAAAAAGAAACAAAACTAATATCAGCAGCAGTGTATAGGCAAGAACATCATAAGCACAAATCATATTAGTGATGCCCGGAATAAAGAAACAAAACTAAACATGGTACAACCAAGTTACATTATTCAGGTTGGGATAAGAACGCCCGCAAATTATTTTTAAATGTATACACAGTACGGCATGTTTTAATAGAGAGCGGCAGCGTATTCCAAAAGTGTATAGCCGAAAAATTAGTTGAAAACTTTCCGTAGTTCGTTGTTACTTTTGGCAATAAATAGTTCATATTTAAAGAAAATCGAGTGGAGTTACCACGAGGAAATTGGTCAGTACAGTGGTTATGGTGATTTTGAAGATGATGATGATGCGACGAAACATGTTCCCAACCGCCATGGATAACATCGATTCTATCGACTGGGCACCTTCCAAAGAACCCGCTCAAAGGAATGCGAATCTGTACCCGAACTTGTTCTGTAGTCTTAGTAACACGATTCGAGTTGGTTGTCTGTGACACACCTCAGACAAAGCGTCGCGATCACAGTTTCGACGACTTAACAGCCGCTCAGCGGCGGAAGTTACGTGCCACTCCCTTTTTTTTTTTTTTAAGAACAGCAGTATCGCAACCAGACAATATTCATCAAAACAACAAGGACACGGAAGAATAGTAAACAAGACACAGCTCCTCGGGGAAAGGGACGAAGATATGTGCTTCTGCACTGCACTTATCTCAAACACCGTGTACTCTTATCTCAAACACCGTGGCTATAAATTATGACTAAACGCACGAATATATGAACGCACTCACACAGGCATGCTTTTGCTGAATTATTCGCATCCGTGCGCTGCTTAAGATTGCTTTCAAAAAGATGGTGAATGAAGACGCTAGCGCAAAAAAAACAGAGCGAGATACAGTTTCTTCTGCTACCCCTTTCCAGAGAAAGTGTAGCGCATAATACTGCATTTTTTTCGCACTTAGTAGACGAAAACCTCTAAAAACCTCCGTGTGTGCATTTTAAACTAATCAAGAACCAAGACTCGGATTTCACCTGTATACTGCATAAAACATTGTAAGCTTTATGGGAACTTAAGCGCAAGTTTGGCCAAGACACATTGCTACAAATGTACTTGCGTCCGTTCATTTTAAAATCAAAAGCAGAAGTTCCTGCACAGAAAGGACCCGTTATTTGCTGTTCGGCCCGCCGCTCCTGAACTTTTTCGCTCCCACACGAGTAAAATTGTAAAAATTTCTCCGTTGTAGTTCTGCATGCAAATGAGAGGTGAAAGGCGCAAAGCCAGCTAACTTACGAAAACACGCGTGGCTTTTCGCCCGCCAGGCTCGAGTCAGCGAACCGAACCTAACGCGCTCAGAAAGGTTTCTGCCCTGGGGACAGCGCAACATTGCCCCTTGCGAGTGGACCAGCGATTTTGCCTCAGGTGAAACACCTGGAGCGTGAAAAGCCTTAATTTTTCGAGGGTTACCAAGTTTTGTTTACGAGTTAAGCTTGGAAGGCTTATCCCAATATTTGTAAACACGTGTGCCCGCCATTAAAGTTCCAAATGTTCCAACGTATACACCCACCGCGTGTATCTGTAGAAGTAACAAAAGATCACCTAGAAGATATTCACAAGTTGGGTAATGAGACACGCCCAAAGGCAGAGCCACAGATTAATTACGAACACTGGGGTTCTTTAAAAAGCGCCGAAGTCTTTTTATCCGAACGTTTTTATTTTTCGTCCCCTGAGGAAAGGATACCGCCGCTGCTGTGAATGAAGCCGACGACCCCTCCGCTTTGAGTCATGACGCCTTTGTAGTTGCGCCACCGTGGAAATACTATGGCAGGTCCTTCTGTGTGTGACGCTATGGATGCCCGACAAGTTATTCTCTCTTACGCATTGCTGCTGAATTTGCACAGATGCGACCCCAAGGGAGTACCGTTCCTTTGATGGACATATTGATTCATAGCCCCATTCCGTGATCTCAGAAACTTGATCCCCGCTCCAACCACTCGCCTGTTCATCTTATTTATTCACGCAAATTGTAACCATCGTCATCATCATTACCAATTAAAAACAGCCTACTCAGCTCCAGTGCAGGGCGAAAGAATATTCAGAGCATAAAAGAATATTCGGTTTCTGATTTTCCAGAGAGAAAAATTCAAGGTGCTGAAGCCCGTGTTGCATACTAATACAATGAGTATTTCTCTTGCTGGGTTACTAATCATTTGTTCGCGTAGCGATGACTTACTAAAGTGTTGAGCTACCGGCTGCAAGCAACGGTTTTTTTTTCCCAAGTCGCACTTGGCGGACTTTGCGGCTCCTTATCGTCCCTCAGCTACCGTAAACCATGGTCATGGTAGATTTTATAACGCCATAGCAAAGCAGCAGGTATATTAGGCAAGTTCGCACGATTATTATATACATTGTTTAATTGCGCCACAGCCTCCGTAAATTGGACGGTCATGGTATTATGTAGTGCCAAGAGGGGCGTACGCAGACAGTTTCCCACCCTCTAGCATTCAAGGAAAGAGGGAGGAAAAGAGGTGAGAAAGAAATTATTACCCGCTCAGTCATGCGTCCTTCGACTGTGGCATGAGCAACGTCAGGTGCGATCACGCACTGCCTGCTGTTTCACCGAACACGGCTACCGCAGAACAGGCAGGACTTCGGCTTCCTTGTAGCTCGTAAGCGAGTAAATGCATAGTGAAGAAAGCAAATCCCAAAAACCGCTTAAAAATCCAATTGTCATGCCAAGCCCAAGCCAAAAAGGGGGTCTTCCCATGAACCCCCCCGACGACATGGCTTACCAGGCGCAGTTTCTTCTCTAGTAAACTTACTAAGAAACTCTATGCATCCCCCTTCCCCGGTCCGTTGTGGTGTGCCCACGGACGCCGATATGTTATGTCACGTCTAAATATTCGCTATGTTACAGTTGTATATTCACAGTAATATTACAGGTATAAAATTTTATTCCTGGAAGTGTGTGCTGTAGAAACAATTCATAAACCAAAGCGTTATAACCGTAGCACCCGTACCCGTAGTACCCGTGTACCCGTAGTACCCGTGTGTGTGCGCGTGTGTGCGCGGGGGGTGGGGGGGGGGGGGTGGAGGGGGGAGGGGGTTGCGCTCCTGGTGCTTAATTGTGCATCGATTGGCCAGAAATTGGTCATATTTCAGGAGGAAATTAGACTGTGGACTTGAGCAACAATGTTTCCCTCAACCTTACCCCCAACTCTCCAAGTCAGAAGAAACGGCTGACCGTCGCATCTGAAAGAATACTGTCATTCACGCAATTCGCTTACACCGCACATTTCCCACTGAATTTTACGTCCAATTCACTCTATACCAAGTGCGTACAGCCCACACCTCCCACCTCTTCCTTTCTCATCTTTCCCCTTCCCTTAGTTGCGGCAAAACCTGATCACCACTAACCATCTGGACGTCAAGCAACTTCTGGAATGTACGGCATCGATCGTCCGGTTCCACTTGCATTCCCGAACTAGGGAACAACTCTTACTTCACGGCTCAAAAACAGTTCAACAGTTCCGTACTACTATTACTACTACTACTACTACTACCTCTACTACTACTACTACTACTAATAATAATAATAATAATATAGCTACTACTATTACTACTACTACTACTACTACTACTACTACTACTAATAATAATAATAATAATAATAATATAGCTACTACTATTACTACTACTACTACTACTACTACTACCTCTACTACTACTACTACTACTAATATTAATAATAATAATGCTACTACTACTACTACTACTACTACACCGTGAAGTCCTAGTGTTTCCGGCATGATATCTCAAGACTGCTCACACCACCGATGAATATTAAAGGGGCCCTAAACAGGGATCCAAAGGTTGAGATTTTACGTGCGCAATCATTGGAGTACTATCCAAAGAACATACATTCTGTCGCAAAAATTGGGCCCATCTCCCCGCGAGGAGGACTCGAGTAAATGCGTCGCATAGGGGGTGGGTGTATTGCGTTAACGTTTAGTGTTTGGGGAGTTGGTGGTAGTGAATGCGTTGTATCAGCAGCTTCTTGACGTAGTTTGAATGAGTCAAGGATATAAGGCGCGTTCGTAGCCTCCCATTCTGTGTCGGCTTTGTGGCGCAGTGGGTAGAGCACCGTGTACATTGCGTTCCGCCCGCAAGGTCGAGGGATCGAAACCAGGCGCCGGATAGTATTTTTTTTATATAGTGTAGGGGGAGGGGTGCGGACTACGACTACGGACGTCAACGCGGGTGACATCGTGAGTTACTGAAATGTTCTGCATTTAAAATGATTTAAAAGCGTCCAGTATTAGCCGAGCTATCGTTCATAAAAAGGGCCCGCAACAAGACCTGGCGCATTCCCTCTCCGTCTCCGCTCCTCCAAAGCACTGTGGAAGCGGAGACGCCACCGACCAGACGCAAGACCTGATCGGTGACACCTACAGAAACAGGGTTGCGTCAAGAAGCGCGAAGCCATTGGCTCCGCTCGGCGGTACGTCACGCTTGTAGCAGACGACGGCAAAGCTCCGCCTACTACTGCTACTACCGCTCAGCGGAGTCGGTCGGTGGCCGGCCCGCATCGAACGTCTCCTCGCGTCGGCCGTGCTCGCGTCGGCGGAAACGAGCGCAAACGAGCGTTTGAAGGCAAGATAGGGGGCTTCCTAACTCAACATGCTCGCTAACGACAATAATTGAAGATTGCCACCGACGACTATAGCGGCTCGCTAGCGGCTCGCTAGCGTTAGCGTTTCGCGGTGAACTCGTCCCACCGAGGTCGGTGAAAAGGCTTAGCATCGCCGCAGTTATCCAGACACTGCTTTGCGAGGCCGCGACGACGACGACCCCCCGCGCAATCTTTCGCTGCACTATCACCCCCTTTCGCGTATTTGCAAACTGATTTTCAGCAATAGTCCCGCACTGGCGGGCGGTGACAAGTTTTAGCTGCTGCGGTGTATGCGTTATCGTGCGTACACCGCACAGTGGGCTGCTTGCCGACCGAGCAGGCAGATGCTTGCCGCGGTCGCGCGTGTAGCGGCCGTTTGTGCCCGCAGAGATTTTCCGTGTTTTTCAGCGTTATTAATACCTTGTAAACGACTACAAACTCAGCTACGCTCGTGTAACGGATGGCGACGATAAACATTCGTCCGTGCCACCCGTGCAGGACGAATACGCCGTGCCGCCGGTGCAGGAGCGCTGCGCGCAACCGCGTTTCTCCCAGAGCCGGGAACGCTGACTGGCTACAGCACTTAACGGGGCCCACCAATAGCGCAGCCGTACTGTTGAGAGCTTCGTGCGTCACACGGGTGCGTGACAACCGCTCTGTCTCACGTCACAGCGCGCAAGTGTGGCGGCAAGGAAGCGGTAGGTGAGCAAGGAAGAAAGAAAGCATCTTTATTGCGTGTTTGTGCGGCCCCTGCTTTACGCAGAGGTGTAATATTTGGTATACATTGTCGTGAAGGGGTACTCTAGCGATTGCACGATTGAAATGGCGACCTTCAGAAACCTATTTAGGGCCCCTTTAATAGGCGTATATAGCACGCACTTTTAGAAATTGAGCTTCAAATGGCCGCCTAAATACGTACGTTTTTTTATTTATCAATCATTGCCAACATCATCATTGTCATCATCCGTTTGTTCCCACTGCAAGACGAAGGCCTCTCTCATGTTCCTCCAGCCGTTCTTCTCTTGCAATGTTCTGCAGGTACATTTATTAGTGCGGTGCACTTTGGCGCCCGGTGCAGTGGTTTGGCGGTGGCGGCGGCGGCGGCGAGAGCGATGTCTGCGTATCAGAGCGAGCGAACGAGACACCGAAGGCAGAAAGGAAACGGAGGAGGAGCGTCTGGCGAAAGCGTGAAGGGTAGGGCGGCACGCGCTGCTATGGCGTCATGTCTCTCACTGCCACCCCCTACATTTCCCCCATGCGTCGCCGTCGAGGGGCGCACTCCCCCTAACACTTCCGGCAGACGCTCCTCCTTAGTTCGGAACTGTTTCCGAACCGCTTGACATTTACGCGGGAGGTTCAAACACGATTTGCAACAACATGCTCGGCGGCGGCGATGCGCTGCGAGATAACGGCGCGCGCCACCCCGCGTTCGCTGATCAGACGATCACTCCCTGACACGCAGCAGCTACGCGTCGTGACCGAGAAGACTGCAGTTCGCGCTGCGCACAAATTTCGCATTAGGGAGCATAGTAATCGTCAGCTGCGTTTTTGCTCCGAATTTTAAAGTGAAAGCTTTTTTTAGTGGGAGCCATGGCGTCCTATAAAGCAAACTAATACTAATACATTTCCCCATAGACCAGTTGCTCGACCGAAAAGCTCTGATAATATCTCTGGACACTCGGTGCGTGCGTGAAAAGGGGCTTCCACTGCGTCGAAATGGTTACTTGAACATCGCGAAAAAGGCATGGTTTTAAATAAGACAACACACGCATCGATCATGAAGAAGGAGTACAATAGTATACCTTTACCTCATAAACCACGTATCGGTATATGTTTAGGTCGTTCGTAGATGCATTTACTTCGTGCGCGAGAAACCGTTGTATGGGTTTGTTCTTCGTTTGCGTTTTGGGTCTTTGAAGGCTTTACGATCGATTGAACGCACCTTCAGCGAAGGTGGTTGGACGCGCTTTTAGCGAAATTTTTGACGCACTTTTGACGCACTTTTGATGCAAGAAATCGTTCGCGCTTCTCTCAACTTTCTTTAGGAAGGGATGGTAAAGTTGTTTTGATTTTTGTCTTCCTTCCTTAAGTTAACTGTCATCATCTGGTTGCAGTGCCGTCTCTCGGTCATTCCCTCTTTGTGATTCACGGTTTGTCAGTTCTCCTTATTACGTGCTCAACCTAAGTCCACGCACCCTATTCTTAGTTTAAGCTACCATGCCCTCCACCCGAATTGACTCTGTTTTACAAGGTCCTCATTTACTAACCATGAGCGTTACTCATCATGCTTCTTTCTAATTCTCGTTGGACTGACCTAAGGTTTCCTTCAAAGCGCTTGCAAGGTGGCGAGTTTACGGGCCGTACTCAGAGTCCCCCCTCCACTCCATTTGCTCCCTCCACTCGGCTGAGGGGAGGATTCTGCAATTCTTATGCATGGGGAAATCGATTTCAAGGACCGCCTCCACTGGAGGCTCGAGTGGAGGAAGGGACTCAGAATACCAGGGTAAGCCTTGTAAGTCATCAGCTGCAGTACGCATTGATTGTTGACCTTACTTTGCACTGACAGAGGTAACATACCGTTCATTATTTGAGCATGCTTGCCAAATGACTCCCAAGCACTATTATTTCTACGCCAGAATTATTTATTGAGTTTCGGATAAGCTCTTGCAACTTCTCCAACGTTCTTACCCCTATTCGCCAAGCTTTTGAAGTATTTCTTTACCTACGATAAGGGTTAATCTTTCTGTGTGCCTGTTTAATATTTCATTTGATTTTTTCATGCTCCCCTTTAGTCATATTACAGAGCTTTAAAGTTAGAAATATTGGCTTCATTCTAAAGAAGGTTTGTTGTGTACAACTGTTCCAAACGACGGAGAAAATTCTGCAAAATCTTCAGGAGCACTGTCGAAAACCCTTCTTGTTTCACCACTGTACGCCAGCAGAACGGTGCAGCGGATCTCCTCGCGTTTTCAGTGGCCAAAGCACCTCTACAAGCTTTGAAACTCCGCAAATTAATAGTCGAATCGATAATGCCGAGGCGTTTGGGACTCCAAACGAGGCCATTATGGAGCCATCCGCCCACTTTGCGTTCCCTGGGCCAAATTCTACTTCGTGGACGTGAAACGTTCCCGAAAGTTTTCATTAAGTGAGCTCAACTCCTCAAGCCTTTGTACTTTAATTGGACTTTGGACAAGCGTTTGTTTTTTCTTCGTTTCTCTTGCGTGGAGATAATTCCGCACTACTTACTTGTTCCCTAAAAAACTACATTAATCGGGCACCTTATTAAATAAAACGAAGGCGCCTACGCACCCAGGGTACATGGAGTAAGGATTGGCAATTACGAGAGTACGGCTTCCCTGGCCTTGAGCAAAGTAGGCTGTTCACGCCGTTTTCGATTTGAGAAAGACCAGACCGTGTACGCTGGCGGGGTCCACTAGTAATTACGCCTGAAGGAACTATACGTGCACTGAGGCATTAACGGCATGGTGCGAGAAGTTGTGCCCAGAGATTAGGGAGATTCTTGATTTAAGCGAACAAAGCAGAAATAACTCGTTCTTTTTTTTCTTTTAAGCTATTGCTTTTTCGCAAGTGTGTTTCTTTATCTGGAATTTCTGGTTCTGGCTATTCTTTCTACGGGCTGCTCAAAGGCTGTGCTGCAGTATTCGTTGTTCTTTTTTTCTTACTGCTTGTGCATTGAGATTTATATATTGAAAACTGTGTTAAATTGTGCTAACACAAAAAGCAGACTTTCCGAGCATTTTTTACACTTTACAAGGTCTAAAGCTGTCCTTGTTCATTTATTATGGCTGACAATAGAATGTTTCAGGTACGCATTTTGCAATAAAACTTTATGTTGTAATTCAAGTTTTTTTAAAGGTGCTGGTGAATACGCATCGCTGGGGAGGGAGAGGGGGACCTCGACGGCCTTGCCCCAGGCACCAGTGGAGGATAAGAGGGGGAACTCTCCTGAGCGGCCACATGAGCCGCCTGGTTGCCTGAAGAAAATGGTTCGTGGCCAGGTACCCAGTCGACGAGGATGTTGGAGTTGTTCCGTTTGAGGAGTTGAATTTGAAACAGAATTTCGTGGACGACAGGGTGGGTGGAATCATACGATCGCAAAGCTGTGAGGGCCTCGTACGAATCTGTGAGTATGCGTATGGAGGGCGGTAGAGGTGGGTCACAGTCAAAGGCGATAGCTGACACTGCGTTGTTAATAGTGTACAGCTCCGCATCGAGGCTGGAAAGTTCTTTGCCGAGTATGGTAGTGTACCCTGAGAGAACTGGTGCCTCGGGGCATTTCCAAGCAAGGCCCGCGCCGTACTGGTTTACGCTTGCGTCCGTGAAAATGTCCAGTTCATTCTGAAGGCGATCCCTATGGAGGCGTCGGATTCGCCGCTGTCGCAATAGAGTATTACGGCCAAACCCGGCTATAACGAACCCGGATAGAGCGAATTATGCTATATATCCAACAAAAGTATTTCAGTTACGGAAATACATGGGAAACATATTCCTTATAACGAAGTTCACATCCGATATATCGAACTCTGGGCGCCTAGAATGGCCGCCGAAATGCATGATCTCGGAGCGGCGATTGAGATGTATATGCCGCCACCACTGAGCAAGAGCCGCGATTGAGACATTGCGCCTCGCACGGAGCGATGTGACGCCCAGTACTTTCCGTAACTGTTTCCGAGGCGCGGGACTCTCGACCGGAACCCACCCAGTCAGCGAGTCCGAACCAAGACAGCAGCATCAGTGAACTGTGGAAAGAGCTCAACAACGTTCCCGATGATGTCGCGAGTGAAATCCGTCCGACGCTTATAATGAAGCGCGTTCGGCAGTCGATGGGCTCCGCCAATGCTTCTTAGATTTTTGAGGACGGGGACTCGAACTGGTGCAAACAATGTTTTGTGTAGAGAATGCTATGCTAGTTGAAGCCGCCAAAACGAAAGTGAAAACAAAAATCACCGCTTTTTTTTTTTTTTGCAACGTTGGCAGTTAAGGTGGAAAGTAGCTTTATTACTTGCAATAAATGGATTATTTTGGTATGGTAATGGCTACTGTACTGTGTTCGTTTCTGCATATGCGGATGGCGGAGTTGGGGGGGAGGGGGGGGGCGCTCCCGCGTATTGCGAACGCGTAACAAAAAGCTCGTTATAGGCGGGTTCGGCTATATCGAACTATTGTATATATCGAACTAATCGCGGTGCATATTGCAGTTCGCTATAAACGGGTTTGACTGTAGTACGCTCTATAGGTCTGCTATGCGTAGAAGTATCAATTGCTGGTCGCTGCCAGAGTGCTATGGGGACTGGGTAATCGGAAAGTACTGGTGGTCTTCTGGCGTCCCACTCTACTAAGGCGTGTCCCTGTTGTGTAAGGGGTCTTTTGAAGTCCGCCTGGGCTTTGGCCTCCTGAATGATGGCTTCAATAGGAGGAAGAGGTACAGCTTGCTCCAGTTTACCAATGGGTGTATGCTTTGGTAAGCCAGTGACTGTCCTGAGGGTCGCCCGATGTAGCACCTGAATGGTTTTGGTGTCGGTCTTGTTGAGGTCGTAAGCCGTTGCACCGTACGTGAGGGTGCTCACAGTGACAGCCCTGGCCATATTCAAGATGGCTTTCTGCGATGCTCCACCATATTTATTCGACAATCGACGAATGGAGTGCAGTATGGCATTCCATTTCTGTTTTAATCTTTTGAGCCAAATGCCAGGACTCTTTTTTGTTCCAATTGGAAGGCCTAGCAGTGTAATGGGCTCAGTTGAAGCAGATACATCACAGTTGACTAGGTTGACTACAATTTCTTGGGGCGGGTCAGGTGGCTTACAACCGTATACTGCCAAAAATTCGGTTTTTTTTTTTCAGGTGCGAGTTCTAGACCTAGCTGAGCCAGAATGAGCTCAAGGCTATTAGCCGCGGCCTGTAGCTCAACAACCTGGCCCTCTAAAGAATCAAAGTCGGCCGCTTCAGTCCGGACCGTGATATCATCGGCGTATATGGTGAAGCGGGCGCCTGAGTCAATTTCAAGTTGTCGAGCTACTCTGGTCATGGCCAGGTTGAAAAGTAGAGGGCCTAAAATCGACCCTTGGGGAACACCGCGGTCGAGGTAGTAAGTCGTAGGTTCCCATCCAGGGTGCGAACCGTGAAGGCGTACAGGCCGCCTTTGGAGAAATGCTCTAATCCAATTTTGCGTGCGGGCACAGGGGTAGGCACGAGCAAGTTCCTCTAGAATGACCGGGTGGCTAACGTTGTCGAACGCCTTTCGCAGATCAACCGCCATGATCAGGTCAGGAGTGCCGCGATGGTAGTGGGGGCGGTTAATTACCCTACGCAGAAGCCAGAGGCTATCATGCGTGCCAACATTGGGCCGGAAACCTGTTTGGGCTGGGTGAAAATACGGTTGGACATATTCCAAATAATGTGTGAGCCGATTGTTGATAAGGCGCTCGATCAATTTGCAAATAACGGGCGTGAGGGATATCGGCCTAAGGTTCTTGATTTCACTGGAATGCTTGTTGGGTTTGGGGATAGGAAAAATAAGTGTTAGTTTAAGGTGTTCTGGCACTTGCCCGGGCTCCCAGAGGTCATTAATCTGACATAAAAGGTGTTCCAAGGCCTCAGACGGGAGGTTTCGGAGGTGCTTCCACGTGACACCGTCATGACCGGGCGCAGAATGAAGCCGTCCCTGGCGGATTGCGATGCGTAACTCGGCCATTGTAAAAGGTAGCCCCAAGTCAGGGTCAGGCTGAGGAATATCAATAATTGGAAGTGGAGCGGGGGGAGAGGTGGAAGCATGGGGAAAGAAGGTACTTATAAGTCGCCGCTCCACTGTTGACGGGTCTGCGCTGGGGGTTAGGGTAGCGAAAAGAGGGGTTCGTTTGGCAGTCTTCTGAGTGAGGCTGCGGTGCAGACGCCAAAGCGCCGGTAAGCCTCTCGCGTGACTGAGGGTGTCACATAGAGTTTTCCAGTAATATTGGTTTAGCTCTTTTTGATAAGCGGTAATAAGTTGGTACTGTTTCCGAATCTTTTGGAGATCTTTCTGGCATTTTCTATTAGATCCGTAGGTGCGAGTGAGCTTATGTACTTTTTTCCAAAGGTTAGCCATGTGGTTGTCCATGTGCGGTGTTTCCATAGCACATTCGATGTCCTCCTGTGCCCGGGTAGATGTTGTGGTGATTAAGGAGCAGAAGTCCCGTAATGAGGCTGGGGGAGATGCACTCATTATAGCCTCCCGAAAGACATTCCAATCAATTCGCTTCATGGTCTTCCGTCGGCGGATCTTCTTCCGACGGAGATGGATAAGTATTGGGAGATGATCACTGCCCCAAGTTGTAGAGAACGGAAACCATTTGCGAGTAAGGCCAGGAGTAGCCCAGGTTAGGTCAGGGGTCGTATCTTGCTGCGAAGAATGAAGGCCAACTCGAGTGGTCATGCCTGGTTCATTAATTAAAATGCGATTTGAGGCCTCGGCGGCGTCCTCTCGCGCTTGTCCACGAGAATGAGTATGGGCATAGCCCCATGTGGTGCTCTGTGCATTGAAGTCACCACAGAGGAGGATTGGGGTACCGGGAAATTGGGCCATGAGAGCAGGAAGCCAGGCGAAAGAGACGTTAGGTTTTGTTGAGACAGGTTTGTAATAGGCAGTGGCCACGATAATAGCCTTACCGCTAGGTAAGCGGGTGTGCACACCGCGACGACTTCATGGTTGTCGGAGTTGAATTCGCTATGAAAAATTTGCTGGGCACCTACGGAGGAACGCACCAGAACTGCAGCGTAACCGGGGAGAACAGAAGTGGTAAGAGAACCACAGCGGATGTGATGAGGTATAGAGGGGTTAGAAAACGTAACATACCCAGCTACGTGAGGGGTACAGCGCGTTTCTTGGAGGAGAATATAGAGTTGTTGAATTTGTTTTATTTTGTGTTTGAGGATAGTTTCTTGTTGACAGAAGCTTCTGCAATTCCACTGTAGGGCAGTCGCGGGTGTACCTATTGTGGCTGTTTGGTGGGTCGCGATGGGACTTTGCGAGGGGGTTCTTTGGGGGGCTCTTGCTTGGGCAGTTTCTCAATAACAGATTTAATTAGGGTTCTGATCTGGCTGAGTTGGTTGTCAAAATTTTCCTGGTCTTTTTCTCGATCTGCCTGGCGCGCGAGATGCTCATAATGAATTTCCGTGCTGACAGCCTGGAGGGCAAGTTGAAGAGGGGAATCATGGGACGACTTCTTGGAGGTTGGCGTGCGCTTGGTGCTGGGGCTACGGCTAACGGCTAAGCCCTAACTCCAGCTGGCTACCTCAGCCGCCTACCTCCTATTCCCCCCTCAGGCGAAATTTTTATTAACAAATATATTGCAAATTCAGCGTACACACCTGAAACACTTCGCAAGTGGTATACCCCTCACCTGCCCCCTCGATGCCCTTACTGCCGTACCACCACTCCATCAGACCTCACACACCTAGTTTGGTGGTGCCCAGCGTTCGCCACGCACCGTACATTTAAATCTCCCCAACCCCATCCCGATCCACAACAAACTGATGTACAACTATTATATGAAATAGCGGTTTATTCAATTAAAAGCGGTCTGGCACGGGTTGTTTGAGCGGGTCCTCCCCCGAACGAACTGGTGTATGTGCACAAACCCTATTGCGATCACCATGAACTGGCCCATGAATTGCAGGTTCCAAGAACTGGCCCAGTTATTGAGTCCACTGAGAACGACCAGCATTAATTTGTTTATGTTCTCTTACCCTCCCTCCCCATTCCTTTCCCCCATCGTGACCAGTGGTCATCCTTTTCTATTAAAGGTTGTCTCTCTCTCTCTCTCTCTTTAAAGGTGCGAGTGTGATTTGTGACCCGGTGTTTCCACCGGATCTTGACCATTGCCGTAACCTACATGGCGCGAACATCGGGTTCACGCCAGTGACACAGCGGGAACAGCGCATGATCGCAGAGAAGGCCAATCAGAGATGGACTGGTCTACGTCACCCACCAATTAGAGCGGCGGGAGTTTTTAAAAAGGAGGAGCTCCGCCACCAGGTGTCGATGCGGCTTGCACTGAATGACTCGTCGCTAAGGAGCGAGTGCGTTGCTAAACAAGGAAGGGTTGACGACGAGAACATGGACGCAATATGGGAATGAGGAGCAGAGACTGTGCCAACGGGTCACTGCAGAACAGGGATAACAAGAAGCAGAAAAAATGGGCTTGGTAACGCTAGCAAGAAGAACGTGAAATGCATTATATATCGTATATATTTTGCATAAGACCTTGTTATTATTACCATCACGAATGAACGCGAAACTACGATCTCAGTCTCGCTGAAGACATATTAGCCTAACAAGATATAACCTACCATAGCTATCTGGGGCAGTCAGTTAGGGAAGGGGGGGGGGGGGGGGGATGAGAGGTGCCGCTTTAAAGTTGAGGTGACTCTGCAATCGTTCCGCTTTGTTGCGACGCCGGAATGGAATTGAAATTTATTGGCTACTGCGCTTGGAGTAATCGAATGGCAATTTAATTAGACGCCATTTTAACACAGATGGAGTCGGAATCAAATAGGTAGTTTTTTTAGATTAACTTTTTCGGTCTTAACTTGGATCTACGCAGCCGTATAGCGCAAAGCAATATGCTAGCCATTGAATTAGCATCATCGTTGCAACCAAAGCAGCTAACCCCTGCCTTTAGTGTCTTACCGAACGGTGAGCCATAAGGGACGAAACTGGTGGTTTACTCCAAAAGACAAAAAATATGAGATGGTGCCACATGTGCCTGGCACCCGCGCACAGGCTGTTGCGGAGGACAACTGCCACATTCCACGCATGCGTCATTCCACCCCCGTCCCTCTGCTATTCTCACCAATTTGTTATGCAGTGAACTAGCCCAGACTTACGCCTTAGTTGCCCCCATCTCCTAGCAGTAGCAGCAGAGCTCCCACTCTACTCCGCCGGGGAGATTTCCGCCTGTTTCCATGATTGTCGTTTAACAGAGAAGCTGTTAGACTCTGGTTGGTCGGGATTTTTCGTGGGTTTGCGGTTGCAGAAAGGACGTTGGAGCGGAGAAGCGAAGGGAATGTACGCGACACCATCGCTCGCGTGCCCCTGAAGAGCAAGAAAAAAATAAAAGAAGGGACAATAAAACAACTTCACCAAAGAATGAACGCGACACAGCCACGCGCGCGACTCACGAGAGGCCGACTCACCTGCCGAAAGTCAGCGCCGTTGAAGACCAGCGATTAATGCTGGGACTTCCGTTCGTGAAAATCTGCCGTCTCGCTCACGGCCGTGGGTATTTTGGAATAAAGGGGCGAGTCATTAGCGCGCCCACAAACGCCCAAACCACAGGCAGCCGTTCCCCAAATGAACATTATCGCCATGGTTTGGACGAAATTACACTCTTCCAGCCCGCATTTTTTATGCCAATTGGTTTTACCGTGCGTTTGCTTTCGTAAATCCAGCAGCGTCGTTCTGCTCTGTTACATAACGTAACAGAGCAAATTTCTTTAATGCGAAATATTTTTTTGACTACTTAACCCACTTTGCGGTAGCTAGCTGTCTGGCTGGCTGGCTGGCTAGCATACGATATAGCCTCATACGCGAGGCCATCCCCTACTTGCCCCTCTTCCAGAATCCCCTCATTCAAGCTGTGGCAGGAGGCACTGATAAATGAATTTTGCTGACAACTGAGGCTGATCAATAAGCAGGGTTGCGCGAAAGGCTGGGTGGCTGGTGGTGTCGTGCGGACTCACTTTGATGTGGATACAGTGGACCCAAAATTGTGGGTTTGTGCTGCTGCACAGTGCGACTGGTTGCGCTGCATGCAGTGGTCGTCCACCGGCATCGGTACAGTTAACGTACCGGTACAGTTAACGTACTGTGGCTGAACTTCAATGCGCGTAGCATGGCTGAACTTCCGGCAGCCGTAGTCCGGCTGGAGTCCGAGGACCGCATTTCGGCTGACCTTCAGCGGCCGTGCTTTGGCCGCACACCGGTGGCTGTCAAATGGCCGTAGTGCGATGGCTGGGGTCTGTCCGTATGAACGTAAGCCGGTCGACTGGCCTACGGAGACGGGACGTTGGATAGCCATGGGAGTACGGCTCTATACGGCCATAAGGTCCACATTTAGTCGCGGGCCGAATACGTTGCCGGAAAAAGGGCAGATAGAAAATTACTGGCCAAAGTACATCCGCTTGAGTTAGGCCGAACAGTCCTGTTCTGCCTGGCTGGGCAGCTCGGGCTTGCAGACTTAGAAGAGTCTCGCGGAACGAGCTGCTATGGTCACCGGCAGGCAGCGGCTGCCGGCCACCCACCGCACTTAACCAGACTTCTGAAATGAAGTTTACTCTCTCTCACTTTCTCTCTCTCGCTCACTAACTTGCCTGTAAAGGGTACACCACGGCACAAGGTGTACTATGGCGGTGAAGAAAACGTCCAGTAATGACGCCACGCATACTCCCACAACCCGCACTACTCACAATATTCAGTGCACTCACACCCGCAGTACGGCGTTTCTTTTCTACGACGAGCCGTTGATTTTTATCTGTGGATGCCTGTGAGGTAATTGCGGGTCATTTTCCCAAGCCAAACAGTGCATCACGTTTAATGATAATCATGTAAAATTACTGCGAGTATCAAAGTATCTGTCCTGAAATTTCAATCGGATGCTTTTCATAATGTTGCATGTTCGTGTGCAGAAACTGCCCACAAAATATCTATTTATTGTGTCCCTAGACGGTTCTATAACTGTGCGTTTTGCCGCATGGTAACTTTTATAACAGTTTACCCAAGTGTTTTGCGCTTAACACGAATAGCAGCGCCGCACTACTGCATCCGCGAATCCCAGTAGTCTTGTACCATTTTGTGTCATTCGTATTAGGCGGAGAACAAAATGCAGGTACTAAAGGCAAATCGGCGCTGAGTACTTTCACTGAATTCTCGCAGACTCACGCAGAAAAATGGGCCCACTGTTGCCGGGACAATGAGCGGGAATATGGAGCACTCTTTCTACATTACACGGGTAAGGTTCAGGCCTTGCCAAGAAATTAACAAATCAAATGAGCACTGTAAGGAACAGATAGCGAATTTCGTGGGATGGTGGCAAAACTATGGGTTAACGCTGTTATGTTACCCTGATTCATAGCCAATCGCTCTGGTACGATAGTTTTTGATGTCAGGGTTAGTAAATTTATCGTCCTGCTGCCTGCATTGAGTTGTGAAGAGTATGCTGCGGCATGCCAGCGAGCTAACGACAAAACAAGACAAAACGGCGCCAAATGTTTCCGCGAACACTATCAAGACAACAGGAAAAGACGTGACTCTGAACTCTGACATATATACTGCAATATCGCGCAGGCGCAAAAGTGATACGAAGCTCCTAATGCCAGCTATAGGGACCGGTCACTGCTATAATAAGTACACCTAGCACCGCCCCGTGGACGCTTGAGCAAACTTTGGGTCGGTGAGAGCCAGACGGTTGGCGCGCGTTCATATGTTCGACACCTCTTGATTGTTTGTTTTTGCGATTGTGTGAACGTTTTTGAAAGGTGTCTCGTGTTCGAAAACTGTTATCGTGAATAGTTTCCCCATGTCTCAAGTGCTTTTGTGCGGTTTCCGGACAATTACGGGGCTGGACTACTACTTTCGGCCTCGCGTGCGCGAGAAGGGACAGAGATTGTACGTTGCCGGGCACGTGTACGCCGTGAAAGAAATTAGAAATTGACGGGACAGACATCGTTGCGAAGTGCCATTCTCAGCAAGGGAAACGTATCTACAGCGCTTCTCTCAAGGTCAGTACTACGTTTTTCGTGTATCACGGCAAAATAAAGTGACTCCGGCGTATACAACGGCGTCCACAACACGTGCGTGTTTGTGTTGATTTCTCTGTTCGCGCAACCACACTACAGTTACTTTTTCTGTGGCCTTCTTCAGCACGGTTGGTTTTGTCACTAATTAACAATGCATTCTAAACGTTATTAGCTGGTGACAAAGTAAATCCAGTTCCACCCAGCGTGAAATCTGCTAATACAGCGGAGCTGCGCGTTGTGTTTACGAAGATTCCGTTTAGTTTCAGCTTTTTTCTTGTGAGTGCTGTTAGAGTCGTCTTAGCGGTAATTGTGATACAATTCGTTCAGGCCGTTCAGAATTCTCTGTAAAAGTATTTCCTCCTTCTCCCCATCCTCTGCTTAAACAATAATAACCTCAACTTTCACAGTATGCGCAAAACGCATTAAAGGAGTCAAAAAACGCGTGTGAATGTCACCTTGTCTTTGATATCTTACGCTCTCACTTGGAATGCATGGCCGAACTCTGTACACTTCGGGTAACAAAGTAAGGAAGTAGGCGGGATGCGTTTTGACATCGCTTTTGACACCACCTGCGAAAGGCTGTGTGCATATTCTTGTGCCGTCTTTTGGCATCCATTCGATGCCGTGAATTCCGCTGAAAAAAAAGGTTACTGCTGATAAAACAATAGTAGCGGAAGCCGTAATACCTTGTGTTATGCAAATACTACGGCATGCGATTAAAAAATATCGCAGTCTGTGATGTGTGTGAAACGCTGAAAGGAAACGTTTTAGTTTTACAGCCCTTCGCGTCTGCGCTGCGCACAATTTTTCTCCTTCCACTGACAAAAAATGTCATGGCTTTCTTACTCGACTCTTCGTACTGGAGAAATCCATTTCTTGCGACGCTCATTCTTTCAAGGCTGCCCGGGAAACCTGTACAGAGCGATGCCAGTCGGGACTGTGGCAGTCCTTCACGCAGCAGAAGCGGCGCTGCCACGAATTCTTTCCTGCAGTATTTTGATCCTTTCGGACACTATAACTTGTCATTATAACCGTTTCTTAAAAAACTTCCGCCACACAGCGTCGAACCGCACGCAGCGCGCGTGTTATCACGTGCCCTGAACGGCCGGTCACGACATCCACCGACCTAAAGTTGCTAAGCGGCGGCGAGAGGCGGCGCTGCAGTCCCAGGCAAACTTCACTGTCCCACCGCCACAACGTTTAACGCCCAACAAAAGAAAATTCTTTGGGAACTTTACTCTGCTGACGAGATTTTAAGGCGACAGCCTAGTGTTACATTCGGCAAGGCGTCCCCGAACCGGCCTTCATCGCCACCGACATGTTGTGGTAGCGTGGTGGACGAGCGGCGAGCAGAAGCAGCTGCCTTAGTGTTGACGACGCAAAGCCGAAGGCAAAACTTTACTGGTTTACTGCAGGGATAGAAATGGACAGCCACGATGCAGGAACAGCACCGTTCCGGGCGAGCTTACAGCATGACTTCAACGGAGCAGCAACAGGACCAGACGATGTCAGTCGAATGAATAATGCGCTCGGAGGGATCTCGTATTTATAACCCGAAGTGCTAACGGTAAAACAGCTTTCCTAGTGCTTTGCACATGGACCCACAGAGTACAGACACACGCGAATACTCCCGGGTTCGTGAGAGCGGGCGGTAGCGGCGCACGTTGAATCTGAGAGGAGATCTCGGCGAGCGACGTCCACTCACAGATGCATGTCTCGGCGTGCCTCCACTAGAACAGTTTGTTTTAGAGGCGAAGCTCCTAGAGCCGTGGGTCTGTCCATCCCTTGTGTCTCGTGGTACGTGACCGCCTAGTTCGATGACTCACTCGCAGGTGGCGCTACGTGACCGCCTAGTTCGATGACTCACTCGCAGGTAACGCTGGTGTGAGTGACGTCATGATGACGTCACTCGAACGTGACTGACACTATAAAAGGCAATCGCTGTTGACGCGCTTCCTCTTTCGCAACGAGTCACCGGATGGAGGAGGTGGTTGTTGACAAGGCTGCGGAGCGGAGGGCGCGCAGGGCGGCGGCAGCGCGCGCTCGCCGACAGGATCCCACCGTGCGCGAAAGAGAGGCCGAAGCATCTCGTCTAGAAAGTCGCGCTTAAACCGCGCGTCGGCAGCTTCGGGCTGAGCTCGCTTGATGCGTTTTGCAGCCGCCTCGCGAGCTCTCACTGCATCGGGGTTTGCCTGCCGATACGAGCGCTTGCTTGCAGCCTCACGAACCCTACAACAACAACAACAAACGAACAAGAACAAAATAAAAGAACAAAATAAAAGTTGATTTGTACAATGTACGCACACAGTCTTACGTCTTTCTTAATGATGTAATGGGCGAACTTTCACGGGAGAGTTACGGTTACCAATGATCTCCCCCTCTCGAGCTTCGCCCCACTTATCATCATTCATTCCGTGGATATGGCGTGATTTTTTGTATTTTAGCAGCTGCCGCGGCATGAGCCATGCACCGCCAGCGGGCACCTCGCAGCGGGTGCTTGTAGTTACGCGTTCCTGGAAGATGGGCTTTCCGGCAAAGCACAGGAGAACTTCGCCGCACTACCCCAATTTGTAGCACGCGCGCACAGGGTAGTGGTGCCCTGAATCGTAACGCCAGCGATGGCTTGCGTCTCTCTCAGGCTTGCGTCTCTCTCTTTGGTTTCGCTTCTTTATTTCCAGGAGCGGATTACTCTGACAGTCAAACTGTCAGCTGCAATGCACGCGGCAGCGTCCCCACAGCTCCTCCGCGTGCGCATGCTCTATTCCCGTGCCATCACGTTCACCTGTGACGCAGCTTTCACCAAGCTAATTATTGTTCCTTCTCAGACAGTGTGCTCAGTTAGCAGTGTGGCTAGCCTACTCGGCTGCGGCTCAGAAAACTCGCGTTCCAATCCAACGCGAACCATACAGTGTTTTAGGGCGCAGCCCTTTGCCGCCCGTCTCTGGGCATAGCCGCGTCGCTGTCGTAGCCGAGTGAACGATGGCAAGACCGAATAGTGAAAGAAAGCAAAGGAGGAGAGTGTCGCGAAACTGTGAGGGGAAGGCGGTTCGCCGTGGCGTCGTGAGCGCTCTCCGAAAGTGTGCGGGGGGAGGAGGGAGGGGGCAGTATGCTGCGCTCGCACGAGACGCTCGTCTGGGCGACACTGGCGCAGGCGTGAGGGAGCGTGCGCGTGACGATGGTCTGCGATCCCTGCCTAAGACGCGGGTCTCAATCCTTTCCTGAGACTCACTCCACGCCGCCGACGCAGAGGCTCATCATCGCTGCCGTCGAGAGAACCCACGAGTGAGTGCTGCCTCAGCACACTGTTGCTGTGGCCAAATATCGCATTAGGGAGTATCGTAACCACCAGCCAACTTTTTATTTTATTTTCTTGTTTTTGTTATGAAAAGAGAAAATATTTTATCAAAAGAGAAGAATATCATTTTGTTTCCATTTTGGTATCATTCTCGTTGAGGCCAACGACAGCGACGACGGTCACTTATCGCGTTTGTTGAGACGTCGAAAGCTTTCGCCTGCATCATAAAAACAACAGTTGCGCGAGAAAAACATTGAAAGCAATGAACTAAATAAGGTTTGTTCTACATTGTGCAATTTATTAGATGTGTCGCTCTCTAATTGAATAGAAGTGGGGCCACTCAACAGTAATTTTACTGCTTACCTAATTTAGTCGCGCGAATATTCGACACACGGCGTAATATCCCCACTAACGGAAATGCTCTCGTACTCAAATATACACCTATTTGCACTGCGCAAATATGACCTGAGGAAAGCAAATGGGGGTGGTTCGTCTTTTCCCTTATTGCTACTTTTTATAAGGGTTCGGATTGTCGTCGTCCTACTCGCTATTTGGCCAGCGCTGGCAGCTCGAATTCCTATGCAAGGAAGCACAACTAAGTTATACACATTCTCCCGCAGCTAGGGTCCCCGTTGGGCTTCGGAGGCCTAAGCACATAGTGCAGCTTGCCGGAAATGGGAAATGGAATGGCCCGTCCTAGAAGGGCCTCCCTTATAGCTTTGCACCGCACAGCGAGGTGCAATGGAATTGCTGAAGAACAGCTAAGATGCAAGATAGTGCAAAAAAGAATGATTGTCCTGACATTTCAAGATGAGTGCAGTATAATTGTAGCATATATGAGCCGCTCTGAGTACCGGAGATGGAATCTTGCGTACTCTATAAAAGGAGATGCGATGGGGATGATATACTCGTATGGGGCGGCATCACAACAGAGAACAGCTGTTTTGACAGTCCGCTGTTTCCTCGCTACGCTCTTTTGCGGCGTGATTCTGTCGTGTGCTGTTTTTACACCGTGCTGTTTTGTCGCAGCTGTTTTGTCGCTGGCTCGATGTGCGTCCTTGTCATTTTCGCCGCCTAAATGAAATGCTTGCATCCGGCAAATTTTCTGGGCTGCAGTTTTACTGCACAGACAACATCTATGTGCATCGCTAAGGCGCTGCACTACTGAGGGTGACGTCACTGGTGCTTTGAACTCGGTAGTGTTTACCACTTGAATGTGTCGAATAAGTAGCTTCGCTGCGTATATCAAGGAGCTGAGTGAGATGGCGGAAGTCGTGAAGCCTTTAGAGTTGAATAGCGGCCATATTCTATACTACCGGTGCTATGGGGATCGAAAGGAGCAGGTAGTATTCATTCATTCATTTCATTTTTCATTTGACTCAAAACATGAGGCTTTACAGGAGGGGAAACTTTATCTGGCCCCTGGCCGTCCAGCAGCTCGAGGCTGCTCTCGCCAGGCAGAAGCGGAGCGAGTCGCAGACGGGGGGGAAAGGGACGAACTCCCGAGTACCTTTCGCGCACCGCTCACGCCGACACCGGCGGGGCCTAGTCCCGAGGACGTCGTGAACGTGGGTGGGATGTGGAGGCTCTGCGCATCCCGACCTCCCACTCCCTGCTGGCCTCAAATAAAGTCTTTCTCTCTCTCTCTCTCTACCGGGCCCGTGGTGTTAATGCACTCTGAAATGTACGCATTGCGAGAAAATACAAAAACAAGCAGAATATAAGACATAAAAAGTGTGGAAATTTGAAGGACTACGCATAACAAGGAAAACAGTTCAGAAATGAGACATAATACGCGCGTGCTGAGATGACCAAAGAAGAAAGACAGGGTTTATAGGAAAAGACGTATGATAGAAAACATTTTATAAATAAAAGAAGCATAATAACCGCACACAGAGCTGACTATAACGCTAAAGTTTCAGTAGAGGAGGAGGAGGAGGAGGAGGAGGAGGAGGAGGAGGAGGAGGAAACTCTCAATTACATCGACGAGGCCACCCCGCCGACCAACCGGGGGCCCCTACTTGGTTCGTCGGATGGGGTGAAAATGACATAAAAAATTCGCTTACACACTTAAATAAATAGAAAAACCGAAACACACACAACATGCACATGCGCAATGAAATGACAAACTCATATGAACAAGAATTTACAATGTTCTGCCGAGTGCAGTTTCATGAAGAAACATTACGACTGCTTTTGTTACCATTCTGGGCCAAGAAGTTTCTGGTCCGTCTAGAGATCTGGGTGGATCTCTAGACTCATATGACAGGCTCGGAGGAGCCTTCACGGTATCCTTGCCCGTTCAAAACGAGGATGAGATGTCCCGGGCAACACAAGCCAGTTAAAATCGCCGGTGGGTAAAAAAGAGATTATTTTTAATTATGTAAAGAGCGATTCTGAGTGGGCCGCGCATGTGCAAAACATCGTTACCCGCGTCGATCGCTTTTGTAGCGTGAGCTACACTGGCCGAGGTTGAGCAGTTTCGCGTGGCCCCTGGAGAGCCGTGCTGCACATGCGCGAGGAGCAGTGGCGTCTCACGGCGCACAGCTGGCTCGCCGGAGCCGCTGCCGCCCCGACTGGATTGGATTGGATTGGAAATCGTTTTAACAGCAGTAGGCATGATAGTCGGCTAATCCTAGACAACCAGGAAACCTAAGAATAACCAGCTGAACCTTAGCTCACGCTACGTATATCCTGGCATAGCCGAGCTAAGCCACTGCTATTTTTTTTTCACTGTGATGACAGGCGCAATATCGGAACAATAAGTATTGTCCCAAGTTTCGACGAGGTATGTTAGGTAGCTGTGAAAGGTACCAAAATAGATGACTTAACATTGATAAAAAGGAATGATAACGCTCTCGATATGGGGTGAAGCAGGAGTGGCTCCCTTTTCTGCAGACGGTATTTATGCATAGGTCGGCAAAACAGAAAGAACTCACTCAAACTCAATCACAATTTTATTTTCATTCACGCTGTACTCAATCAAACTCAGACTCAAAAAGCTCATCTGTTCACAAAATCACTCGTACTCACTCATCAAATACTCATTTGTAATCATGCTCACTTGTACTCAAACGCATTTGTCCTCACGAGTATTCGTACTCAATCTGTACTCATGAGTACTCAATCTTCTGTACTCATGAGTACTACTCATTCTACACCCACGAGTATACTTATTCTGCACTGATGAGTACTACTCATTCTGCACTCATGAGTACTCAATCTGTACTCATGAGTATTCAATTTGTGTTACTCACGAATAATCAACTTATCTGCACTGTTAGCTAGCCGTATCTCGAATGGAAGAATAAATAGAAAAAAATAAAATGTTTAATTGATTAGAAAAACATACGTTACATATATATCAGGACAGAGGAAGAAACGTCTGACGCGGTGCACTGTCGTAGGGCGACTTACTGCGCGAAGGCACGTACATGTGAGAGAGCGAAACGGAACGTAAGCACTCGCGTTGCGTCTGGCGTCTCCTCTTGTTTCAGGAATAAAACGACGAAGTCTAGGCCGGGTCGGGCTCAGGGGAGCTCGGGACTTGTCGGTGCGGCCGTGGCCGTAAACTGAGGTTTTGTGCGTGTCTTCGGGTGGCAGCTTTTGTCGTTCGTTTTCGTTTCCGGGCGCGCTGATACTCTCGTAATCGTGCTCCAAATCTGAATTGTGCCTGCCCGGAGGCACAATGAAACGTTCGCGTAGATTGACGTCCGTTCGTATCCAGATCACTGTCCGCTTATTCACAGTTGCTCGATGCTGGCGTTTGTTTTTTTATTGTTCTGGATACTAGAAACTTCGTTAAGAAAGTGTTCGTCTCGTTGAGTTTCAGTGAATTTCAAATCTGCTTGATTTTATTTTGTGTGTGCCGTGGGATTGCCTTCGTCAGAACTGAACTTGACAGTGTTTACGGCGTTGCGTTAGCCGCGCCGCTTCCGTCGGCGATTGTGTTCGTGTAGCTCGTCGCGTACGTGCTTGATGCATGTGGGGGTGTAGACATCCGGTTTGTCCGGTGGCGAGTTGCGTTGTGTAGGGATAGCATAGTTCGGCGCGTTGAGGACGTTGCTTGAATTGTCGTGTGCGTTGCGTATGGTGCGGGAGCCGTTTGGCTTTTCGTTTAGTGTGCGGTAGCGTGGCGTTTTCGTAGGGTGGCATGGCTGATCGGTCAAGGTCGTTGCGGCTCCGTGCTCGCAGTCGCAGTGGTTGTTTCGGAAGTGAAACCGTTGTGGTGGGGTAGCAGGCGTGGTTCATGCCATCTGTTCAGTCCCACATTCCTTGGCATCACAAGCGTGACTTCATCGTTAGGGCATTCGATGCCTTCATCTGGATCGGGTTCATTTGTTTCCGTTCTTGCCGTGTCCGTGTCGTCGCTCAAGCCCTCGCCTTCTGCCCGTTGTTTCGAGAATACTATAATCGCTATCTCTCCCATACAAGCAGGCTCCGTTCGTCCCGAGTCCGCTTGCTCGCGGTTGCGTCCTCTTGTACAAAATGGTGTTTGTCGTGTGAGTCTCGGTCGGAGCAAGGGTGCCAGGGATCTTGTTCGTTCTAGCTCGGACATGCCGCATGCGCTGGCCGTGTCGTTGCTCGTTGACGGACCTACCTGCACGAGTGTTATGTCGTTCGTCCGCTGGACATCGAGCTGGAGCAGCGGGTGTGGAGAGCTCGTACGTTCCGGTAGGGTTGAACTGCGTGCGCTGGGTCTATTGTTGCTTGTGGCCAGGTGATTTCTGCGGTTGTAACATTCACTGGCCAAGTCCGGATAGCAGCAGTGGGAGCGGAGGATGTCGCGAATAGTAGTTTCCTCCGTGTGTGCTGGCTTGGTGGCGTTCCATGCGCTGTGCATTTCGTTCGCCGTGGTCATCTCCACTGGTTCAAGTTGGATATCGTTCGTCGCCTCTCGTGCGTTTTGTGCGCTGTGCGTCTCGTTTTATCTAGGAAACTTCCTTATAATTGGTGTGCGGTTGTTCGCCACGTATGGTGCTTTTCGGCCGCCGTGCGTCTTGTTCGCTTGTCGTGGCCATATCCACCAATCCGGATGTGATGTCGTTGGTTGCGTGGACCGGCGCAGGGACAGCACGAGCGAAAAATGTACGTACTGGCTCCGTTGCGTTTCGTGCTCTCAGCGTTCCGTTCGTGTACGTCTGTACCGGAATAGCGGGTGCCAGGAACGTGGTGCCTTCTGGCTAGTGCCCGCAGCGTACGTTGCGCGTCTCGTTGCTCGTTGCTGGAATGACCTGCGCGAGGGCGATGTAGCTCGTGGGCGAAGTAGCAGAGCAACGTGTGTTCGTTATCTCGCCAGAAATGCACTGACCTTCGATGCGTTTCCGTAATCGTGGCGATTACCTGGGAGAGGTCCGGTGAGCACGCAATCACAATTTGGCATGCGTCGTATCGTTCATGTGCGTGCCGTCGTGTATTCTGCCTATGTCCGGATCTCGTGCAGTCCAGGCACCGTGGGAAACGTGCGGCCGGCTCTCGCCAGTTGTCTCTGAAAACTTTCTCGTTCATAACGCACTCTTAACAACTGACCTGATCATATTGTCAAGTTTCTTAAGATCGTTTTGTCGTACCTTGAGATAGGGCACTGCATATGTTATGCGGCTGATGACGAAGGCCTGCACTAGGCGGAGCGTCTCGCATTCCTGGAGGCCCCCGTGTTTGCCTGATACTCGACCGATCATGCGGCTGATTTGTTCACACGTGGATTTAAGTTTGTTAAGGCCAATGGCGTTATTGCATTTGTTATAACTCCGTTCTAAAACGTCCACCGAACTTTTAACACAGCTCGGGATGCACAATACGATCACTGAGCTCATAGAGGCTCAGTACACGAGTCAAATCATGCGACTGTCAGTGACAACTACTGGCAGGCAGGTCCTTGAAGATCTCCGCATCGCTCTACCCCCTACCACTGAAGACAGAGCGGACATCCCTCCCCCTTGGCGCCGCAAACTAATCGTTAAACCTGTGCTCCGTAATGTGCATCCTGACCGAAACTCAGGAAGAAGGCAAGCCCGAGCAACAGCCCTAACGAAACAATATGGCACCCGTAAAGGCGTGTATTATGTAGACGCAGCGGGGCCCACACCGGAGGGCATTTGTACGGTTGCGGTCCTGCATGAGGGAATACAGGTGGATGGACTATCGGTGAAAACGAGTAAAATTGAGTTTGCTGAAGAGACGGCTATAGCTTTGGCCGCCACTCACTCTGACGCAACGCACGTAATGTCTGACTCGCACCACCTTGCCGACATTTCATCAGGGGTCGGATAGCACTTCTAGCTTGAAAAAAAATTCTCACAAATGCCAATCCAGAAACATCCGACACCATAAAACAACTTGTATGGGTACCTGGCCACCAGGGAGTAGAGGGGAACGAGGCTGCGCACACAGCCGCCCGAGCGTCTCTCCCCCGGAGTTCCTCTGACTTCCCAGGCTCTGACCGTACACTTGTACCTTACCCGCTAGCCACATTCTCTGAGGTCACAACATACCTGCGCCACGGTAGGCGCGCGTTCCCGGTGCCCGCCAAGGGTTTGGATAGAACTGAGGAGCGCCATCTTCGCCGGCTGCAGACGGGCTTATTCTACAGCCCCGCAATGCTCAAACACATCAACCCGTCCTTCTCGGGTTCGTGTAACTTCTGCGGTCAGTGGGCAGACACGTATCATATGGTATGGGCCTGCCAGCATAATCCAGGGTTAAAAGTCAAAGTGAAGCAAACGAGGGAGGGCTAGGAGGCGGCCCTGTCCGGTTGCTCGGACCTAGAGTCTCAGCGGGCTCTCGTCCAGCGGGCACGGGCGGCGGCCTCGACCAATGAAATCCCGGACTGAGGAATACCACCCACGCAAGAAAGGCCTAACCGCCTCTCGCTCTCTTTATCTCTGTCTTTGTACATTAGGAAAATTTTCCTCCTCCTCCTCCTCCTCCTCACGCAGCCTCCTGCTCTCAAACAGCGCCGCTTGCAGGGTCCTCTGCCGTTTGGTGGAGGAGGCAGCCTGAAGTAGCGTTGGCACATTCGTTCGTTTGGAGAGATGACGACGTTCTCCGTTGTCCTCTAGAAGACGCAAGACGATGTCGTCCTTACGGTCAGAGCAGGGTAGCCTTCGTAATCGTAGTGCGCTCACGAACGGCTGTTTATTCGCAGAGCATAGGACGTAGCGTTCCGTTGAAGACAGCAGTGTGTCGACCACCACTGGCATGGAGTCCGTCGGTGCCTCACGTCCGCGTGCCGCATTCTCGTAGTCGTGGTGCGGTTCGTCCACGTTGTTCGTCTCTTCGTCCGTTCGTCCTCTCATGGCCTCAAATCCTGATCCTGTCGACTGCAACATCTTAGCTAGGTCGTGGCTCGAATGAAAGGCTAAACAGAAAAAAAAATAAAATGTTTAACTAATTATGCGAGGCTAAACAAAATATGCGAGGCTAAACAAGGCGTCGCACGCGTTCAACTGGATATTATGATGTCCGATTCACAACTCACAAACGTGCTTAGGTGTACTCGGATATTTTATTTCCATTGCTGGGGCAAATTCCACCGCCACGCCTGTACGGTGGGGCTATATGCTCACTTGTAAATGGCACTACACGAGACCATATTACTAGCGAACCTGAGCAAAATGTTTCAAAACGGGAACCTAATAAAACCATATGGGCGCACGTACATCAGCCAAATTCTCGCTTGAATACGCACAGCGGAATGGTGCGGACAATTTCGGTGAGACAAACGTTACAAACCACGCAGTCGGTTTGACGGGAGTTACGTAAATTAACTGCGACTGTTGAAATGAGTGGTTCGGCTCACGAAACGACTACACAGCGTGACATGCGTCTACGGAAACTTGTGAAGACCGAAAAAGAGGGACTTCAGTACGCCTAGTACGTGCATTGTTAGCAGCCTCCACCACCTCTCCCCTAAAACAACTGGAAGGGAACAAGCGCAATGAAGCCGTCACGCGTTCACAGGCCGCGTAAACAAAAATAACTGGGGCAGTCAACAAGTGCCGTAGGAGTAGAGCAACTGCAGCCACGTTTCCCGCCGGGCCCTCACCCCCTCGTTTTCCCCTCTTCACCGTGACCCCTTTGCGAGCGACCGCCGAGAAACGCTTACAGCGCCAAACAGGGACCGGGAAAGGGAGGAGGTGCAGTTTTCGTTGTCTAATTTTGCCATCCTTGACTGTTAAGCTGCACAGCGGCACCGCTAAATGTTTGCGACTCGTACACGTGCGTCCGGACTCGAGCTCGTGATAAAACTTGCTTGCACTACTGTACTCACGAGCGCATATACTCAAGAGTACAAGCATTCGCAAAACCAGTATTCATGAGTATTGTACTCATGAGTACTGTGTACTCACGAGTACTGTGTACTCATGAGTACTCATACTCATTAGTACTCAAACTCATGAGTACTCGTACTCATGAATACTGTACTCATGAGTACTCATAATCATGAGTAGTGTACTCATCAGTACTGTACTCACGAGTAGTGGACTTGCCCCTCTACTCACTCGTCATCATACTCACCTTTTTTTTCTGGGTGTGTACTCAATCATCATCGTACTCACTCGTGAGTTTGAGTACAAATGAGTACAAATGAGTGTACTCACGAGTGAGTACGCCGACCTATTTGTTTATGTGTTCGTTATATAACGGAGCGACGGATCGCACATGTATCTAAGAGTTAGAACTTTTGCATTTCTGCCAGCGCTGCCTATTTTTAATTTTTAATTTTAATAATTTGCACATTTGAGTACTAAGTCACGGCATAGCTTGTTTTATGTGCATTCATTTATAATGCGTTGTTGGTAAACCATTGCACGATGTTTGAAAGTTGACTTTTAAGAACTTATTTTATATATTGACTCCCTACGTATGTCACGGCAGATAGCCTAGGAAAGTTCAGAGAGGGGCCTGGAAACGTGACTATTAAGTTTCTGATGTAGCATATGGTGGTCAACAGTACCGAACGTTTTTCACGCTTAAAAGATCTTAAAACATCGCCGGTGTTATTCAAGAGTTATATATTATATTGGTAAGGGTTGTGACAGCCATAAAGGTCGATTTGTTGGGGCAGAAGGTATGGTGGCGCGATTACAGGATACGCATTTTATTAGAAATTTTTAAACTCGTGTCAAGGTACGTTTTTCGTATTCGTACAGTGCGTTAATCACGCTAAGCAGGCATATATATATATATATATATATATATATATATATATATATATATATATATATTACATGATACAGGATACGCATTTTATTAGAAAATTTTAAACTCGTGTCAAGGAACGTTTTTCGTATTCGCCCAGTGCGTTAATTACGCTAAGCAGGCATAATATATATATATATATATATATATATATATATATATATATATATATATATATATATATATATATATATATATATATATATATATATATATATATATATATATATATATATATATATACAGAAAGATAGGTCGGCAGTCTACAATGCCAAAGGAGGCATAGGGGTGTGGTTAGGCTCTTTTCTTTTTCACAACGGTTAATTAAGTAAACATTTTTTTTAAATATACAGAAGAAAGAAAGAAAGAAAAACACGCGCCCAGAGTGGGGACCGAACCCACGCCTTTCGATTACATGTCGAATGCCTTACCCATGGAGGAAAAAAAAGCTTAGGAGAGGCCCCCAGCTATCCCCGCGCATTGGCAAAAGTGTGGAGAAAGTCACGTGTTTTCGGCGGCCATTGGAAGTCGCGTTAGCAACGGCGTCCTAGCAACAGCTCGCCCGCCGTTCGCCAGTCCTATGGAGGAAAGGCTGCGCCTGCCTTGTCGTCCGATTGCGAAGATTGCTGCTTCGCTTTGCTGCGCTGTGGTCTTGCGGAACTCGAAAAGGATGCTGCGAGTTGCGACAGCTGCGCCGATGTGAATATGTCATTTAATTTCTACTTGCAAGTGCACCTTGTACCACGTCAAGCTTTTGCTCCGGTCGCGATCACGACGCTCCTATTGAAGTGCAGATATTGTGAACGCGCCGTCCCGTCGTACGCGCGGACACCCGTCAGGTAGATTTTCGGGAAGTGATACACGGTGTGCAGTACGTAGGCGACTTTCAACCGAACAATTCGCAACTCAATTTTTTTGGTTATCGCCGCTGCATGTAGTTTGCTAGGCCGGCAATGCGCGGCAGTGCCTTTGCAACGGTAGATTCCCAGTTGATATAATTCCATCGTCCTATTACCTCAGTAGGTGTCCGTCTGTTGACTGGAAGAGTGCTGGATCTGGAATCTGGATCTTTTTGTGGTCTCGCTCTGGATTTCGCTTTTCAACGCGTCACACTGCGAGCTCGTTATAATGTGTATGAACGTTTTCAACTGATATCACCTTGAATTTATTGACACTGAGACAAGTTGAAACTTGGCGAAAAAAAGTTTATTGACGCCACCCACCCTCTCCTTTTTGTTTTACTCAATAAAACGTTTTGCAACCTCCTCCTCCTCCTCCTCCTCCTCCTCCTCCTCCTCCTTCGCAAAAAAATTCTATCGAAGGCACGCCAACAACGGTAAAAACATTCCACAATTTTTTAGCTTGAAATCTGCATGAAGTGCTGCTTACCTATATATATAAAACGGCCGTTTAATCGACTAGTCATCTCTGGGATTGCCAGTGAAACTGCAACGCAAACTTGGGCACTTTCCAGTCCGGTAGCCGCACGGCGTTCGCCCACTGTTTGCGGCGTTTCCATCGCTCGGGAACCTATAAACGGCGGCGATTGCAAACAAAGGATGAATGCACACCAATGTACAGCAATACTTGTCAGCGGAATGATGCACTAACCGGTGGAAAGTGACGCCCAATTCCTTGGGTACCGATCGCGACTTGCAACCTGGCACCGAGCATTGCGGCATTGTTAGAGCGATCCGCTTCGCAAAACTGCTGCGGCCACACTAAAGACGCGTAACGGTGTAACCGCGCGTTTAGGTTCACGGTCACGCGCTGCAAAACGTCCTACTACCTGCCTATCAGCTTATTTCCGCCGGCTCGGCGCTGGCAGATGCAGACGACAAGAGAGGTGATACAGGACGGAGGAGGTGGAGAAGGTGCACCGAGAGAGAGGGAAAAAGAGTCCGCCATTCGACTTACAGAAATGGCGTTTCCGGCTGCGCTGGGTGTGACGTCAGGGCCTCTCCTAAGCTTTTTTTTCCTCCATGGCCTTACCAATTCGGCTATCTGGGCGACTGTGTTCTCCTTCACTTTCTGGGCTAATTATATTTACTAGAAGTGTATCTGACTCTTGAGGGTGGTAGCCAGCGCCACTCTGACTACACGGGGAGAAGGGGACCTTCTTTTCAACCCCCGGGGCGTGACTTGAACGTCTACAGCCTGTCATGAGCGGGTTACTGGCGGGAAGCCCTCTTATGCTACCTAGGCATCAAGGCTGCCAGAACCGAGACCCTCGCTAGGCTTTCGCAGAATAATATAGTAAGGAAATGAGGGGCTCGTTGACGAAATACAGAAAGATAGGTCGGCAGTCTACAATGCCAAAGGAGGCATAGGGGTGTGCTTAGGCTCTTTTCTTTTTCACAACGGTTAATTAAGTAAACATTTTTTAATGTTTTTTTAATGTAAACGGTTAATTAAGTAAACAAGTAAACAAGCGAGGGTCTCGGTTCTGGCAGCCTTGATGCCTAGGTAGCATAAGAGGGCTTCCCGCCAGTAACCCGCTCATGACAGGCTGTAGACGTTCAAGTCACGCCCCGGGGGTTGAAAAGAAGGTCCCCTTCTCCTCGTGTAGTCAGAGTGGCGCTGGCTACCACCCTCAAGAGTCAGATACACTTGTAGTAAATATAATTAGCCCAGAAAGTGAAGGAGAACACAGTCGCCCAGATAGCCGAATTGGTAAGGCATTCGACATGTAATCGAAAGGCGTGGGTTCGGTCCCCACTCTGGGCGCGTGTTTTTCTTTCTTTCTTTCTTCTGTATATTTAAAAAAAATGTTTACTTAATTAACTGTTGTGAAAAAGAAAAGAGCCTAACCACACCCCTATGCCTCCTTTGGCATTGTAGACTGCCGACCTATCTTTCTGTATTTCCTCAACGAGCCCCTCATTTCCTTACTATATATATATATATATATATACATATATATATATATGTATATATATATATATATAGTCAAGAGTTCGCCGAAAGTTCGTCTGGTCAGGTATGCGGTCACTGACCAAGTCAAGGTAAAAACAGAGACGTTTTGGAACCCGTGCGGGTTCTTTGATCAGCACTAACCAAGTCAAGGTAAAACCAGAGACATTTCCGAACCCGTACGGGTTCCGAAACGTCTGTGTTTTTACCTTGACTTGGTCAGTGACCGCATCTTCTTCCTCAGCAAGATATATAGTTTTGAAAGTTCTATTCTCCCCTTATCAATGTATAGGTGTTATATAGCTTCTTTTGGTTGGTCATGGCACGCCTTTAGCATAGAATTCTGTGCTTAATTCCTTCTCTAGACCTGAAATAATTGGTGATCTAAAATAATGAAAAAACCTCGTCACTTCGTTACGCCACATGATGCGAAATCCCAAATTTAAAGTTCTACGAACTGCGAATCAGTTTTGCAGGAACAATAAAGAACGTCCCACAATTCAGCTTTCATTAAAGGTTTACTTTCTCTCTCTCTCTCTCTCTCTCTCTCTCTCTCTCTCTCTCTCTCTCTCTCTCTCTCTCTCTCTATCTCTCACAGTACTGAACGGTGATTAGAGGCTTAGAAAGGGCACACTGGGCTCAAAAATGCTCTCGCAAAAGCGAGAACATTCGTACTCAAAATTTATTTTTATGTCTGCCAACCAACGAGAGATTAAGGAATAAAGAGCTCGAAGTAGTAGTGAACTAGGCAGTAAACGAAGCGAAAGCTTGTATATATCGTTGTAATCCGGTATTTCAAAGCCGTGTGTGCCGAAGGGAGCTAAAAGCGCCTGTACAGATGTAGTCCTAGAAATACAAGCTAAAAAGGAAGTTTTTAAGATCTAACTTAACTATTATTTCTTGTTTTCTTTTTTAGATGATTTGCACCACCGGAAGAGTCATTACTTTGGGCGTGGGAACAATTAGTCTGGATAGAAGCTTATCTGTACTTTGGCAGAAGCTCTTGGATTGTTCAACTCGAGGAGTTTAGCAAAGCTATCCTAACGACGGGTAAGTTGAATCTTTTTGCCTTTTTATTATCATTCCCGAATTGCGTCTGTTGTAATGCTCTGGTTTAAAACTTTACGCTAGTTATCGACTTTGCGACGCAGTTGTTTACGTGTCACAGTTTGAAAGCTGCGTAAAATTAATTGCGCAGTCGGATGAGAGATTCAGCCACGTTCACCGAACGCGCCGCACGAGATTTTTTGTAGACGTCTGGGATTACGGAGCTTAGAATGCCGTGGCCCGTTCGGCAATCTAGTGGGTTAGGAACTTCTAAGCACGAGTTGGCACAGAGATTCAGAGAAAGGTCTGTTGCTGGCGGCATAATGAAAACAACAAAGGTATACGCCGCCCTTGTTTTTGAAGCTAGAGTTCCTTCCTCATTATAAAAAGCTTTTTCACTGCGCGCTGTTTGCTCTTACGTTCTGTTTCCATTACTCTGAGAAACTGCAACTGAAAAAGAACAAAAAACCGTGCTAAAACTGTTATTTAAACAAAAACACCTGTCAATTACGAGTACTCATGCTAACCTTTGCCACCTACGTGGTGCCAGTGCGTAGCCTGCCTGCTTAACTCGTGCTTTTTAATTAACTTGAACGCTAGCAACCTGGCATTTGAGCCAAGCGCCCAAAGACTTCAATGTGTGTTTTTTGTGTGTTTTCTCGACTCTCTCTTGTAAACACTTGGATGTACGATTTCTTGCTCACGGTTTGCGTTCTTTCTCTTTTCAGCTTTGCGCTTTTACGTTATTCTGGCTAAGGTTCCTCTTAACCCTGTAATTCCAAACGTATCAAATAAGATACGCCGTCTTTAGGATTTTTTTACTCGCTCCTGAGCCTTTCGACCTCCAAGAAATGCAGACTGTATCATTTCTGATACCTCCTAAGACTTTTTCAGGAAAGTATAGCGTGATAACTGGCCACATGAAGTACCAAATACAGTTTGAAAGGTGTATTCCTCCATCGTAAGCGCACCCGGCGGGTCTACACCTACTTTCAATGGGTGTATCAAACACTTTCAGAGGGTATGTGATACATTATTAAATACTTCTTGTGTAGGTATACATATGCCTACATGTAAATGGTTATATGCTACATTATATACCTACAGTATATATGTAGGTATATGTAGGTATATACTATATATGTAGGTTTATACTTCTTTTTATGCTTTTATGGTACGTTGTGTAATTTATAACTCTGGGAGAAAAAGTTTTCTTTGCGTTCTTTTATTATTTGAGTCACAAACTATAATGTAATAAAGCATTATAATTTTTATCTATTGTTTTCATTGTTTGGGCATTACAGCGTTAAAAATGCTTCAGTGCAAGCTTATTCATACTGAACCATTAACCAGCTCCACATGGGGAATATTGCAAGCAAATGCAGGTTCAAAAAGAATATTTGAAGAGAAAAATTGTCAATGTTATTTTTTTGAGGGAGAACGATCGATTGTGCATATTTTTCTTTTGGATTGCTTAGCAAATTGAATGCATAATCAAAAAATTGGCCGCGTATCTGCTCCTTTTGTTGCAAATGTCGACAAAAGACGATAGTCTTTATCGACTTTGGCCAAGCAAATATCTCCCTTCGCTTTCTCGCTCACCTCTCATGTTGCTCCTCTTGCATCGCACTCCTCCCAAGATAAAGATACCAAAGGTTTGCTTAAATCATTTTACATTTACCGCGTTCCACTGCTCCAGGCCGGGTTTCTCGATGCCAACGCTGCCGTACGGCGAACGCGAGTGAACGAGGGCGCCCTACTTCAACGTTTATACAACCGCGTTTCCCTACTCCACGTGCGTTGCAAGCAGAACGTGGAACCTATCTAGTGGAACCTTTCGTAACTGTTGCCGGTTGATTTCTTAAAATGGCGCCAGAAGCTATAGTGGCGCGGGCGACGGCAGGCGACGGTGGAGTGATTTTTTTTTCTGCAGTTTATGAAGCATTTAATTTCGCAAAATTCAAGCATGTATGATTTTTTTATAAAGGAACACTGCAAATATCACTTCTGTATTAATTTGTTGTCTTATATTTGCGTAATGTTTTGTTCTTATTCAACAATGTTGCCAAGTATGAACATTACACCGGACTTAGACGGATAGATTTAGCTATGACTATATACGACTATTGCGCAGGCATTGTTTTACTTTGGCCGGGTGGCTGAATCGAGTCACGACCGACAGACAGACAGACAGACAGACCAAAATTTCTGGGTTTAAGTAGCCCAAGAAAGAATATCGTCTTTAATAAATACATCTGAACCCAAAGCACGTCGCAGCGTAAAAACATTGATGACGAGACGGGGTGGCCTCTTGCGGTGTGCGTCAGGATGTGAGATTACTTGGCATTTTTTGGGCCTTTGTAAGTGTACGAGCTGTCACCTTGGTAGCTGCTACTTCACTGCGGCACTGTGTTCTGTATACGAAAAAAGGTGAATATGATTAGAATGCAGGAAATTCAAAGTTCTTGTTTGACAGCGTTGGCTGTTTAAGGGATGCTGCCCGCTGTTCGTCGGATACGATGCCACGACCATAAGGCTGATCTTTGAAGCGTGCTCCACGGCAAGCACGCTTTTGCTGCGGTGAAGCTAGCAAAACAGGATTACCAGTGAAGGAAACAACTGCAGCGTTGGGTGATAATATTAATAACAGCTTATGGTCCCTGTACTTATAGCCTGTGATTATTGTGGTAATTTATAATAATTTATGCCTATGGCAATAAAACCTGCCGCCAACGCTCTACAATAACCGTGCGCTGGTGTGTTCGTGTGGCCTACTATCGACAGAGATAGAGAGCGAGCGGCTGTGGTACTAATTCTTGATACTTCTTCCCTGTTTAATAAAAATAAGAAACTAATAACCAGCAGTTTCTTAATAACCAGCCAAGAGACGATTATGTTTAAGTTTTCCTATTTCTTACCGCTCTTTTACCTGTTTTATACTTCCCAAACCGCAACGTATTCTTGGGCCACTCGCATGGTCGAACCAAGTTACATAAGTGACGGTCTTAAGCGTGCCTTCAGTGCGAAAGTTTTGCAAAAAGCTCGGCGTAAATTTTTCTCGAAACTAAATAATATCTCTGGAACAGAGGTTCAATAGAGGTAGGTAATGGCGTGGGTTCTCGGTCGCCTTTTCAGAGTAGACACTAAGAAGGTTTTCGTTGCCATCGAGGATCACTGAAGTGGCCTCTGAAGTCGGCACGCCCGTCTCGGGACGGTTATCCCGCGCTTTGTCACGTCGTAAATGTTGACCGGCCCTTCATTTTATGACACGATCGGGAGGAAAATCAAAGTCGTAACTGGCCTATTTTTGCTCGTAAGGCGTCGGTACTTTCCTGGACAAGTACGATAGCGATGGTCGGATATATCTTGGACGCTCTTCACAATTTTTTTGGTAAAGGATATTCCCTAATCTTTGTTTTAGTTTTTTTCCTTTAGGCTACTCTACTTATGATTACTGCGACGTCTTGGATAAAATAATCGTTCCACTCACTATGCTTGTGTGAAAACAGCTAAAGCTGTTTCAAAAGATGAGTTACAATCAATCAACAGTTTCAATCAATGAGTACCAACCTATAAATAATTTCAAACAACGATAACTTCATAGAGCGCCAAAATTCGCAGCAACAGCGCGTAGTCTTTCTCAAGTATACCCTGAGAGCAACACACAACCACAGACTGCGATGGGCCGATGCTTGATACAACGAACAATTAGATAGATAGGTTCAGTCTATGAATTATGGCCATCAGCCATGCCTGAAGCAATGAATAAATTAGCTCACATGAACAATAACTCAAATCGGTAATGATTGCAGCTAGCGGCTGAAATTCGTGCACCCCCTATTGTTTCCGCTCAATCTTGATTTCTTGCTTTATGTACCCGTAATCCCTAATTTACTCCCCTATCTCCCCTACTTGTAAGGGCGGCATACTCGTATGATGAATTTATTCATTCTTTCGTGCTACAGGCATTGGGTGGGTAGTTATCAAATATGTCCGCGTTTGCGTCACGTGCGCTTCTGCGTCCTGCATGCGGGAGTAGCGCTGGCTTAATCTCGCTTCTCTTGCTACCTGTGACGTCAGTGGGAAGCGTCAGCCATATCAATGCAAGCAAAGCGTTCCGGAAAGAGAGAGAGAGAGATTTCTTTAATGAGATCGAAGAGGTCAGTCCAGCATAATGCTTGGCTCGCTACTTCGGATGGTTGGTGATCATGTAATGAGGATTAAATGCTAAAATGAAGAATACAAATAAGAAAAGGAAAAACAAAAAAACAAAATTTATCAAGCAGACGCACGCACACACATGTACGAAAAAAACAGCGACAGAGGCAGTCACAAGCTGGAGTCGAGTCCAGAGTCTCTAAGGAAACGCACAAGAGCTTTACAACCCCGCAGCGCACTGTCTTAACTATTCGAGGGGCCTAAAGAGTCCTTCATGCTGAGATTTCACGCCCGTAGTAAACTTCGTATTGTCATTCACGCCGAGCAGAAACATGGACAAACACAGAACAGGTGTTCAGTGTCCTCTCATACGCCGCAAAGGGGACTCAGAGGGGATGTCAGAAGATCGATCTTTTTAAGAAAGGTTTTGATATAAACTACTTTGAGGCGCAGGCGATGTATAGCACACTCTGTTTGCATCGATAAAGCGTTTAGTACACAAAACGTACACTGCGGGTCGACAGCGCAAAGGGGGGCGTACTGCAGGTCCGGGTTCCGCCAGTGCTGCTATTGCAACTCAAGTAAGTTTGACCGATGAAGTTTTGACTTCAAGAATTGTGTTGTAAAACGGGATCGAGCATTTTGTACCTCGGTAAGGGAAGTCTCTGGGACCAATGCCATCCCACGCGAACCAGATTAGTTCCCTGCGGGACACCGGCGTAAAATCAGTGTCCTCCTCGCCTCGACATGGCGCTTCAGTGAGTTTCAGTGAAGTGCCGGAAAGGGATATGAGAGCTGTTTAATTCGCACATCATCGGACGATAAGATACAAACACAGCTTTTGCAGCCAAGTCTTACTGCAAGGCTGTATGAACAATATAGAACACCGGCCGACTCAAATATATTGAAATTCTAGTCATCGAGTTGCCTCTTGCAGGAACGTATTAAGACCGGTGTACGAAGGCAGTAATTTTCTCGCACACGAGTTTTTTTTTTAGCAATCAACAGCAACACCTTTTTTAGAATTTTCGGGAACCTCTACAGCTTTAGAGATGCGGCTATTGGCTGGCAGCTATGTGGAATCACGTAAGACCAACGTTTTATTGTAGTATTGCACACAAGGTAACCTGCACCAACTGTAAAACTCGCGAAAATACCGTGCAGGACACGAGAACGTCTCGTCAATTAGTCCTAATATAAGTGCCATGTTCCTAAATGCTGCAGATACCTTCAAGCTGGCGAACGTCTAGCAGTGAATCAGTTAGATAAATTTCCGAATGTGCTGCTGGAATTTGGGAAATCGATAATATTTTTCAAATGCAGAGCATTTCAGTAACTCACGATGTCACCCGCGTTGACGTCCGTAGTCCGCACCGTCGTTGTCCCTACTATAAAAAAGAAAATACTACCCGGCGCCAGGTTTCGGTCCCTCGACCCTGCGGGCGGAACGCAATGTGCATGGTGCTCTACCCACTGCTCCACAAAGCCGACACAGAATGGGACGCTACTAACGCGCCTTATATCGTTGACTCATTCAAATTACTGCTGACGAGCGCTCTCTCGTCAGCAGTTGCCACAAGTGCAACAACATTAACGTAACGCAAACTACTTAACGTCGTGTGCCCCCGGAAATGCTCTGCATTTGATCGTGCCCCTCGCGATGGGGATGTTTATACAGGAACTCCTACTTCTAGCGGACTCCTGGCGCCCTCTTTCTGCCATTGTAGAGACTATGAGGCGGTCTTCCAAGGGCGCCAAATTTGAATTCTACAAAATCGATTTTTTTTTCCGCTGCAGCCCTTTATTATTCGCTAATGTGCGCTTCGTGGGCACTTCGACGACGCAGTTTTAGGGGCGAAGCACCTTAAGGCCTAGGCTTGTCCGTCCGGCCTCCGGCGTCCGTGCTCACGGCACAGCACCGTGTAAATCGAAACAGCCGTGAACAAAAGGTTCACAAAAGGTTAACAAGAACAAAATAAAAAGGTTCACAAAAGGTTAGAGAGAGAGAGAGAGAGAGACGCACAACACCGTGTAAATCGAAACATATGTGAACAAAAGGTTCACAAAAGGTTAGAGAGAGAGAGAGAGAAAGGGGGTGGGGAACGCACAGCACCATGTAAATAGAAAGATCTGTGAACAAAATGTTCACAAAAGGTAAACAAGAACAAAATAAAAGATTCACAAAAGGTTAGAGAGAAAGAGAGAGAGAGAGAGTGTGTGCTCCTGGAGAGCCGTTCTGCGCATGCGCGAGGAGCATTGGATCGGATTAGGTTGAATTGGATTGGATTGGATTGAATTGGATTGGATTGGAAATCGTTTTAGCAGCAGTAAGCACTCTCACGGGTGATTTACGGAAAGAACGATCCGCAGTGCTTCGCCCACTCGTCATGATTCCCTTCGCGGAGATGCGTGAATTTTTTTTGTCCTGTATTCTCACCACGGTCCCATATCCATTTTACATGGCGGGAAATTGGAGCTGTTTTGTTCCTCCGAGCCACTGCGAAGCCGCGAGTCGTAGCCACGTTACCAAGTTCATGCCCGAACGAATTCTTGGAACAGCGGGATGTGCACGCTCAATATCTTGTTCATTATTTACAACGTTAATTCACAATGTTTAAGTGCGTCAAGTTCTCTCAGTTGTCCATTCATTAGAAGTCCTTATTTTCTACACGCTTTCAGGTATTTAGTAGAATGCATGTTCACACAAACAGGCCAATAATAACGTCGCGACCTGGTAACGCAAAATAGTGCCACCAACCAAACTGACTGTGGCTATAGAATAAAAATCTCTATCTAGGCAGCAGTAGAACTTGCCATCGTTTTGGTCTCCACCACTAGGGACAATTACCTTACAGTTATGGCGGACGTTCGAACCGTCTGCCGTAACATCCTGCCTGGTCGCATACCCCCACGGCGCTCAAAATTATGTACTGTGCGCCGGCTCCCGGAAATACACATCATCTGGGCCCCCGAACGCCTGTCCTTCGGGATAGGCGAAACGGCAAACGCCGCGGCCCGCGTACGTACCCACTGGACTTTTTTTCCCTAGAAGGCGGAGACACACAGCCCCTTCGCTCACCCAAGCCCGTTCGTCTTACATCAAACACGGGCATCCTCGCCCAATACCATCACGAACGACGACGGTGCCCACTGCCCGCCAGCGCACCCCCGTGTATTTAGAGTCGAGGCGACGGCCATTTGCCGGCTTCGGCAAACACCTATGCCCACTGCACTCTCCTCCGGGCCATGTACCCCACCCTCCATCATGCTACCAGTATTGCTCTCCGCAACCTGGCACCCCGTACCCCATGGTATAGGAGTTTCGGCGAACCTCAACCCTTACCCCCAAGTCCCAACCATCACCCAACTTACGAGCAGTGCGTGGGCCAGCTGGCCAGCACCGACCTCTCAATTCAGCGCAGCCTGGTGGAGAAGTAAAATGCACTAAAGGGGCTATTTGGCCGTGTTGGTTGAACATGATGAGGGGGAAAAGTGCCCGGCTGGCGGCCGAACAAAAAGAATACTAGACACACATGAGTGCTCGTGTGTATGCACTTTTTTTTTTGTTCGTGCGCCAGCTGCGCTGTCATTCCCCTGGTGGAAAGGGCCTGGGCAGCCAGCGCCGACCAGGGCCACAAACAGCGGGCGCCCAACGACCAGTGCCTGAAGCTTGTTATCATAAAAGTTGATTCCGTCGACGCACCGCTCTGTCGGGACGTCCCCTATCCACTTCCGTACTGGACCAGAGCAGCTTGCGCAGCTCTGTAGTAACATATCTCAGACGGGGCGGCGATGTCTGGGTGAAAGTAGGTTTTAGGGGTGAATCCGCCTAGGGGCTTCGGCTGCTGGCGTATCCTGTCGTCTTTTCATGTAGTCACCGTACTAAAACGCGAGGACACTCGTTTCCCAACGCCTCGTGCTAGAACGTTTCATCTCCGTGGGCAAAAACGTGCACTAAAAGAACACACCGGCACACTCGTTTTCCAACGCCTCGCGCTAGAACGCTTCATGCTTAAAAGACACGAGACTTTTACAGCGAAGCTGTATTCCTCTACTTCCCAACGGTTTCATCTCCGTCGGCAAAAACGCCAAGGCGCCAAGAATACACTCATACACTGCATGCTTCGCCCTTTCCCACGTGTCACGTTAGTGGAGATGGCCCGGGATTTTTTTTGTTGTTGTTACCTTATTCAAATTCAAAATTCAAAATGAAAATTCAAACTTTTTTTTCGCAAAGTTGTGCAATGTTTCTCTGTATATATGTGTGTGTTTTTCTTCAGTAAACTTCGGTTGTTAGTCAGCATTGTGTCCGTGTTTCTCTCGACCGTCCTTCATTTCCGTGCGTTCCAGCTGAAGGTTTTCCAGTGATCTTGAACCAACTCGCCCAATCCCAAGCAATACTATAAAAAGCTAGGGACAGTCATCTACGAGTAGATCAAATCAAATCGAACGCAGATACATTTCAGGATGCTTACTCCCGGAAACTACAAATGTATAGCTTTAGAAGAACCACCTATTACAGTGAAAGGATTCGGACCAACTACGGTAGGCAAAAGCTAACGCACCTTATTCCTTAGTTTCTAAATTCAATCACCATGGCCACCAGCATAGAGAAAAAAAGTCGAACATCAGCAATTTTCATTTAAAAAAAAGGTACACGCTTATCTACTCACGCTTCAAACATGTTTTTTTTTTTAAAGATTTGTGCATCTCGTGTACTCTTTCGGAAACGCACTGCGCCTTAAATTCTTTCAAACCAGGCATAATCTTGTTCACCTGTTCGCAAATTTTCACTTGTTCACTGCTGTTCAAAAGTACGGTTTTGTTTTTAAAGGGCCTTTCAAAGGGCCTTTTATGTGTAAAGAGTGCATTTATAGGTGTGTAATCACTTATTTTCCTTTCTTCGCTATATATCTACAGTTATGGTATTTCCACTGTATTGAATTTATGTATTTCTGATTTAGACAAACATATTTAGACAAATAAACTTGAAATTTCCAATAACTTTTGTTTTCAACACAAAAATGTGTGGGTCCCCTGGACAAAAAAGGGATCATAGAACCTTGAAAGTGCCTACGGAAAACTCTCCTCATCTAGGTGCTCTTTCGTGCGGTCTCTCTCTCTTCTTCTTAATCCCTGGTAAGCTCAGATGATCGACTGCGAATTTTTTCATTGTCATCCTGTGTGCTAAGCTTTGAATTAGCTGCAGTGCAATAGCGATAGCTATAAACTGCTACTGCTGCTCACATAGCCTTCTCTTTTTCCAGCAAGAGAAAACCAAGGCCTGCAACCGCAAGGTGCCGAATTCGGGTGGCACGCCAACCTGGACTTGAATGCATGCACACACTCAATGCCGGCTTCGGCTTCGATGGGGTAACAAACAGGGCAGCAAGGATGGATGAAAGCCCCTCAAAAGGGAGGCCGTTGGCGGGTCCCAGCCGTAGTCAGGAACAAGTCCTACGCGAATCGTTCGAAGCGCAACCTCCTCGGCACGGGTAAAACCCAGGGGGAAGTTGGCTAGTGCACGTGTGTAGCGGTGCCGTAGAAACTCCTTTCTCGCGAGAAGAAGGGTGTAGTCATCCAGCTATAGCGGAGCACACGATGATGGAAGATAGGTGGCAAGGCAGTATGCAAAGTCTGCGTCTTACAATGAGGTGGAGGAAGGTAGCGCGGAATCCGTTCAACTTGATGTGAATGAGAAACTTTGGCAGCTTCAGATATTCATTTCTGTGGCGCCAAACGAAGCCCCCTCTAGAGCAAACCTTATTCCGAGGAAGCAAGACGCTTAAGTATTCTGAGCGGCTCCATTAAGACAGAATTTCAGTAGGAAGTTTGGACCAGTGAAACACCTGTAGCGCGTAGCTAAGCCGTAGTGGCGCTGAATTAGGGCCATGCAGGTTGAAAATTTTAATCGCAACGTTTATTTTTTTCACCCATGTAACGCCGGAATACCCACGCAAATGACTGGCTGGTAAACAAAAAGTATGTGCACTATTCTACAAATAAAGGCAAGTGCAGTCTTGAGCGAGTGCAAGTGCCCTCTAGTACGAGCTGCGAGCAGAAAACAACGCTTTAAACAATATGGAAGATTTGTAGATGACTCTCTACTTTGTATTTTACTCTTGAGTGAAACTAAAGCGACAGAAACGAAGACAAGATAAAGAAAATACAGGGACTCCAAATGTCACTCAAACTCGCCCAATTTGCATAAGTATTGCAAACTGAGCGAATTTGAATGAAAATCTCAATACAAACCGCGTAAACCAAAGAAACCAGTGCAATAAAAACCATTGCAATACAAACCACGCAAGTGCGCGGTTTGTATTGCCCTGCCCGCACTTACGGCTCACAGGCGATTATACCTTCGGCGTACATACTGCCGAACTGAGAGAGAGAGAGAGAGAGAGAGAGAGAGAGAGAGAGAGAGAGAGAGAGAGAGAGAGAGAGAGAGAGAGAGAGAGAGAGAGAGAGAGAGAGAGAGAGAGAGAGCTTTATCCGGCTGCTCAAGTCCGAGCCACGGAGTTATCATTCCTCGGAGGAAGGGGGTGTTTCACGCTCCTCCGACGGTGGCGGGCTTGGCGGAGGTGCACAAAGAGTTTCAATGTTGGCAGCCAAGAGGGACCACAGGGCTGCCCGTAGGTTTTCGGAGGGAGTGGTCCAGCTAGTCGAAACTTGGTCGAAACCTCAGCAGTCATTCAGGTATTACGGTCCCAGGGGGTAGATGAGCATTATGTAAGAATACTAGAGGATATCTACAATGGGTCCACAGGTACCGTCATCCGCCATAAGGAGAGCAGTAAAATACCTATAAGGAAGGGCGTCAGGCAAGGAGATACAATCTCTCCAATGTTATCCACAGCATGTTTACAAGCGGTATTCAGAACATTGGATTGGGAACAAATGGGCGTAAGGGTCACGGGAGAATACCTCAGGAACCTCAGAGTTGCAAAGCATGCTTTGCAACGAATTGCAAAGCATGCTTTCCGCGCTGGACAAACAGAGTAGAACGGTGGGCCTGAACATTAATATGTAGAAAACCAAAGTAATTATCAATACCCTCGGGACAGCACAGCGGTTTGAGATAGGTGGCGAGGCAGTGGAATTGGTAAGCGAATATATCTACTTAGGCCAAGTTGTGGCCCCGGATCCCAACCATGAGGCAGAGATATTTAGAAGGATAAGATGGGGTGGAGTGCATACGGCAAATATTCTCAGATAATGAATTGCAGCGTATCATTGTCCCTGAAGAGGAAAGTGTATGACAGCTGCATCTTACCAGTACTCACCTACGTGGCAGAATTTTGGAGGCTCGCTAAGAGGGTTCAACTTAAATTGAGAACGACTCAGCGGGCAATGGAGCCGAAGATGATAGGTGTAACATTAAGGGACAAGAAGAGAGCGGAGTGGGTCAGAGAACAAACGCGTGTTAAGGACATATTAGTAGAAATTAAGAAGAAGAAATGGACGTGGGCAGGGCATGTAATGCGAATGCAAGATAACCGTTGGTCATTAAGGGTAACAGAGTGGATCCCTAGAGAAGGCAAGCGTGGCAGGGGGCGGCAGAAAGTTAGATGGGCGGATGAGATCAAGAAGTTTGCGGGGATAAAGTGGTCGCAGTTAGCAAAGGACAGGGGTAATTGGAGATTAATGGGAGAGGCCTTTGCCACGCAGAGGGCGTAGATAGGCTGGTGATGATGATGATGATGATTATCATGATGGTGGTGGTGGTGGTGGTGGTAAACCACGAGTAGGGACGATTAAGTGCGAGTCAACGTTCGGGCTCCTCACGTGATGCGCCCGTGGCTGATGCATGATCTCGTGGCGCGGTCGGCGCAATGACTGACCCTTCTTTCACTGCGGGCAGGATGTCTCCTAATCGCTTCTTTTCAAACCGCAGAGAGACGACAACGACGGCTTGCCTTGCACTTTACCTTGACAAAAGACTGAGCCATAATTAACGCTTCGTTGAGAAATGACTGGCACTTTGTTTCGCGAACAATTGAAATTTCCGAAAGTTTCGGCTGTAACGTTATGCACGAAAAGGCATGCGTGCTCAGGGAATTCATGTGGAGGATAGCTATAGGGTATTGACGCCGAACTTATTGTTTACGTGCGAACGCGTATATCATGAGTGATGACGCTGAGGGCAGAATCGCCAGAGGCTATTGCAAAGCGGTCCATGAAGAACGTCGATGTTGCTTAAAACTAGGGCATGAAAAGGTGGGCTCTTCTTTTATGTAGTCGGAAAGTAGCCGGACCAACTACTGATTTATTGCGCGCTTATCTATACGACGGGGCTCCGTGACTTATTACCGCCTTTCGTATCCGGGTATAAATATAACCTTATCTAGTCGTTAAGCTCGTACGCGCACGCTTCCGACAATGCACGGGCTGTCTGGAAGACTACGACGCTGGCAAAAAGAATCAACCGGCCAATATGCACAAAATGCCCTCCTAGCGTGAAATTCTTTCTACCGTGGGTCCCAAAACCTTTGGAAATAAACTTGCCACTCGCGGTCAACCTGAACTAGATGTACACCATTTGTCAAAATTTTGTGGACCAATCCTAAGCCTTCTCGAACACAAAGAATTCAAAGAATCGGCTTTACCTTTACACGTGACAAAAATATTTTAAGGCAATAAGGAAGGAAGGTTTTCTCTAGCTTTTGTGCATAAAAAGTTTGAGCCTCGCTCTGTACGTAAGCTTGTACATTGATTTTTTGCAGCCTACGTGTTTCCGGCTTGGCCCACAAAATTTTGACAAAGACTGTACATTCAGGTGATCATTTTAGGGGCTGTCTGGGCGTATTGGTTGAACATAATACTCTTCTCTTTAATGTAATTTCACTTTGGCAATTATAGAGTTCCCTTTTATTGCACAACTCACCTTTTTTGCAAATTCTGACATGCAGTCGCAATAACTTGAAGGCCGCCGCCCAAGCTTCGCTCTGAACCCGCTGATTAGCTTGATGATATAACAAGAGGAATTTGACCAGAGTGGCCCAATTCAACTCGCGCTTAAAATGGTTTTCTCCTATAGTGGCCATATGAGTAGGAATGACAGTGTGCATGCTGTCCTCACCGCCTTCTCGAAAGGACTGAAACCTGGCAAAAATGTCCGCGTATCTAGACAGCTGTTGTAGAGAGGGCACGAGGCGCGCCTACAACTCTCGAAAAAAAGGCCCCGGCCTTATCTCGGGCCACATGCAACTGACTGGTTCCAAACCGGTATCCAGTGGGCATGCGCAGCCCCGTAAACACGAATGCCGTCTCTCCTCACGCTTTGTCCCTCGTCTTAGCTTCTGCACCTCTTGTCGCCGTAAGAAGCTGCCCCGACTGGGCCGGGCCGGGCAACAAAAACGGAGAATTACTCGGCTCAGCGGGAGCTGCATGACAGCACACTGGAGAGGGTCATCCTGACTGGGCTTCCCTTTCTTCTCTTTTTTGCGCAAACTTGAATTATTTTTGTTGCGTTCTTCCTGCGAACCCACTCAGCGCATTCAGTCTTCATAAAGTAATCTCAATTGCGGAGAGACACCTGGCACGTGCGCCTAGGAGCGAACAGTCTATCTCCACATCGGCTCCGTGGTTTTCATGATTTAACGCCGAATACTCGCGAGTTATCGCCTACCTGACAAATGTACGACCTTCCTGGGGTGTTTCGTCACCCGGGGAGGTACGCCTAACGCTTCCAGAGCCACCCGCGACCACACTATCGACGCTTCAAGCCAGGCCCGAACCGCCGCTTCGCTAAGCCTAAGCAAGGCGGTGATGGGTTCGCCGTTCCCGGCATGGCGGAGCCATGGGGAGCAGCAGGCGCGGCTGCGGCACAGAGCAACGACGCATCGCCCGAGCGCACAATCGTCGCTCAAACTCCGAACACGTCGCGGCAAGTCATCGGAACAGCGGTGCGGATGGTAACCGTTGTTAAAGGGGAACCGATAGCAGCTCAAGAGCACGGTGACACCGTGGGATGGCTGCAATGCCATCGCCGAAAGTTCGGCCAAGCTCTGCAGCAGTTCCAGCGTGACGCAACGAGTCCACGCCACCACTCCACCACCGTCAACGACACAGCGACGTTCAACAAGGGGAAGACCCCCCAAGGGCAACGACGTCCAGGCCTCCCTGCGAGTAAGCGCCCCCGTCCCAGACCACCCAGAGACGATATCAAGGTGTCGTCATCCGCCCGCGGGAAGGCATGAATGTAGCTCGTGTAAGTGACGCTACGTTGAGAGACAGCGTACTACAAGCCACCGGCCTGGAACTGGCCGAAGCAACCGAAGACCTCCTCAGAGTTAACCACGAGCAGAACATCCTTGTGGTAAGTACTGCCCTCTTAGATCGAGCTGAACGTTATGCGCGCATCGAAGAGCTCAAAGTAGGGGAAACCTCATTCTCCGCCAAAGCGTATGTCATGACCCCAGAAGACTCCGTAAAAGGTGTGATCCACAGTGTCCCTGCATACGACTCGGCAGAGGATATAGCTCAAACCATAGTTTACTCAAGAAACCCCACCGCATTGCATGCGAGACGCATGGGCCGAACAAATTCGGCGATTATCGCCTTTTCCGGCAATAGAGTGCCGTACTTAATCTACTACAGGGGAGCCGAGTACAGGTGCTACATTCACAAGAAGAAGCATGAAGTTTGCTTAACCTGCGGCAAGCTGGGTCACCGAATGGATGTGTGTCCTTATCCGTACCGTTCCTACTGCAGTGCCTGCGGACTCGCTAACCCTATGGACGAACATGAATGTGTCATCCAGTGCGCCCTTTGTGGCAAAGACCATCCCACGGGCGACAAACAGTGCGTGCAGCGCTAGCGCACTCCATTTATTCTCAAACAGCGTCAGTGGCGGAAAGAACAAACCGTTCGTCAGTCTTCGCAAGGACGCCGAAGGGACCGCTCCGCTTCTTTCCCCCGGCTGTCCGATGCCTGGCCTCCTGCAGGCGCAGCATCGGCAGGAGACACCAGTGTACCAGCCCAGCGACGACCTCGCTCTAAATCGAAGAAGCGTGGTCCGAGGCACGGCTCCACTGTAGAGCAGGATCGGCAGAGCATCAGAAGAACACCGGATGGAACGTCGCAGGTGAGCTGGGCAGCGACGGCCTCCCTAAAGGGCAGTTCGTAGGGACACACTCACCAAGACCCTTCCCAAACATCAACCGGTATCGCATACGCCGAATTAGCTAGCATACGCGCCAGACTCGATCAAGTCTTGGCTGAAAACAGACAGCTCAAGGCAGAAATAGCACAACTCAAACGTAGCAAAACCGCTACATCTACTCCGGCCACGAAGACCGCAGTTCAAGTCACACATTCCTCAGGACTGACCCCTTCCCCAGCGAAATGACGAGCCGACGACAACACGTCCCGTCAACAACCAATAGTACACAACGACCTATAATTACTGGAAAGCAAGCTGGAAAAGAAATTCGGCGAGCTATTTGACAAGCGGCCAACATGGTAACCACTCTGGCTGGAGCACTGCCGGGAAGGTAACATCCCTGGAATATAGCCTTTGCGCGTGTTCCGCACAGCTCCCCAGGTCCCACAAGGCCTCCTCCCTACGCTCGTACGCATGCAGTGAAGGCCGCCACGATTCTGAGCAACGAGACTGAACAAAACACAGCTCGCAATGATAACGAGGAGACGTAAGAACAGCTACCACATATGGCAGTGGAACTGTAGGGGGTACAGATCCAAAAGGGGAGTATTACAGCAGCACCTAAATTTCCTATATCATAATTAACAGCCAACGCCTTTACGCCCGATGTAATCGCCCCACAAGAAACAGAAGTTCCGGCCAAAATCTCAGGGTATAAATCGTATCACTCGACCGCAGCTGACCCAAACGCCCCACAAAAGCAGCGGGTAACAACATTGCTGCACAGAAACATCCCCGCCAAACAACTGTATGTTAACAGCCCTTGCCCTGAATACGTATTTTTAGAAATTCTTCCTACGTCTGCTCGGCACGTCCAGAGATTGTACATTTTAAATGTGTACAGCGCACCCAAACAGTCGCGCAACCTCATGCAGCTATTACACCAAGCCTTCCACACGTCCCGTGGACACCCGTTGGCCATTTTGGACGACTTCAATGCTCCACACCCCGCATGGGGCTACACAAGGCCAACTAAAAAGGGCAGAAAGTGTAGGAAGCCATACAACAACTCAATTTGACACTTCTGACCGATCCGGCACACCCAATGAGGCGAGGCAACAGTGTCCAACGAGACACCACCCCTTATATCACACTCGTATATAAGGCTCCAAGCGCTACTCGGACAAACACCTTTAAAGACTTGGGCAGTGCCCACTTCATCTTGGAGACTACGCTTACAGCAGGATCGTCTAAACCCACCGGCCGGAAGCACAAGATAGTAAACTGGGACACGTTCCGTAAACTAAGGCGGGTGCAGGACACAAAAGAAGAGGACCCTACCATCGAGGACTTGGACACATGGGTGCAAAGTTTACAAAATGACGTTGACCTGTCCACACACGTAGTACCGGAAGAGGCTAGTCTTGAAAATATAGACTCACGACTTCTGCACATGTGGGAGGCCAAAGACAGTATACAGAAGAGGCTCCGCACGCAGCGGCATAACCGCTCCTTGCGCAGAAGGCTCGCTAGACTCAACAAGGAAATCGAAAAACACGCCGCGTACCTCACCAACCAACAATGGAACACTCTGTGTGATCGGATGGAAGTGCAGATGAATACCCCCAAAACATGGCACACCATCCGCTGCCTATTAAACCCAGAGGGAAGACGCGTTACTCAGCGTAACAACCTACTGAGTATTTTACACGAGCATCAAGGAGATGAAACCGCATTACTGCAAAAGCTGCGCGACCTCTACACTCAAACTGCCCCCTCAGAACCAGCTAGGCCATATGCCAGTAAACCCAACCTCGAGCTGGACATTCCCATCACCAAAGCAGAAGTGTATGATGCTATCGCTCACCTCAACACGCGATCTGCACCAGGCCCTGACGGTATTAACAATTGTGTAATCACCAACCTTGATGACTCGTCCATACAGGCTCTTACCGCCTACATGAACAAGGTGTGGGACACGGGAAATCTTCTCCCCACGTGGAAAAGCGCCCTGATTAAGCTCATTCCCAAAACTGGAAAGGCTCTAAAGTTAGAGAACTTGAGGCATATATCACTGACCTCTTGCCTCGGGAAGCTGATGGAGCACGTGGTTTTGACCTGCCCCAACCGCCACATAAACACACATCAGCTTTTCCCACACACCATGGTGGGTTTCCGGTCTTCCCTATCAACGCAAGACGTGATGTTACAACTTCAACATCAAATAATTGCCAGGTCGTGTCTCCACTTGATTCTCGAGTCATAATGGAGCTTGACTTGACTAAAGCCTTTGACTGTGTGGCCCGCAGTGCCATCCTTCATAATCTGAGTGGCTTAAATGTGGGCAACAAGGCGTACAACTACATCGCCGACTTTCTGTCCCAAAGGACCACCCGAATAACAGTACAGGACCTCAAATCTTACCTTATAAGTCTGGGTAGCCGTGGCGCCCCGCAGGGGTCGGTCTTATCACCATTTCTATTTAATGTGGCCATGATTAAATTACCTCCCCTACTACAGCAAATCTCTGACGTGCATCACAGCCTCTACGCTGATGATATAACAATCTGGACCGCAGGATGCAGGGACAGAGACATTCAAGAAAGACTACAAGAGGCTGCCACGATTGTTGAAAACTACGTCTCCTCACGCGGACTCATGTGTTCGCCTCAGAAGTCAGAGGTCCTCGTCTTCAGACCCACCACAGCCGGTCCGAGGCCGAGAAATTATCCGGATATACAGGTTCAGCTACAGGGAAGATGCATACCTCGAACTGGGTGTATGCGTATTCTGGGTCTGCGCATACAGGAAACGGGGACCAATACGGTCACAATACAGGCCCTGCAAAACGCGGCTACTCAAATTAGTAGGCTAATTGCAAGAATAGCGAACAGACACCATGGGCTCAAAGAGGGCAACATCCTACGTCTCGTGCATGCTTTCATTATAAGCAGAATTACCTACGTCACTCCGTACCTCAAGCTCACTCGAACAGAGAAAGAAAAAGTTGAGCGTATTATATACGCAAAGCCATCAAGTTAGCAGTGGGCATCCCAATCTCGGCCTCTGACGAACGACTGATGGAGATGGGCATACACGACGAACTCGTCGAAGCCCAGCGCACAGCACAGTACAACAGACCATAGCCAAAAGCGCCACCGGAAGAGCCATCTTAGATCTTCTCCGCAACTCCTACACAGACCAACACGGAACAAAAATTTTGCTTGGGGACGAGTTACGCGCGCACCTCAGTGTGGTCCCTTTACCTAAAAATATGCATCCGTAGCATCATCAAGAGAGACGGCTGGCCCGAGTCACGGCACTTCACAAGCAGTACCACTCCCAACTCAAGGTCTGCTACGTTGACGCGACGGACTACACCAGACGAAGAGCGGCAATCGCTGTTGTAGTAAACCAGCAGGGCAATACGGTCGCATCATGCTCCTTCACAGAGGCTCATCCTGAAATTAGGGAAGAGGTAGCCGTCGCTCTGGTCGTTGCGGGCACGTCGGCCACGACCATTATCTCCGACTCCAATACCGCACTATGAAATTAGAATAATATCCAAAGCTGCAGCCAAGATAATTCAAAGCAAACCAATCCTGCCCTCACGACATATTCGTTTGATATGGACACCAGCACACTCGTCTCTCCCGGGAAACGAGATGGCACACGAAGCGGCCCGAGGATTCAGCTACCAGGCCGACTTCGAAGACAACGTGCCGTCATCAACGGTAAGGGGGGGGGGGGGGACAGGCTGGCTACATATCAAGAAATTACCCAGCATTACTCGCCATCTATCATTGATCTAACAGATAACAGAAACATGGCTCAACGATACTGCTCCGATAGTAAAATTCTTGTCAGTCAAGAAGGAGGATGAGGAGGCAAAACGTTTATTGAGAAAACAAAACGGTGGGTGGCGTCCTCAGTTCAGGAGGCCGCGCGCCGCCGCTGCTCGCGTGGCCCGCTGGATCAGTCTGAGCTGCTCCGGCAGGTTCGAGCTGGTCAACGCGCATTCCCACTGTTCGGGGGTAGGGGAAGGGAGAGGAACAGGGTGTTGAGGGCACAGGAAGACGAGGTGAGCAGTGGTGGCTGGAACTTGACAGTCCGGGCAGTTGTAGTCGAAGCGTGAGGGGGAGATGTAAGAGAGGATGGTGGAGTTATAGTATGTGTCAGTTTGTAGTCTGCGCCAGATTCGTGATTCTTCGACGCACAGGGTAGGGTGGGGCGGAGGATATTTTCGGCGAGCGTCGCGGTAGTGATATAAGATGTCGGTGAAGCAGGGTGGAAGAGGATGGATAGTGGCCGTCGTAGAGTCCGAGCCGCCTGGCCCTGTAGGGAACGCCCGGAAGTGAAGCTCGCGGGCTGCAGCATGTGCTGCTTCATTCCCAGGGAGTGAGGCGTGTCCCGGGGTCCACACGATTGTTATTGTAGGTAGGTCGCGAATGGCTTTCAGGAGCTTGAGCGCCGCCGGGGGTACTCTTCCCTGGAGGTAATATCGGCAGGCTTGTTGAGAGTCTGTAATTATGGTTAGGTGGGTGGTGGGTGTGTGGGTGGCCGCCGCGAGGGCAATGGCGGTGGCTTCAGCAGCGTTCGAAGAAAGATGAAAGAAGGTAGCGACGTTGAGAACGGTGCCCTCGTTGTCCGTGACTGCTAGGGTCGAGCGGGGGTGTGATGGGGTTTGGGCGATGTCGCTATAGCGAGCATCCGGGGCTGAGGAGTACTTTCGTTCAAGGTGCTGCAATCTGGCTTTTCGTCGGCCTGGGTTGTATATGGGATGCATGTGACGTGGAATTGGTGCCACCTTGATATTGGTCCGGATATGGGGAGGGAGGGGGTGAAGCTCGTTATGAGGGCTCGGCGTGGGGCGGCCTAGTGCCCTGAGGACAGTTCGGCCGGTAGGAGTGAGGGACAGGCGTGCCAATTGACTTGTCCGTTGTGCTTTGAGGAGTTCAGAGAGGGTGTTATGCAGCCCCAGTTGAAGCAATTTCTGTGTGGCGGCGAAAGCTGGGAGGCCTAGAGCGATCTTGTAAGCCCGGCGAATGAGTGCATCCAGCTTGCTCTGTTCTTGAGGTTTGAGGCAGACGTAGGGGGTGCCGTATGTGAGGCGGCTTAGAAGTAGGGCGTGAACGAGACGGCAAGTGTCCTGTTCCCTCAGTCCATGTTGGTGTGTGCAGATTCGCAGGATGAGATGGATAAGTTGCGATATCGTGCCCTGCAGTTGTGGGAGGAGTGCTGCTCCAGACCCATCCACGTGAAAAGGCACGCCGAGAATTCGCAGGGTTTTTACTTTCGGCACCAGTGCATCTTTGATAGTAACTTGAGGGTCTAGCGGGTGGTGCTCGGGGGTCGACCACGCGTTCTGGAACGGAGGACCAAGAGAGCGGACTTTTGGGGAGCACAGGTTAGGCCGCGAGGTGCGAGATACTGGAGGGTGAGGTCGATAGCTTGTTGTAAGGCATCTTGTCGGTAGCCTGGCGAGCCTTTGTTTATGCAAAGTGTCATATCGTCCGCATAAAAGGCGTGGCGTAGATCCGGTATGGTGGAAAGTTGTTTAGGTAGTTGAAAGAGGGCCAGATTGAATAGCAAGGGGGAAATAACCGACCCTTGGGGAGTCCCTTTGGCTGGTGTGTTGAAAGTAGGGGATTTGTATGGGCCAAGGCGGATAGTTGCAGTTCGGTCAGTAAGAAAGGCGCGCACGTAGTCAAAGGTTCGAGGACCGCATTGCGTGTGAAGGAGCCCTTCTAATATGGCGTCGTGCGTCACGTTGTCAAATGCGCCCTGGACGTCTAAGGTGAGGATGGTGCTGGGGTAAGTCTTGCTGAGGTTGTCGATAATTTGTTCTTTTAGTTGTATGAGCACATCTTGAGTAGACAGGTGATTTCCGAAGCCAAACATGGTATGGGGAAAGAGATCTTTAGTTTCGAGGTAGGCCGGGGATGCACCATGTGTTCGAAAAGTTTTCCCAGGCACGATGTTAGAGAAATGGGTCGCAGATTGGTGGGGGTAACAGGCTTGTGCGGTTTGGGAATTAGGGTTATGTCTGCGTGACGCCATTGAGGGGGCAAGGTGCCTGCTTCCCAGTGGTGGTTGAAAAGAGTGAGAAGGGATTCTTGGGCTTCATCGTCGAGATTCCGAATGAGCTTGTTGGTGATACCATCCCTACCCGGGGTGGTATTGCGAGTGAGGCGTCCCAGGGCTTGTTGGAGTTCGGCGTGGGTGAACGGGGCCACAAGTGCTTGGTTTGGCGGACCCGTCTAGCTGGTGGCCGGAGGGGGTGGGTGCGTGACTGGGTGGCCGAACAAGTGATCTCTGATCGAATGTAGGAGTTCTCGGGGAGGCCGGTCACTGTTATGTATGAGTCTATTAATTTGGTGGTTGGTGGCCGTTCGAGTAGGTTTTTCGCCGATTAGTTTCCGGAGGATGTGCCAGGTGCGCTTGGTGCTGAGAGTGCCTCTTAGCTCGTCGCAGAAGGAGGGCCAGTTTTGTGTCTGCAATGTTTGAGCGTACTGGGTCGCTTGTAAAGTGATTGCCGCAATATGTTTCTTGAGGGTGCGGTTATGCTTTTGTCGTTCCCACCATTGGACTAGCCCTCGGCGGGCTGCCCAGAGATGGAGCAAATATGCGTCGGCGGCAGGATTCTTGTCGGTGAGGGGAATTGTTTCGGTATGCTTTTGAACGAGATTTTCTAGGGCCGATGTCCACTCTTCTAGGTTTTCGGTGATGGAAGGAAGGGCGGTGGATCCTTGCGGAATGCGGGCCAATTAGTGATCTTTGTGAAACCAATTTTTCGGGTTGTGTGCAATTGAGGTATCACGATTTGAATGAGGTAGTGGTCACTTCCGAGGGTGTCTGGAGTCCTTTGCCAAGTCAAATGCCCTATGTTGGCTGCGAATGTGAGGTCTGGGGAGGTGTCGCGTGGTACACTGTTCCCCAGTCTGGTTGGAGTGGCCAGATCATTGTAAAGAGCGAGGGCGTGATGCTGGGTGGCGTGGAGGAGGGCTGTTCCCTTTTTTGTAGCCTGGGAGTATCGCCAAGAGTAGTGTGGGGCGTTAAAATCGCCGAGCAAAAAGAAAGGATTTTGATGCGCTGTCCGCTTGGCGTCGTGCACGAGAGTGTCGATTGCTTGCAAAGAACTTAGAGGTGGGCTGTATACGTTTAGAACAAAAACGCTGGGTTCGTTTCTCCGAGTTGGAAGAATTTCGACAAATGTGTGGGCGATGGGGGGAGGTTAGGCTATGTTCTTGAGCGGTGAGGTGCTGGGCCACTAGTATTGCCGTGCGGTGTAAGGGATCTTGGGTGTAGGCCGTGTACCCGCGAATTCCAGGGGCAGGCGTGTCGGTTTCCTGGAGGGCGATGATATCGGGAGGGGCAGGGGTGATGTAGAATCCCAGTTGGGCTTTTTTGTTATTTAAGGATTGGCAATTCCACTGATATATGGTCAGGGCCGGGGAGTTAGACATCGTCGTTGGGGAGGGCAGTGGATAGGGCAATAGGATCATGCGTATTGGGTGGTTGGAGTTTGGCTGAATTTAATTTTTTTCGCTGCGATAGAAAAGATCGAAGAGGCGGTGGTGTGCTCATTGCAATTTGTAAAAAAATCATTGCTCTACCGATTATTATTAACTCATTTCTTGAATGCGTATTTGTTTCTTTGAGGCTTGGTTCTACCGATTTAGTTTCACGCAATCTAGCTGAAATTTTCTGGTTTGTTTTTCTTGCTTTATTTTTGTGAATGGTGTTACCGTGCTTAGCGAAATATTATACACATGTGTATAGTTATTCACTGTGTCATGAGAAATGCATGTACTATTGGTGTAACAATTTGATCAGTTGTAAGCGTTTTTTATTATTTTATTTATTTATTTATTTATTTATTTATTTATTTATTTATTTATTTATTTATTTATTTATTTATTTATTTATTTATTTATTTATTTATTTATTGGTATTGGTTGTATCAGCTGCTTTATATTATGTTGTGAACTTGGTCGTATATATTTTGGATGTAGTTATTTTCTTGGTGTTTTTTTACTAGACAAGTTGCTTTAGATTTTTTCTGTTTTTTTTTTTTTTTTTGTGGCAAACTTTGCTCTGTACAGATACCCAAACTGTCTATATCTTTTGCGTAAAATGTACACGCAACGTTGTTGAACTGCAGAGGGACAGAGTCCTCGCCAAGCGATTTAGCCTTTAGTCTCTGTCCCTGTAGCACACTATGTATTTTGGTTTCTTCCAATAAAGGATTGATTGATTGATTGATTGATTGATTGATTGATTGATTGATTGATTGATTGATTGATTAATTGATTGATTGATTGATTGATTGATTGATTGATTGATTGATTGATTGATTGATTGATTGATTGATTGATTGATTGATTGATTGATTGATTGATTGATTGATTGATTGATTGATTGAATTATTGCCGTTTTTTATCGACCGCCTGACATGAATGCAACGTTCGAAAGTGAATTTCATCGTGTTGTTGTCGAAGTATATGCATGCGGTTTCCAAATGCGGTTCTTGTAATTTTCGGTGACTTCAACTATACCAATATTGAATGGTCTACGCTATCTGTTTCATCAACCGATACCCAGGCACGCGAATTTCTAGATTCTCATCTCGACTTTTCGTTGTGCCAGCTTATCGAAAAACCGACACGTTCCTCGACCACATGCGCACATATTCTTGATTTACTTCCAACTTCTCATTCCGCCCTTTTCACTGACATAGCCCATCTCGATGGGCTTTCTGATCATGACATAATTACGGGAAACTTAACTTGCTCACTCAATGAAAGGAGAATTACTAACAAACGTATAAGGTGTTACAACCGTGCCAACTTTGATGAAATTAGTGCAAAATTATCCAGTTCCACTGAAGTTTTTTTAGATACCCATTTGTCACGTTCAATTGAAGATAACTGGAACCTTTTTTAAAAATGCTCTTTCAAACTTAATTGATCAGTATATACCAGTCATTACCATAAAAACAAGTAACATCGCTCCGTGGTTCAATAATCAACTACGCCGACTTAATAATAAAAAAAAGCGACTATTCAGACTAGGAGACAAAACCAGATTATCAGATTCATGGTGTCGTTATAAAGCATGTGACAAGGCATACCAACGCCTTTTAAAATCTACTCGTCGTCGCTTCTTCAGTCGTGATTTGTCATCAATGCTAAAAAATAAACCCTACACGCTTTTGGCGCACGATAAATCCTAGTAACGAACCCAATGTAACCCTCGCTAATACTGATGGAACCGCTGTTCCGGAATCCGAATGTGCTCAGTTATTAAATGATTCATTCTTATCGGTTTTTACTCGTGAGGATATTACTTCATACCCGGACATAGATGTAGTTTCCGGTATTAATATGATTGAAATAATAATTGATGATATATACTGAAAAATATTTCCTCCGGTATCTATCGCTATTTGGCAGCAGTCTTTTCTCTATCATTATCAACAGGCACCATTCCTCAGGACTGGCGAATAGCAAAAGTCGTGCCGTTATTTAAATCTGGGGATCGCTCATCCCCGCTTAATTACAGACCCATATCTTTAACTAGTACCATATGTAAACTTTTGGAACACATTATACACTCACTGGTAATCTCTTATTTAGGGGAACATAATATCATCTTCAAATACCAGCACGGTTTTCGCAAGGGCTATTCATGCCAAACTTAACTCGCAGGACTTACTCATGACTTGCGCTCACCATTGGACGCCGGCATTCAAACTGACGCCATATTCCTTGACTTTTCAAAAGCATTCGATCGCGTCCCTCACCATTGGCTCTTATTAAAACTTAGGCAGCTTAATATTCACCCACTTGTTCTCGCCTGGCTGCAAGCCTTTCTTTCCAGTAGAAAACAATTCACGTCTGTCAATAACTTTAACTCTCCTTTTGTTGAAGTTTCATCTGGAGTTCCTCAAGGCAGTGTGTTTGGTCCCTTGCTTTTCCTTATTTATATATTAACGACTTACCCTCCTCAGTCAATTCTAAAGTTAGGCTATTCGCTGACGATTGTGTCATTTACCGTAACATTTCTTCTGAAACTGATCGACAATCTCTACAATCTGACCTTGTCTCTTTAACTTCGTGGTGCACAACGTAGCGAATGACACTAAATTCTTCTAAAACTAAGTTAATGAGTTTACAAAAAAAGCGTCCCGTATTCCAACGTCTTACTTACTGAATGATACTTCAGTGGAGCTTACGACCTCGTATAAATATCTTGGTGTTAACATTGTCTGACCTATCATGGCATCACCACATTAATGTCACCCTTGCTTCAGCAAATGGCTCCCTCGGGTTTCTTAAACGTAACCCCCTCGCACTTGCGTAAACTGGCTTATTTATACCACCCTTATCCGTCCTAAAATAGAATATGCGTCAGCCATTCGGGATCCCGATCAAGACTACATTATTAATAACATCGAAAAACCGTGCTGTGCGTTTTATTTCTTCCGTTTACTCACGTCACACCAGCGTCACTTCATTGAAGCTTCGTGCCGAACTTGAAGTCTTATCACGTCGCCGCAAAATCGCTCGCTTATCCATACTTCATAAGCTCTACCATCACACATCACTTAACGAGGACTTCTTTAGGCCACCCCCTGCTATCGTTCCGCGCCGCGATCATTCCTTTAAAATCGAACGCTTCCCTTGTCGCACATATTTCATTACGCTAGATCGTTCACACCGCGCACAATAACCGAGTGGAATGACTTACCATCAAACATTGCAACCGTCACCGATATCACTGAATTTCAGAAGTTACTAAACACGGGTGCAAATGTGTGAGCCTTTTGCGGTATTACCCCTTGTTTTCACCGCAAACTGAGAAATAACGGACTTTTTTTTTTGCTTTTGTATAAAAATGCGTATGTTTCATGGTTCGCTGTGTTTGCCTAATTCTTTTATTCACAGGCGTTTTTGGTGATGTCGTTTCTTTATGCTTTAATGGCGCGTGTGCTTGTTGTAAGCTAGATTGCGCTTTATTGTACTCTTGTTACTCTACTTCTTTCTTGTTTAGTTTATTTAATAATCTATTTGTTAATGTAGTTTTATTATTTATGCTGATTATTTAAGATTGTGCGGAAAGAATATTGACCCTATATTTTACTCTAATCTATTTAGTAGCTGTATAGTTTTTCAGTTTGCGTGTTTTCTGGTGTTGTTAATCATTTTCATGTACCTGTATGTGTTATATCCCCCCATATGTAATACTCCCCTGTGAGAGGGCCCTTAGGGGTATTCTGAATAAATAAATTATTGATTGGGCCGACGCACACTTCCAGCCGCTCATCGTACACTTAGCAGAAGGCAGTCGGTTGCATGGCGCAGGATACAATCGAACACCTTCCCACACCCCGCCCTGTGCCACCGCAACTTTCCAGAAACATACACAGATAGTGCAAGTGGTGCGGCGCCGCAGCCGCCACGCTCCAACACATGGTTTGGGCGTGTCCCAGTAAACCGGAGACGCCCACACCAGGTGTACGCATTAAGAGGCAGAGAGAGAGAGAGATTAAACTTTATTGTTAGAAAAAGGGTTGCGATGGAGCTATTTCAGCTCAGTCACAGGTTCCAATATGCTTCCCGAGCCTCCTGGCCCCTGTTGATCAGCCGAAGTTGGTCTTCCAGGGCGGGGCTGGTCAGCAAGATCTCCCATCGCTCATCCTCTATGCTGACGGAGTCAACAAGAATTGGGGGGGGGGCTTGAGTTTTGTGCATTCTCCGATGGTGTGTTTCAGGGTGCCTGGTTTTGAGCATAGGGGACATTCTTTTGCGTGTCTAATTGGAAACATGCGGTTCAGGAGTAGAGGGTGTGGGAAAGAGGCTGCCTGTATCTGTCGATAAATTGATTGTTCTTCCCTGGATAGTTTAGGGTGAGGGCGCGGAAGGCTTCTTCTATTCTCCCTGTAATGTTTGAGGATTTCTGCATATTTGGTTATTGGGCGCATCCCTTCTTCCGTTTCCTCTGTGGCCCGGAGGTTTAAGTCTCGGGCCTGTCGATGGGCGAATTCGTTGCCCTCGATCGAGGAATGCGCAGGGACCCAAATGAGTTCGATTCTTGTTTCCGGGGGTCCCGCTTGTCAGGATTTTGGCGGCAGTTTCTGAGATCCATCCTGTTCTGTATCTGCTGTAGGCTTTCATTGAGTCCGTGAGAATTGTCGCTGTACCAGGTTGCGTTAGCGCCAGTGCTATGGCGGCCTCTTCCGCTTCCTCTGGCTCCGTGGTGTACAATGATGCACATTTCACTATTTCGTTTCTTGTGGTCACTACTATAGTTGCTTTGTTGGAGAATTTGGGCAGGGCAGCATCAGTGTAGAATATTCCCTCATGTCTCTTTTCTTCCAACAGTTTGTTAATTGCTTTTACTCTCGCCTCCCTTCTTCCTTTGTTTCTGTTGGGGTCCATGTTCTTTGGGGTTGGTTTGGTCTCGATTTGTGAAGTCCATTGGTCTGGGACTTGTCGCTTCGTGACGTGTGGCGCTTCTTGCCATCCTATCTTCTTAAGTACAGCCCTTCCGGCGTCCGTTTTGCTGAGGCGAACTCGTTGATTCGAAAGGTGGGCTTCTACTAGCTCGTCAAGCGTGTTGTGCATTGCCATGCGCAGAAGTCGCGCTGTTGACGAGTTTTGCGGTATCCCCAGGGTTTGTTTGGTCGCTTTTCTGATTAAAGTATCTAGGTATATGGTGTCTGCCTTTCTGAGATTCAGGTATGGTGCTGCGTATGTTATTCTTGATATCACGAAGGCCTGCACCAGACGTAATGTGTCGTCCTCTTTCATACCTCTTCTTCGGTTGGAGACTCTACGTATCATGTTGAGAATCTGGTCCGTTGTGGTCTTGAGCTTTTTCACCTTTTGCGACGCCTTGCCGTCTGCTTGTATTATCAGGCCAAGGATTTTGGTATGCGTGCTAGGGGTAATCCTTGCCCCGTCTATTTCGACTTCGACTATTTCGACTTCTCTCGGGGTTTCTCGGTCCTATGACGACTAGCTCAGACTTTTGAGGGGCGCAGCTAAGTCCGCATTTTTGCGCGTATTCGTTGACTGTGTCGGCTGCCCTTTGGAGCGTCGCTTCCATCCATCCTTGGGATCCTGTTCGTTTCGAGCCATATCGTTATATCGTCTGCGTACAACGCATGTCCCAGGTGTTCTATTTTGCCTAGAAGTTTCGGCAGTGGGAGTAGGGCCAAGTTGAAAAGCAGGGCAGAGAGGACCGATCCTTGCGGGGTTCCTCTGTCCCCCAAGGAGATAGGTTCGGACATCTCCTCTCCTATCTTGATTTTGGCTGTTCTGTGGCTGAGGAAGTCTTTTACATAGTTGTACGTGCACACTCCACATCCTGTTGTTTTTAGGTTGTTGAGGATGCTTCTATGCGTCACGTTGTCGAATGCTCCCTTTAAATCTAGTGCGAGTATCGCTCTCGGGGCTTGCTGTGTTGCTGGTTTGACTACCAGTTCGTTGAGTTGTACGAGCACGTCTTGCGTTCCGAGGTGCTTGCGGAAACCATACATTGTTTGGGGCATGATGTCGTGTTCGTCCAGATGTCTTAGGAGTCGTTTGAGTACCATTCGCTCCATCACTTTTCCGGCGCACGAGGTGAGAGAGATTGGCCTCATGTTGTCGATGTGCGGGGTTTTTCCTGGTTTGGGTATAAAGAGTACTTCTGCTTCTTTCCATTCCGGTGGGAGGGTTCCCGTCTCCCATGTCTTGTTCATGTGATTGAGGAGTTCCGTCCGGCTTCTGTCGCTGAGGTTATGTAGCAGCCTGTACGTGATCGCATCGGTCCCTGGGGCGCTGTTCTTGTTGCTTTCGTCTATGGCTGCAAGCAGTTCTGTTTCGGTGAAAAGTTTGTCGAGCAATTTGTTTTGCGGACCGGAGTAGTCTTCGATTTCTCCTTCTTCTCTTTCCGTTTTGAGATACTTCTTTTTGAGGTCTTTGATTAAGTCTGCTTATTTCCCAACCCGACGTCCAAACAGTCGTCCAGCTGGCGGAAGACGCCACCAGGGCCCATGGGTTCCTTACCGCCGCCTGAAGGGACGAGGACACTTCCACTCCCAAGCAGTGATTCCGTCTTAACAGAGACGACTATAATAAAGTTTTTTCATCATCATCATCAATTCCGGATATGCAGGTAGGTTATTTTTTCTGCCCTGTGCACGCAAAAACGAGCAGTAATCGTCGTAAACCCACAGATCCTGATGTTCGTGCCACCAGTTGATGACCGCTAGAACATTGCAATGTGATCCACGGCAAACCTACCAACTCGTACGCAAATATCCTAGAAATATCCTTTTCGGTGGCGCGCGTGCCCTTTTCGGTGGGCACGCGCACCACCGAAAAGGGCAGACCTTGCGCAGGCCTGCGCCACTCGGTTCAAGGAGGTCGACCCCAGAGTTTTTTGGAAGGTATAGTTATCTTAAACGCGATAAAGTTGGCTTGTGTGCCTGTCTGTCTGTCTTTCAGTCTGTCACTCAGATCAGCCAGAACTTTACTGGAGATCCTGGCCATACATACATACATACATACATACATACATACATACATACATACATACATACATACATACATACATACATACATACATACATACATACATACATACATACATACATACATGCATACATACATACATGCATACATACATACATACATACATACATACATACATACATACATACATAATGTGCCAACGTAAAGCACGCACACCGTGGTTCTGCTACAGTCGACACTGCGAACTAAGTACTCGAAGCATATAGCGGAGCACAGGGATGAATGGGACAAACTTCTTCAGCTTCAGAGACCATAGAGAAACCAAGAGGGCTGAAAAATGTAGGCACGCAGGGTTCTTTGTTCAGGTCCAACATATCGATATCGAAATAATCGTGATTTTTCTGCACTTCCATTTACCTCGCCAGATATGACGATGTATTATTTTCTTGGCCGTCGGTGGAGTTCATAAAATTAAATTCTATGTGAAGAACTATAAAAAAAACATAGTCGATCTATTTTTGCGACAACGCCGCGGGTGCCCTTTCTACCAGACTTTGCACCGCTGTGTCGGGCTCATTGGCCGGCCTGGCCTGCAGCCGAAAGCGCGGGCAAAGCCCTTCGAGTTAGCCAGTGCCAGGTTGACGCGAACGGTGGCTGGCACCACGCCCAACTTGGTCTGCAGGCGGCCGAGAGTCGCGCGGCTGTGGTGGTCGCACAGGGACAGCGCAAAGTTTACGAAGAAAAGCTGTTCCGGCTCGAGCACACGGACACGGCTGACGCGTACGGAGAGCCTGGGAGATCTCTGCCGCTCGCGGAAGGCGTCGAGCAACGGCGCCACAGAGGCAACGTCGCGAAACAACTCCTGCACGTCCACGCGGTCTCGCCAGTTGGCATCGCCGGGACTTGACGCCCAGTAGCGGGCCCCGTACTGGTTCAACAGGCACTGTTGAAGACGCTCGAAGTGGGCGCTCGAGTTGTGGCTCCACCAGACGTGGAGCGAGAGCGTCGGGTCGACAACCTTGCCGTCCAGAGAGTCGAGCGCGCGCAGCAGTTCGGCCAGGATGGGTCGGCCCACGACCGGCAGGAAGGACGCGTGGATGGTGTTGGAGACGCGCGTCAGGAACGACACCAGACTCTGGGGCAGGAATAGATGGTTCCGCAGCGGGTAGTAGTAGCTGCTAGGTGTGCCGAACACGCGCAGCGGGTACTGCGCGTCCAGGTCCAGGTTGGGCGCCCGCGACGAGAAGTAGATGCGCCGCGTATGACGCAGCAAGGCGACGGCGCTGGTCAGGGGCTCGTCTTCGCTGAGCAGCGGCGTGGAGACGCCGTAGTACAGCGCCGGCCAGTACAGGCTGGGGGCGGTGCCGAACACCTGGAAGCTCATGCCGGTCAGCTTATCCTGCGCCAGCCGGCGCTCGTTTGGACGTAGGAAGGATAGGCGACTCGCACGGCGGCTGGCCGCGTGCACCAGCGAGCTGGCAAGCGCGGCAACCTGCCGGTCGTACTGGCTGCGGTATACGGTGGTAAATTGGCGGCCCAGAGACATGCGTGCTAGCATCGCCGAACCGTAGCGGTAGGTACGCTCCAGCAGACCGAGGCACGCCTCCAGCCGCTCGGGTACTCCGCTCAGGCCTCGGCTTGATAGCTGCATCAGGAAAACGGACCAGGGCTCGTCGGCCGGCAGGAGCGGAGAAAGCAGGGCTAACAGTCGCAGGCCGGCGTAGTTGGCCAGCGTCCGCTGAGGAGCCTCTTGGACGAGCAGCAGTGCCTTGCCGAAGAAGGAACACCGCTTGCACGCGATGGTCGTGTTGGCGGCCACAGTTCGCGCGCCCCTCAGGGTCTCTGCGATGAAGGCCGTCCAATTCCACTTCGCCACGCTGCCTAGCTGTCCGACGTGCATATAACGTTGCTCTAGGGGGACCAGCGAGGCGCCGCGAATCGCCTCCAGGTGTTTCTCAAGGGCCACCACATCAGCAGCTAGCCTTGACACCTCAGACTGCCTGCTGCTCGCGTTGGCAGAAGCAGCGCTCGCGTTACCCAGCGCTGCGAACAGCAGCTGCCCCAGCTGAGTTTCGTAGTCGACTAGCGAGCCGGACGAGCGCCGGTGCAGCAGGAACTGTCGAAGCAGCGTCTCGGGTGGCTCCACGTGCAGCTGGTAGTCGTCCGTCTGCGACAGGTCCCTGCGCAACGTCACGCTAGCAACCACGCCTTCGCCCACTTCGCGCTCCAGGCCCGCAAGCACCCGTAGCAAGTTCCAGTCAGGCGGCGGCTCGTCGGTGTACGGCCAGCCACCGAGACCGAACCGCGAGAGAACGTCACGGAACTCGTCCCAGCCGGCGGACGACGAGGTAGTCTTGTCGCAGAGGTGCAGCATCCGGACCGCTTGCGCCGGGAAACTCCAAACGCCCTTCTCTATCAGAGGCTTCATGTGGCGTGCCAGCGAGTCGCGCACGTCCTCGAGCAGCTGCGCGACCGAGAAGTCGGCGTATGGTTGGTTGTCAGGCCGCTCGTCTTCGCGAAACCAGGCGGAGGAGCACACGTGCCCGTAGAAGTCGTCGCACGGGTCCACCGACTCGTTCAGGCGGCCCCAGAGGTAGTTGCTGTGCCAGCGGCACAGCGCTGTCTTACACTCGCCCTCTGGCTCCTCGGTAGACATCTGCCTCTCGTAAAGGCCCTCTAGAACACGCAGGATGTACTCGGTCTGTATCTTGAGCCTGACCGTGAAGACGGTGCACACAATTCCCAGGGCGAAGCTAAGCCAGATGCAACCCAGGAGACCCAGGAGTCGGCGATGCATGTCCAAAGCGAAAAGCAAAGAGCAAGGGATGATTCGGTCTCGAGGGAGCGTGCCGAACGTGAAGCGCGTGAATGGCGTGTGCTTCTTTCTCACCTGACTTGATTTGCGCCCAGAGCGGCTAATGCTATCGCTTGGCGCGTTAGTACAGGAGCGAGCGATTACAACAAAACATTAATGCCTGCACAATGTGAAGTTGAAATTTCCTCACTTCTAGCCAGCGTAGATTCATTAAAAAATGGTGTGCTCTGATCAAATGATGGTCCCGAATTGCTGACCATCATCTGTGAATGTGAAAGCATTAGATGGCCCATTGGTAAAAAAGCTGGCGTTTTCGTTGTTGGCGTCTGCGTCTGGTACGAAAAAAATTCCCTCGCACTTCCCCGAGGAGGAGAGTGTGTAAGTGCGAATGCACGGTTGTTGATTGCGCGATTACGGTGGATATCGTGATCTTAATGAGTAGTCGAGAGATTACACACACGCACACAACTACAAAGAAAGATATTTCACTCGTTATTGCTGGTACCGCTGCCCGGTCCGCCATCATCGTTATCGAGATGCAAGACCAGCGACCGCTCTCGACGACGGCGCGCGCTCGACTAATACCATTAATACCCTCCCGCGCCACGCGGCCGCTACACGAGCGCCCTCACGCGTCGGAATGCGGAGCGCCCGCTACGCGAGCGAGAGCTCTCCCGCCCGAAGTGGAGAGGAGGCGCCCAACACCCGCAGTCACTGAGCGGAGAGAGGAGGAGGAGAGTAGCGCCCGCCGTTACGGCGAGGGCTACACGAGCGCCCTCACGCGTCGGAATGCGGAGCGCCCGCTACGCGAGCGAGAGCTCTCCCGCCCGAAGTGGAGAGGAGGCGCCCAACACCCGCAGTCACTGAGCGGAGAGAGGAGGAGGAGAGTAGCGCGCGCCCATCTCCCCCCGTTGCTAGGGAAGACGAGGAGCGCGCGCACCCGCAGCTGTTGCTATGCGGACGACGGCGGCGGACGATTCAGGCTCGCTTAAGAAGTGCATTCGCACTTAAAACGGCTTCTCTGGAATCGTTTCATTGCACCAGGCGTTCCACAGCACGAAGCGTTCTGTAGCGAGAACATAAACTCGGCAGTATCGAGAGGTTGTCGTCCATGCCAGTACACCGCAGATGGGGAGGTTGGAAAAATGCTTACTTGCGCGTGCGTAAAAATCAAAAACGCTTCCTTCGTGCGAAAATTCTCGAACTTATCTGGGGCGAAACGATTTCTAACGAAGTTCGCGCGCAAGAAAATCGGTTCAGTTTCAGTTTCGCTTTCGTTCTCGGGCAGAGATTCTGTCGCAGATCAAAGCCGGCAAAGCAGAGAGGTAGAGCAGAGGAGAAAAAATACAAAAGGAAGAAACATTTCAGGAGGAAGTGCATGTCAACTGCCGTCGCTTTTGCATGTTTGCTCACACGGACCAGAAGTTTTCGTAATGTCGCTGAACCTTGGCAAAACCCGCTTGCAAAACATGCAATGAGTCACGTGCCGCGAGCCACGCCCGAAGCGCCTCTGTACGGAGAATTTGCGCACTCGTCAACCCAACATGGCTGACCTTGCGTGGTGGTGCGTTGCTCGTCGGCCGTCAAGTATGACGTTTTTCCTGTAGTTTCCGGGGGAGGAAAACGATCTGATGAGTTTCGGAACGTAGATGCGGCGACGGTAAATGTAAGTGGACGATCAAACTCTGTGCTGGCGTTGCGTACCGAACGATATCGCTTGCGCGCATTCACGGCTCCCGGTCTCCGTACTACGTCAGTTTTTATCGCCCCTTGTCGGAAGAAAATGAATTACCTCTGTCGTACTACCGTGTTTCGCCGTAATTTGCTGAGTTTACCTGCGAATGTGAACCGTTCTGCGTTGCGCGTTTTGCTTACGTCTTCTTTGACACCTGGATCCTCTACGCACCGAAACTGAGGGGTTCTGGAGAGGTATTAATCAATCAAATAAATGACGAGCTTGGTTCGTGCCTACCGCTCTAAAGCGTAGTAATCTGCTGTGTACCTCCCAGTTAATTTGTTTACAGCGATGTGTAAGCGAACACAAACTGGGAAGAGCGTCACCGATTATCTGCAGTGATTATTCATCTGTGCTTGCGCGTACTACGTGCGACGTAATGTATTTCCCTTATCCGTGTCACGTCGTCCACAGAGTGGTCTATTGTTCCCTAAACATCAGGCTACCCCCACCCTAACATTGAGACAAAGGCTGTCGTAATCGCACAGATGGCTCTCAATGGTATCTTCCACTATCTCAATGCCGTTTGCACATCTGTCAAACACCCCCTCCTACGCCCCCTCTTTCATACATTCGCGTGAGTTGCCTCACAACAGCTGCAATCAACATCAATGCGTGGCGTTGTTCGCTGCACTGGCTGGCTCAGCACATCACAAGAAACTGAGCCGTTCCCACGATTTTGGCTGAGCTAAGGAGTTTCGGATGTTGCTATATTACTGCTGCATTATGTGTTTTGGCCAGGCTATAGTTTTAGGCTGTCAGTGAAATTGTATTTTGCAGAAACGTAGGTTCACGTTTCCGGAAAATCGTCTCTGTCCTGGCATTTCTAATGGAAGGAAACATTGCACTAGCTTGCAGGACATCTCCAGTCTTTCAGCACTTGAGCTCCCAATACTATAATACGTTTTAAGTTTTTTTTTCTTTTATCTCATGTGCCTGTACTGACATAATGACACATTGAGTCATCATGAGACCTATATCTGACATGCTGCATTGTCCTTGCCTTCTAGATGTCGCTGGGACCCCTCGCCTGGGTGGGGTTGGCTGTAGTTCTTTTCTGGTCATCATTCGGCTTTTGGGCTTGCCTGTTGCTGCCCTTATGCATTTTAGTTACCATCCTAGGGTGAGTACGGTCACCTCAACATGGTGCATCTCAAAGTTATCGAGGTGTTGATGCTAAGTGGCAAGTGGATGCCTGCTTGTGTGCTTTTTTAAATCACTTGGAAGGAAATTCTCTTGCTATTTCAAATGCTGTTTGCATGTAGTAAAAGAATGTCATAAATTCAGGCAAAGCTTGTAGATTGTGTCCGGTTTTTGAGTTCCTTTATCTAACTTTGGTAACTTCTATACATACCTATATTACAGCATTGCACCTTGTCTGTCAAACCACTAGGACCAATACGGCCAGCTGTTCTGGCGAAAAGCGAAAACGCTCGTGTGTACGAGATTTCGGCGCATGTTAAAGATCCCCAGGTGGTCAAAATTGATCTGGAGCCCTCACAACGGCACATCTCATCACCTGTGTATGTCGGCGCATTAAACCTCACAATCAAATCGAGGCCATCTGTTCTCAGTTTGAGCATATCGCCTAAGTTGTGCCTATTGATGGTAATCTGCTCAAAGAGGCTTGTTACTCTTGTGGCCTCTAGGGGTGCCCATCAGCTTGAGTGTATATCCTGGTGATTGCACCTTGTGTGTTCTGTTATGATCCTAACCTCTTGCCTTTCTTAGTGCTTTCACGTGGGCGCCCTTTGGCCAGTGATTGCGGTCAGTAGGAGGAGAGAGTTATTTAAAAATTCACTATTAGTTTGTGAGGCCCATTTTTCTCTCAATGATTGACTGATTTTGTTTTTGTTTTTTTTGGTTCAATGTTGTAAACTTCTAGTGATAATTCGTCAGCTGACTTGCACTGGATGCTCTGAAAACTCTTCCACATCAAGGCCAATTTTCTTTTGGGTTTTGCTGTATCGAAGGCAATAAAATTTGCTCTCACTGGCAGTTTGCATATGAGCACTGTGCAAAAGGCTCCACTTTCAGTTACCTATAAATTTGTTCCTCACAGTTGTAGTATTGGGGGAATTTTTATTTATCCTTTTGCAATCTGCATGCCAACACTGCAACTTTCACTCTTTGGCCAAAGTTCAAACTCGTATCTACAGTACTTCATCATTTGTTCGAGTACATGTCCATTAACAGTTATGTGTTTAGTGTACAATTATCCAAAGAAATCTGTTATGGGGTTCATTAGATTCGGATGCTACCAAATATATTGAAATGACCAATCGCATCCATGCAAAATTAAAAAAAACGTAGCTTTTACATCAGTCCAAAGTGAGCGTAAAGAGCAAAGACACCATTTCCAGTAGCAAACTGAGTTCTGAAGAATAAAAAGACATTAAAAGTCATCTAAACAAGAAAAAAATTGTGCTAGTAGTGCACCTAAGTAGTGACGAAGTCATGGTAGTTCGTGGGAGTGTGGAATGTGGAACAAATGCAAATTTTCAGTTTGGCCAATGATCTTGTGCCAGAAATAAAAATATTGTATGCTTTGGTAAAAACTGTCATCTCTCAATATATTACAGCATGTGCAGTGACATTGACAAAAAAGTGATTGCTTTAGCTCCAAAGTGGTCACATCCTGTAGGATTCCTTGTCCTTCTTCTAACTTATGTGAGAGGGCAGACCATTTTTTGTTTTGTTGTGTTTTGGGAGTTTTAACTCACCAAACTTACGCTTGTGCTATGAGGCGCGACGTAGTGGAGGGCTCCTGATTGGCCACCAAGGGAATCTTTTATGTACGGTGAAATCTCGACAGACAGGTGTTTTCGCTTTTCATCTCCATATGACAAGCAGCCTCACCTGCCAGAATCAAACTCTTGTCCTTAGGCGCAGCAGCACAACAGACTAAGATGGATGGCAACAAATACTTCGGTGGAGTGTAAATTGTTTAATTACATTTAGAAACTTTTCTCGTTTCAGTCAACTCTTGTTATCGCTGTTGATGTGTGCAATGTGTTAGCAAGTCCAAAGTAAGAGTTACCTGCCAACTTGTTTTTTTTTTTTTTTCTATAATTGGAACTATTAGCAAGAAACAGTATCTCAAGGTTCAACTCTGGCACTGTGAAAACTTTTTTTTGTTTTACATATACTTGGTAAGAACTTCACTGGGATTAAAGACAACTGGGCGAGTTGCAACACATTCATGTAGCAAAAAAAAAAACACTGCATGAAGCGACAAAAACAAGAAAGCACAGAAACAAATGCTCGTCTTTGTTCTCCCTTGTCTTAAAGGCCAACTAGAGCGAAAATTTTGACCTCTTGAAGACGCCATTATTGTATTCTGACGAATTTTGGCTTGCTGGCGGACTGGGCTGGCAAGAATGTCACGTAACTGTTTGCACGATCCACCAGTGATGTTCCGTACTGGAGAGGAAAATTCCCATTGATAGGTTCAGAAATTTCCTATTTTTAGCATTTTCCCCCCCAAGGTTTCTCAAGAATTTCCTGCGAAATTCCCTGCATTCTCTTTCTGCAGCTGGTAGATCTTTACGTGGATTCCTGTTCGATGTTGGGCATTAGGCAGCACCACCCATGTCTACTTTACGTAGCCTTCCGGACATAGTCACTGTTCAGAGAATCAGAGTTTGAGTGAACTAAATTCTACTACATTTGCCGCTCAGCAGCATTTCATGTTTTGTACCAAACAACATGCTTACTATGCATACTAAAGATCTAAATGAAAAAAAAATGCTTGTATGAAAAAAAAACAAGACGTTGTTGGGTAATTGAGGTAATTTCTGCTCAGCGCCGGGACTGCCAGTGCCATCTCTTGTTGACAGCACGCAGACTAAGGCACACCCGAAATACTTTTTTGTTTATTGTGCAAAAATACATGCGAAGCAGGCTTCAGCCGTCGCTGCATCACACTTTACTAGCTCTTTTTCGTGGAGTATTCTTCCCTCTATGCTCCCTCCTGTTTTATAAAGTGATTTGGAAGCAGTCTTGGATGCTTGTGGCTTGGGGGAGCATGACTGTGAATATTTGAACATAAATCTGACGAAGTGTTAAGGGAAAATTTTAAAAGAAAACAAAGTAATAAATGATGCGAGGCCTAATTTACTGGCTTTTTTTTTTCCTTTTACTCCACGACTCCTAAAATTTCATGCATCTATTAAAAGTATAGACAACTGGTTTTTGTCGAGTGTATTTTCTCTTGCTCATATGAAAGCCAGCGTTTTATATAGTTTGGTAACCAGAGGCAATTTATAAACAAATTGGTGGAAATCATTTTAATTTGGCACAAAACTTTCCAAAATCTGAAGGTTGGCAGTTTTGTTGCATACAAACCTGGCACTACATTACGTGTCTTGGTCGCGTGACCTGCAAACCTAGCAGCTACTGAAACTGCTGAAACATTTATTCACTTATTGAAAATCTTTTAACACAACTATTTGTATGCTCAAATTGTATATGTATTTTTAAACATTCTTTTGGAAATTTTAAAGACATGCTGCTGCGTCGCTGCTGGGTGGCTCTCAGTGTGGCTAACTGAACATCTATGCCCGGAATCAACAGCAGCGTTCAATAAACAGACCTAGTGAAGGAGCTTCCTGCTTGCGTTGTACGTTGTTTGACGACTCTGCCTGAGTCAGGGGTCTTCCGTCTGCCAAAATATTCGTTTTCAGTTCCCAAAAACACCAATGGCTGCTTAAAAAGAAAAAGAACACACTCAGGGAGAATCATGCTGCCAACCTCCACAGCATGGAGCCATCATTCTACCTCTCGTCCAACCCAACAGATGCTGCCTCGGTGCAAAATAGAGTATGTCAAACTAGGCCATCAAAACATACTGCTGGCTGCTTTTAGTGATTAAAAAGAACACATAAAGGTATATAAAAACCTTCAATTCAGAATTTTTTTTAGCTGGGGTCAATTTTTTTAATACCGCTTTTCATCTCGAATACAGACAAAAGTGTCTTGCCACGTAACTGTATGTCATGGTTGCCGGTATTAATTTTGGGAGGACACGTACGGCTTGTAGATCTAAAAAATTTCAATTTAAGATGTTGCGTTGAGGTGTTTTAAATGATTCCCTTTCATTTGGGATAGAGAGATACAGTACTCGACAAAAATCGGTTGTCTGTCCCTTAAAGATTAGGCCAAAATTACAGCCGAAAATTCGCCGCACAGAACATCACTGCAATCTGCCAGCAGGTGCAGTTTAGTTTGCTACGGAGCTGTTCTAAACGCTTTTAATTTATTAACCAGGCATTTTACAGGAATACCAGTCACGGTGCAGTTGATTTGGTGGGGAAAATAAGTTCGGCCGAGGTATAATTTTGCCGCAGTTAACCTTTACTTGCTTCAGGCAAGGCAGTTTTTCTCCAACATGACTGCTTTACAGTGCTTGATAGGCTCTTAGCGGTCAGTAAGGAAAGTGTAGAACATTGGTTAAAAAAATTGATCACATATTTATTGAAGGTTTTAGGATGCCATCTGCTTAGTTGGCAAGTGGGGCTGCATTTTTGACAGATGTGGTGACCTTTCGCATAACACTGCTGCTTTAGCTAAAGTTTCCGTCGTGTCTGGTCTTTCCAGCATTGTATTTATGGGCTACCTGATGGAGTATCAGCAACAGCTGGAGCCGTCTTATGACCCCACTTCGCCGCACATTCCAGAAAACCACTGCATCAAGGGCCTGCCCCAAGTGAGTGAGCGGTTTTGACACGATACCACGGTCTCAAGTGTTGCGGGAAGGGAACGACCAGGGAGGGGTTTATCGCAGGGGTTGAGGGCGGTGTACTAGGCTTGATATGATTTCAGCACCGTGGTCAGTTACTTCCACCTGAAATTCAGATGAGGTAGCTGCTCTGATTTTTGTATAAGCCGCGGTTGTAGAATTGTGTTGAAGCATGAGCCAGTTAACTGCTTTTAGTTTTGCGTGTGCCTGTGTGTATTCTCTCCCCCTTTTTACCTGTCCATACACCCCTATTTCTAGTAATGCGCGAAAACTGACTACACCAAATGCCCGTGCACTGATGCCAAAGGGGCCCAGGTGAGCCTTTTGAGCCTCTCCGTCTCCCACCCTTCCTGTTTGGGCTTCTCTGCAGTGACAGGAAGCGAGGCAGTGAAGCGTGGGCAAGCTGGGTGAAGAAACGTCGACCTGTCAGCATGATGAATCCATTGTGCATTGTTGGGCCAGGCGTTACTCAACTCATTGCTGTTTTCTGTTTACTAGTTTTGGCGTGACCAGTGAAACCATTCTAGCCTCTCAATTTTGAAATGGTGGTGGGAAGGAGGAGAGCAGAAGTACTTATTTTTTTCGTATGCCCGACTGCACATGTTCCCTGCAGAAGTTCCTTTGTGGGCTGGCTGAGTGGTGTATTTTAACACGTGTCATTTAAGTGCTGGTTGAGTTCTTCTTTACATTTGCAGATCTACAAGGACTGTACGATACTACTTAACCGATGCCCCCGTCTCTTTTTCACGCAGATTACAATGGCCATTCTAAAGCCCCCCAAAAAGGCCCGCTACGCACGATATTTGACGGGGCACCCAGCGATTGATGATCCACTGTCGGAGGTATGGCTGTCGTTCTACTGGATCAAATGTTGTTATTATTTTTTTTTTCACTGGGTTGACCCTATCGACCGTGGTGCCGTATATTTTGGACATGAACCGAAAGTCTTCTAGCAATCTGAGAACAATACCAAATGAGCTAGTTTTGCTGGGAAATAGTTCTTCAAGGAAAGCCACTGACGATATCAATCACTATTGTTCGTTTTTTGCTGAAACTGAATGCTAGAGAAGAAGGCATTGAAGTAAAGGCCAAACTGATGTCAGGGCGGCCCCAGGGACTGAAATCCGAGTTTTCTAAAATTGCTGTAAATCCAAAAATACTTGCACCACCAGCCCTATTTTTTGTATGTGGGCTCACTACTTCTCCAAATTTTATAAAAACAAGCAACAAATTTTTTTTGCTGTAAATTTATATTTTCGTTGCCTAATGACCTAACTAGATGTCATGCTTATAAATCACTAATAACTTGCATCGCAAGCTCAATTTGTTTGTTTGTAAGGTTGAAGGGTTCAAATGAGAGGTGTGCACGGGCCCAGGCTTACTCGAGCTTACCCGAAAGCCCGGGCCCGGGCCGGCCCGCGGGCCGGGCTCAGGCCACCCGACTTACTTTTCCCCCAAGCTGGACTCTGGCCGAAATGTAAATGCTTCAGACGGGCCGGGCCGTCCTGACAGCCCGGGCTGGCCTGGCACAGTGAAGCAATACTAATTAAGGTTTTCTATGATATCACAGAAACTACATGGTGCTGGCGCGGTAAAAACACGGATCAGGACTTGTTATGTTTAATTGGGGTTGTTTTGCCCGTTTAATGTTGGTTTTGCCTGTTATCATTTCCCGTATGATGCATTTTACCACCTTGAGGTAGTTTTCGCTTCCAAACGTGCCCCAATCAGGCGCAGGCCCCTACAGTATTTGGGTTGGAAACACGCAGCAGGGCTGGGCCGGGCCGGGGCCGGGCCAGTCCTGGGCCATAAGGTTAAGGTCTTGGGCTGGCCCGGGCCGGTCGGCCTTCTTTGTCGGGTCGGGCCGGGCCTACTGCGATAAGCACCGGGGCTGGGCTCAGGCCCAAATTTTTGGCACGTGCACAGCTGTAGTCCAAAGATTAGGGAAAACATACAGAAAAAAATTTTTCATAGGAAGAAAAGATACATGGCTGAAAGGGTTAATGTTCCAAGCTGCATGTGTGTGTGTTTTTGTTTATAATGGCAAAAATATTACATTACATTATAGTATATACCAGAAATTAAGCAGATGCTAAAATGCTATTCACAAAGTAGTTCAAACCTCTCTTCAGTTCAACCTTTTCTCTCAATGTCAATGGGTTTACCAGTCGGGCTTGCATGTTTGTTGCTGTTTTGAAAGCGGTATAATTGGGTGATGCAATATTGCCAACAAGAACCTGCATTTTTTTCTGCTGAGTGAACTGTGTGTCTTTTTCCCTCTTCTTTTTTCATAGGTACTGAATTACATCCTGCGCGACTATGTGTACACCTGGTATCTTGACCTCTCGAATGATGAGGCCTTCACGGATCACATCCGAGACCTCGTCCACCAAGTGGTCATCAATCTCTCGTCTAGGTACTGTGCGCATTAAGAGCGGAAACTGTTTTTCTTTGTCATGTGGCATTTTTCTGTGCCAAGTCTGATTTCCCACAGAACTTTGCTTGCAAGTTGTCAGCGTTGCAGGCTGTAATCTCGCAGATGTTTGACAATAGGAGGCTTACAGGGGCTACGCCACTTGCTGATGGGACCCATTGGCAGCCTGCAGCTGTGTATGTATAGGAACTATACCCATTTTAGCAAGTCTGGGGTCTTCTTGCAAGCATAAGAGCATTTTCCTGAAGCAAGAGCGAGAAGACAAAAAAACCAAAAACAATTGGTGGTCCATTTAGACCTGCTAAAAACACAAAGGGAACCATTAGAACCATTTGCATTTCTAATTGGTTCCAATTGAACCAGTTCCAATTCAACCATTTGTGTTTTTGGCAGGTCCAAATGGACCTCCAATTGTTTTTTACGACTGGGTTTAAACCTGCTAGGTTTTAACTGCCAGGTCTGGAAATTAATGATGCCATATTTGTGAACAGTAGCTGCCTTATGCATTTGACGAAGTTTGCATGACAGAAATTGAAACACAAAGGACTTCTGAAAATTCATTATTTTTAGCAGATTTTTTCCTAATTCACATGTATTGGGGGGGCTTTTATCAAAACAATATTATGGCATTTTTTGCATTTTAGCATCGTGTCCAAACTGTCATCTTGCTACAAATAATGTTCACTACCTATCGTTTCACTTCCTCTGTATTCTGTAGTACAGAACCTTTACTGTGCAGTAATTTTTACGAAATACTGCGGTACTAGGCTAGGAAAAATTTAGAACCACTGCAGCGGGTGCACATCTTGCTGTAGCACAGCGGAAACATGTTACGATGTAAACCATCCTAGTTGAATATGGTGGGTTCTGTTAAACTTTTCACATTAAACTGCAATACCATGGTATATGTTCAAAGAGCAAAAAAAAATTGTTTGAATTTTTGTAAGTCCAGATTAAGAGAGCCTGAGTTGGACAAGACATCACGATTATTTCGTGCATTTGCTTGTCAAATGCGGCTCTGTTATCGGTGTTTCTTCTTGAGTGTTGCCAGTGTTTTCTTCTCATGGTTTTTTATATTCGCTGCCTGAGAACGACGCTTCCTGTGACAAGGATATTGACACTTTTTTCATTTTTCCGCATGACTCGCAGGGCCAAGGGGGTGGACTGGGTCCAGTACCTCACCATTCAGCTAGTCGATGACTTTGCCTCTCATTTGCGCCTCTTCCGCCAAGCACAGACGAGGCTTAAACATAAAAAGGATGATGGTGAGAGCCTGTGGGGTTGTCTGACACGAAACTGCATGCCCTTGGATTTAAAATGGCTAGCACTAAGCCTAAAATGCTTAATGAAAGCCCAGTGGGAATTGCCCGTCAATGCCCATCGTAGTAAAAGCTTTCTTTTGGTTTATTTTCATCTGATGTTGTGAAAGGCATTTTGTTTACTTAGAAACACTTATTAAAAAAAGGGGTATACAGTTATTCGAAATTTTCGGAGCTAATCGAATAGGTCTTACTAGAACTTGATTTCCATTCAGTTCAGGGATTTTTATGTTCTGTGTCTTCGTGTAGTAACTGCGGTCTATGCACTAGCAATCCACGTTGACGTGCCAAGTGGGGCAGCTCATGTTGTCAGTGTACAGTGGCATCTTATCATGAAATCGCACGAAGCTTCATCTTTGGACGATTATTTGGGCACATTACACGAATATAAGCATGGGTCAACCACTAAGCCTATTGTGACCCCAAAACTAACCATCTTGAGAATGAATGTCGCACGCACTCGATGGGTCGTACATCAGCTGACGTACAGTGAAACGCAAATGCATGTTATTCTAGTCTGCTTTTTTCCCGCCCGCATTTACCGTCTTCAGAGACCGTAACGCTTTTAAAAGGTATTGGGTATTATGGATGCTTGATTACTTGAATGTAGGTACCAATACAAAATATATATATATATATATATAGCTTCTCCATAATGTGTTTCATAAAATGCGTATAGTTAGTTTCTGAATAATCATATTCGCAATTGCAATACCAAGTATTTGGGTTTGCAACTTATCGACATAATTCGTGAATATGCTTGCGAGAGTGTTAACTCTTTCGTGACTGCGGAAAAATGGCCGATTTTGAGTGCTTCCACGAAACATTTTTTTTCTCTTGAGCTACTCAACACATTTAGCAATGCTAGCTATGCATGAAATTGTAGCTTATAGATTGCTCTTTCAAAAACATACCAGCAGTTTAGTGAAAGATACCATTATTTGCAGTTTATTGGTCAAATAAACAAACAAATGCACTAAAATATATACGCAGTGCATATGGGCGGTTTTACTTAGCCTAAAAATTTTTTTAGGAATTCTGAGATATACAAGTTGTTTCTACATTCCTAAGCTATAATTAAATATATACATCAACGCTATGCACCAAGTTACAGATTTTTGCAGGCCCACCAACCTAGCGGCCCTGACAGCTGTGCCACGCTGCGAAGCAACTCGAGATTAAGTCGGTCTCTCTAAAATATGCATCTGAGCATACCTGTTCACGTTCTGACACAAAATCCTTATCACTTCAGCGGTAAAAAGCAAAAAAAAAAATTCCAGCGCTCTTGAGAAGCGGCACGCGTTGCTCCACAGTGTTAATCTGTCACGAGTGCTAGGCTATCTTGAAAGTGATAACGCGATACGGCGCGATGCGTTTGGCAAAATATCCCTGCCGCACAATGTCTAGTCCCTATACATGAAGGTAAAATCGCAATCATCAGATAGGAAGCAGGTTTTATTTATAAATACAGCAAGAAGTCAAAAACTAACCTTACCTGTCAGCACCTGTCGCGGTCTGCGGCCGTTGATTGGGAGCGTCTACATCAGAACTAAAATCTGACGAATAGACACTGTTGCTGCAGTTACCACTGCTGCTTTGGTAAAAAAAAGCAGCAGCAGCAGCGGCCAAAGTCCCTGAAAGAGCTGTCCGCCTTAGCGGAGCGCGCAGAAAAACAGGACTCCATTTTCACCTAGCTTGCCGCTACTTGGGTTCAAATTTCACTCCCGACACTGCCTACGTTCGCAAAATAGAAACATAAATAATCAAATGTAAAAATGAGTTTTCAGTAAATACGCCAGGTAGCATTAGTTGTGCGCAAAGCGCCGTTTTTAGCTTTCGTGAGAGGTTTGAAAATCATCGTCCACTTGTGAACGATGGCCTATGGCGTGGTCACAAAAGAGTTAAACGCGCTTTGTTTCACCATTATGCTGTTAATGTCAGAAGTTCTAAAAATAAGTGCAGGTCACCATGGACAGCGGTTTAATTGCAGCCTTGACGCTACAACACTGCGTATCTTATCCATATTTTGCTTGCCTTGCCCTAGAATGCAGTGCTTTGACAAAGCTAATAATATTTTTTAATGTCATCGTTGTCCAAGATCTGCTCTTGATGGGCAGGCTTACTTATGCTTATCCCATTTTGTTTCCAAGCGAATAAGCTTTCGTTCTTTTTTTTTTTTTTTCAGGATCAGTGCAGTATGCATAAATTATATTTCTTATTTTTGTTAAGGCTGTTTATTTATGCTCATATTTATGACTTTGTTATGTTTAAATGTTTACAAATTTACATGAACACAGGCTTTTACTAAAAGGAATTTTTTCACTTAAGTTCTCAAAGCAACAAAAAAATAAAAATAACCACTCACTAAAGCACGGTTCCTCAAAGTGGGTTCCACAGAACCTATGGGTTCCGCAGGCTCCTCCCCGGGGTTCCGGGAGCCACGGATAAATTTTCCCTGGTTCCGCATTCGCCAAGTCACTTAGGTGGCAAACCCGAGGTGCAGTTGATCTAAGGAACCTTCATTACTCACTCCGGAGTGTCAATAAGCGCATCTCAGTGCATAAGAGAAACGCGGGAGCTGCGGAGTAAATCCAGAAAACGAGCCGCGCGATTAAGCTATCGCACTTGAATCTTGGAGGCCTTATGTTAACCCCATACGCATTTCTCCTATTTGAAGACAGGTGCTGCTAACGCGCTCGCGTAATGTCGAGGGCAGGCATTCTCGACACTAGCCTATCTCGAAAATAAGCACAGGAATCGGCTGAATCCAGCAGCCGACACGCGGCTGGCCATGAGTGGGACTGAACCTCGCAACAGTTTGTTAGTGCAAGGAAAGCAAGTTCAGTTGCATGTCAGTGAATAAATTTTTTATACATATACCCTTGCTTTTGAATTTATTGCACATGACATGTAGCTAGAACCTAATGAAAAATGCTTCCATGAAAGCGGAGAGGGGAGGGGGTTCCTTGGCACTTAATGAAGCTTATCAGGGTTCCCTGGGACCAACATGCTTGAGAACCCCTGCACCGAAGAGAAGAATCGTCGATTATACATACATTGAAAATATGCTTCTACTTCCACCTTTTTAAAAAAGCTCTCACTTCTTTTTGCAGCGGATGTGTTTTGTTGTGGGTGTGTGTACTGATATTACTCAAAACGTAAAAGACGTCTTTTAAAATGCCCAGTCCTGTCGTCATTGTAATTTACTTGAGGTTTGTGCTATTTCAAACGAAGCACAGGGCACAGCTGTGCAGGAGAAATAATTTTTAAGCGCCCGCCCTTAGTTCGAATTATGCCTGAGCTGTTGTCTCCAACGATGCCCAAGCATTGCTTCCTCAAGTGTTTTACAAATCATTGTGCCATTGCTATCGTAACTGGCATTGTGCATCCAGTGACCGAATGCTGTCGTAGCTGTTTGTGTACGAAGTGAAAACACACCACGCTTCTCAAAGCATGCACTCGTGCCTTTCCCGACGCATTTGCAGATCTTGGTGGGAAGAGCCCCGATTTGCTTACGTTGTTCTTCAGTTTGGAAACCACCATGGAGCGTAGCATGTGCCGTGATCTAGTCTGCATTTCCAAGGAACGGGAGATGGGTGAGCATGGGCTTCCCTTTGGAAATAGTACAAACATGTTGCGGTCATAAAGTGCTTCGTTTTTCTTGTCATCAACCATGCGCGCTGTGCTGCTCTGCTTGTCAGGGCACTTCATACTGTGGAAACCCTTTGCGGGCACTCTGCGAATGTTTGTTTGCGAGCCGCCGTGCCGATAACGATACTGATCGTGAGCCAGGCCGACGCTGTTTGTAGCTGATCACGAAAAGCTGGGGGCCAAGATCTCTGCTTTGCTCCACATTGGGGTGTCAACTGTAATGGAATAGCATTGAAAGTGATTGTCCGTAGACATTCAAGATCAGGTCAATATAAAGAACAAAGTTCTCTTGTAGGCAGACTTATCTAACTTAGATTGAGGGTAGTATGCACGTTTCTCGCTTTTAAAAGTCAAGGGTTGCGGTGTGTGGAAAGACTATCTGATAAGAGGCCCGAGTGTGAGTGATGCAAGGGGTTTTCCGAAATAGCAGCCGTCACCAAGCGAGCGGCACAGCTTACGTTGTGTAAATAACGGCTCGTGACTACATTTTTTGAGCAAAGGAGAAAGATATTGTGTGAGTGATTTTTTTTTTTTGTATTTTGCACTTGTCTACGCACTGATTATTGTTGTTACCCTCCCCTTCCTATTTTATACCTGCAGCAGAAAAAGCTGGTTCCTACTAAAAGCCTCCTGGTTTCAAAGGGCTGTTATCAAAGCTTTTACAATGACCAGAGGCTCATTCCAAAGCTTTTTAAGCTCCTGAAACAGGAAAGTTAAGAAAGTGGGGCATTTTTCTTTCAATGAAAACCCTTTAGTAATAAGATTGTTGCAGCAGTGGTCACAGGCTAAATTGTCGCTGGCTTAGTAATCAAACAGGGTGTCTGGTTTTCAACAAACGTGCAGTAGTCTTCGTATCAGTGCGTGATTGTGGCGCACTGTTCCTGCAGAGTACCTCCAGCAAGTCGGAGAAGTGCTTCTCTACCTGCTCCTGCCCCCGGATGACTTCCAAAACAAAGTGATGAGGATATTCCTGCGGGTAGGTCAACTTTTTCAGGCAGCCCTGTGCGTGTGTGGTTGCGTGCGCCTGCATGTGTACATTTGCTGCTCTTTGTGCTTTGAGCAGCTGTGCTTTACAGGGGTGGACATATTTTCTGCGGGCATAGTTTTGTGGGAGGGAGAAAGGGAGGGAGGGAGGGGGAGAGAGAGAGAGAGTTTTTGTGCGGATATCACTGTTCTTCTGCTCATTTTTCGTTATGGTCTTGTTTTCTTTATTGTTGCAGGAACTCCTTGTGAATACAGTGCTCCTCCCAGTGATAGACCTTGTATCTGACCCTGACTATGTAAACCAGACCATTGTTTGGATGGTGAGTGTGTCTCCGGCTATCAGTCAATTCTTGAACCTCGCACCTTCTTCACAGTTTAGGTACACTGATGTATTCTGCATGAAAGCTTTGGCGGAATTGCATTGCACACTGCAAGAGAACCAGCGCCAGAAGTCAGTTCACTGGAGCCAAGGGAAAACGAACAAGTGAACCCTAACTTGCGACTTAAGTTTTGTTGCATGTGAAGTATTTGTACTTACATGGTACGCAATGAATATAGATAGGGTAGTGGAAAATTCCCTGAAACAGTATGGAAAACAACACTAGACAAATGTGGAGAATATTAGATGGGGACTGTGTAAAAATTATCGATATGCGAATCACAGCTTTCAAAACCACATCTTATTTGGAGGGCAGTGCCTGAAAATCAGTTCTTTCAGCATCAAACTGGAAAGTGTGCTCTCGACATGTGCCTGAAACTGCTGAGAGGAATCTGCGTAAAAGCTTCTAAACACTTTTGTTAGCCTTGGGAGCAGCTTAGCATATTTGCTCATAGTGAGAGGAAGCTTGCATGCCAGTAGGCTTTCCCTTGTCCCCTGAATTGTTTTTCTTTCTTATCATTTGCAGTGCTCTAATAACATTCCCACTAGCGATGAATTTTTGACTGTATTAAAATGCACGGACAACATCAGCGAGTTGGAAGCCGTGCAAGAAATCGTCCTCCAGGAGATCGCTGTACAGAGGTCGAAGGACTCCGGAGGAAATGATGGTGAGGCACCTGTATCATGAATATACCATATTCTCGTGCTTATAACATGCACCAATACCTGACAACTTTAAAAGGGAAGTTGGGGTGGCAACAACCTTAATACATGATGCGTCTTGATGCCTGCATTGTCACAGTTCCCAACGGGACATACTCGTGCATAAAGCCTTTTTTTTTTATGAACATTGAAAAAACTTAATTGCACATTGCATTGTTTGAGGAATATGTGGGCATATTTTTTTTGTATTCCTTCAACCTGCAACTTGGGGGCGCAAATCATACGCGCTTAATTAAATACAGTACGTGAAAAAACACTAAGTGTGCCACCAGCTGAAGTTTGGTTCTGCCTTAGACGTGCAGGCAAGACTGCTACCAAATACTTGTTTACCGTATTTACTCGCATAATCCTCACACTTTTTTTTCGGAAAAGTCAGTGAAAAGATAGGGGTGCGAGAATTATGCGGGGAAAAAAAATCCGGTGCACAGTGTTGCCAATTTGCCTTCTGCCAGCCCGCTAAATATAGCGGTCGTTTTTTTGTATATGTAAGCTCAGTGTTGCCAACAGCAGCTATTTCTTTTTATTTTATTATTTACAACGTAAACAGTCTCCCGTCGATCAGCGATCATGATTGCTGCCTTTGCTTTCTGGCGCGCGCCCTATCATGTGCGTGCCCTACTCCACTAACGCACGTTGAAGTCGGTGACGCCAGGTGACGCCGAAGTGCCTGCCTGCGGCGCGGTTGCCGTGTTCGATCACGTACTCTATCGTTTTCAATTTGAAAGCGGCAGTGTAGCTGGCGTTCTTCGCCATGGCGAAGCGGCACCAAGCACAAAACAAAGCGATCAAAAAGTTCTCAAAATGGCAGCGAGCTATCCACCACTGACGCGAGTGACTCAATAGAGAGTTTTAGCATAGCGTGCTCCGTCCGCTAACGCTACGGCGGTGGGTAGCGGGGCGCGACTGGGGAGAGCAAATTCGTCACGGTGGGGTGGATTACTTCGGCGCAGCCTGCCTTCGCCATGCCCGCTCTTTCCCTCCGCTGAGGGGTAACCTCCTCGCACTCCCCCCGCGCGCATGCGCAGTCTGGTCCCGCTACCCGCTAACCTTAGCGTAGCGTACGGGAGCCGCTATGCTAAAACTCTCTATTGACTGCTGCCGCTCAATGACGGGACCACGACGGCGACATGACGACACGACAGCGGGCTGCGCGAACATTGTCTACTTGCGCGCACGCGAAACATGCGCGAAACCGGCTCAAGGACAGTGTGAGTAGCGTGTTAGGGCGCCTGTTAGGGAGTAGCCATGCAGGTTGTTAGGGCGCCTGGATGGCCTTGGATACACAGCGCTCTCCGCCGAACGGAGAGGCGGCGAGGAAGGGTGCGCGTTGGAGAGCGCATGCACCATGTGGGTTTCGCGAGCAGGCAACTTTCGCCGCTGCAAAGTTGGGGGTGTGAGGATTATGCGAGGAACCAAAAAATCCAAGTTTTGGTGGCTCACATTAGGGGTGCGAGGATTACGCGAGTGCGAGGATTACGCGAGTAAATACGGTATTTTATCTGTTTGTTGTTCTTTTTTTTTTTTTTTTTTTTTTTTGCTACGAGCTCATGGTATTTACCTTTGGACAAATGACTTGTTTCTACAACAATACTTTTTCCCCATGGGGCACCTTGAGCAATCTTGGTGTCAGTGAGTGGGGCTGTGCTTAAAACTGGGGCGAGAAGTTTTAAAGGGAAGAGTTTTAAACATTGAATGGTGGCCACCAGCAGCACGTGGCCCCAACCTAATTACCAGCACAAAGACAACAAGCATAAATACTGGTATTTTCACAGCAGAAGCATTCAACGTATTGACAACAGTACAACACATAGCACAAACAAAAACACAACAATCAGTTATCCTTACAGACTCGTTAAGAGTTGTCACAGCATTACAAAGAGTGACCCTGAACGAAGTCATTAAAGCTGTAATGACAGCCTATGTTCAGGAATTGATGATATTACTAGTGTGCCGGGTTCTTCGACGACACTATGGCACATGAAGCAACTAAATGGCAGACCAGGCTGCAGCGGTGGCTGACGCTTACAGTTACTGTAAGATTCCACAACATCTCTCACTATCTTTAGCAGATCAACCAGTGTTTATGGACAAACATTTATAACCTGTCATGCTGGATTTTCAACAATTATCTCTTGCGGCAACCTCAGACCCTCTCAGTGCTGATGGTTCATTCATGGGCACTGGGGCCTCACTCACAAAGCATGCCTTGAAGTTGCAGGCACCTTTCACGTCTTGGCTGTTGTCAACTTCATCCATCTTTATTACCATCCTCACGTTTTAGATCAGGGGCCTTCTACGTTCATATATTAGCGTTTTTTTTTGTTATGTCATACTGATGCTATACATACTTTAAACACAAACACAATACACTGAATGGTTACTTAACATATTTCTGGCGCTCTTTGCCCTTGGATGCACGTAGCCATAAATGCACACACTCGTCTTGTGAAAAACTACCCGAAAACGCCTGTGTGTACGAGACTTCAGTGCACGTTAAAGATCTGCCATCGTAGATGCCTTTCTGGGACAGTCGTAGGTGCATAAGTGCAAGCTCTTGTGCTGGGGCGTCATTTTGTGGAAACCATGTGGTAACGGAGTTCTCCTGCTGGCTAATGAAGTGTTTACCCCCCTTGTGGTGCAGACACGGTGATCAAGAAGCAGCTGAACAGCCTGCAGTATGTAAAAAAGGTTGTGGAGGCCAGGCTGCAACGGCTGAACGATGGGAGCCTGGACACGGACTCAACAGGCCTGCCCTCGGTGAGTGGGAGCCGCACGTCGTCCTGGTCTCAGCAGAAACCCATTGAAATGTCTTGTGTCTGGGAAATCCTTCCTCTTCAAGCTGACTATGGAGGTAACTGTGTGTTTGCCTCACTCATTTTTTGTCTTCCTTCCTGCCTTAGCAAATTGATTGGAAGAAGTTGACAGCACCGGGGGTGGAGCTGTTCCAACTGCCATTTGATGTTGTCCTGGCAAACAACATTGCTCTATCCTATTTCATGGGTACGTTGGACCTGTTTTCAACTCTCCGTGTACTTACGAGTAGCGGTACTTTTCTTAGAAATCTAAAAAAAAAAAGTAAACACATTTGTCTAAATAAACAGGTTATTGTGCTGTAGAAGGATATTTACCATTCCCAGTGGTTCTTTAGAAAATGGAAAACTTGAAAAGGTGGTGAAAAGGAGAAGGGTGGGAAATACAGTCGAATCCCGCTACAACGAAATTGACGGGACGTGCGAAAAATTTCGTTGAAGCGAAAATTCGTTGAGGCGAAATCTGCCCCAACACACCACGGAAAGGCCAGAAAAATAGTCCCGTACGTTTCCGCAACATTGGCAGCATAATACAATGTTTAGAAAAAGGAGTGACGCGCCATAACTCATGTTTATTCGGATAACAAACATACCAATGGTTATCTGTTTTTTCACTGCACCCAAAGAACGCGTTTACGGAGGGGGGTGAAGATATGCAGGCGCAAAACGTATCGCTGTACAACAAGGCGTGTCCACCGAGCTGATTACTTGCAGATAGCTGCTAGGCCGTCGGAAGCCCCCCTCTCGCTCGTGGCAGGAGCAGTGCCGTTATCTTATCCTCCGACAATGCACGGCAGCTACTGACCTTGGCAGGCAAGACGCGCGCGCTTGCATTTAACATGACCGCGCGCTCGCGACTAAGATAGGATGACTAGGCTTCAAGACCAAACACGCAAACATGACTTTTGCTCTTGGCTATGAAGAATGGTTGAAGGAAAACGGCAAGGACAGCTGCTCACAACGCACACATGACGGTAGAGTGAACTAGCTTATTCTAGTTCACTCTAATGACGGCACCGCGCCAGCAGCGGAGCACATTCATGCAATTTCAACTGGATACGGATTGGCTGTAGCTCTGGGGCTCCGCCTTGGCGAAGCGGGCCTGCGCCTCGTGTAAAGACGGCCAGCCACATCGTTATCACCATCAAGCAATGGCGCGCGCCTGAGTTATTTTTTGTTTTGTTTTGGGTGGCGGTGTGTTCGCAACGCCCATGTTTTCGGTGAAACTAAGCGTCCTGAATGTATAAAAAGTTACAGATAGCTGGCGCGCTATGCTTATTTTATTGTAAAATAATTGTTCAAACCCAGCCCAAATCATCGAAAATTTCGTTGAAGCGAAAGCAAGCCTGACAAATGGTTCGTTGCGGCGAGGACTTTGTTGCATTGACTTCTATGGCTAGCTGACAGGGAATTGGAAATATTTCGTTGAAGCGGAAATTTCGTTGAAGCGGCGTTCGTTGTAGCGGGGTTCGACTGTAACACTTTTACACCCGCTTGCGCACGAGGACACTGACCGGGTAAGATGTACATAAAAGCGCCAATCTTCCCCTAGAATGGAGGTGCTCGATGAATACTACCTAGTACCTTACCTTTGTGCTGGACAATGTACATACTACAGTCGAACCCCACTACAACGAACGCCGCTTCAACGAAATTTCCGCTTCAACGAAATATTTCCAATTCCCCGTCAGCTAGCCATAGAAGTCAATGCAACAAAGTCCTCGCCACAACGAACCATTTGTCTGGCTTGCTTTCGCTTCAACGAAATTTTAGATGATTTGGGCTGGGTTCGAACAATTATTTTACAATAAAATAAGCATAGCGCCAGCTATCTAACTTTTTATACATTCAGGACGCTTAGTTTCACCGAAAACATGCGCGTTGCGACCACACCGCCACCCAAAACAAAACAAAAAATAACTCATAGGCGCACGCCATTGCTTGATGGTGATAACGATGTGGCTGGCCGTCTTTACACGAGGCGCAGGTATGGTGTACTAGAATGTAGTACACTGTAGCGCAGGCCCGCTTCGCCAAGGCGGAGCCCCAGAGCTACAGCCAATCCGTATCCAGTTGAAATTGCATGAATGTGCTCCGCTGCTGGCGCGGTGCCGTCATGTATGCGTTGTGAGCAGCTGTCCTTGCCGTTTTCCTTCTACCATTCTTCATAGCCAAGAGCAAAAATCATGTTTGCGTGTTTGGTCTTGAAGCCTAGTCATCCTATCTTAGTCGCGGGCGCGCGGTCATGTTAAATGCAAGCGCGCGCGTCTTGCCTGCCAAGGTCAGTAGCTGCCATGCCCTGTCGGAGGATAAGATAATGGCACTGCTCCTGCCACAAGCGAGAGGGGGGCTTCCGACGGCCTAGCAGTTATCTGCAAGTAATCAGCTCGGTGGGCATGCCTTGTTGTACAGCGATACGTTTTGCGCCTGCATATCTTCACCCCCCTCCGTAACGCGTTCTTTGGGTGGTGAAAAAACAGATAACCATTGGTATGTTTGTTATCCAAATAAACATGAGTTCTTGCGCGTCACTCCTTTTTCTAAACATTGTATTATGCTGCCAATGTTGCGGAAACGTACGGGGCTATTTTTCTGGCCTTTCCGTGGTGTGTTGGGGCAGATTTCGCCTTAACGAATTTTCGCTTCAACGAAATTTTTCGCACGTCCCATCAATTTCGTTGTAGCGGGATTCGACTGTAGGTACCTAATCTGCAAAAAAGATAGGGCTCTTAATTTTGCACAAAACACACATGCATGATGCATCGAACTTTGGTTTTTTTGTGTGTGCGATTATTGTACTATACAGCAGGAATCGCCAATTTTTGTGGCACATGTGCAATCCGGAGTTGTTTTTTCTTTTTATTCCAGAATTCATGACCAGTATTGGAGCTCAGAAGTACATTTCTTTCTATCTTCACGCTGAGGTAAGATAGCAATGGTTCAGACGACCTAATACAGTCTGGCGATTTGAGACCTCAACATTGCGCAACAAGGCGCCATTTTTTTTCCTGACCATAGAGTCTAGAATTAGCATTGTTAGCTAGTGAGGAAATCGGCAGTACCTGCACAAGCCTAGCAGGGCAGCTGATGGTTGTCAGCTTTATTGCTGTGTCTAGGTTGTGCAGGGCACTGCTTTGAATTTTTCAGCAGCTTACTAGTCAAGTTGCATAACCTCACAAGAAGTATTCAGTTGCTTTTACACAAGTTGAAACGTCTTTTTTTCCCCCTCTGCTAGGGCTTCAAGGTGTCGGCGGAGCAGCTACTTAGCCAAACCCACACGGAAGATAGGAACACAAGTCTGGAAAGTCTCAGAGAAGCTGCAACGAACATATACGAGACATACATCGCCGAAACGGTAAGGAAGATTCATGCTTGCATTGAAGCGTAGTTAAACGCCTTTTTGTTCAGCTTTGAACTTTGGGGGTGTGCCAGTTTTAAAGCGGGGGAGCTGGGAGGGTGAAAAAGCCCTTACCATACTTCTTGGTGCATACCAGCAGTTTTTTTTTATAAATCGAGACAAAAATGTTTTTGAAGAAACTTATCAGCAGATCGGTACGAAAATGTCTTTGAAAAAACATTATTTGTTGTGAAAGTCATTTCAAATTTCTTTATCTCTTCCCTTCATTGAGTTACGAGTATTCTCTTATTTCTACTACCGTGTTTTTACAGCCTTTCTGTTACCGCCCTGGTGAACCATCGGTTGCTAGTTCTCCTCACTGCATGCCTAGCACAACTCCATTTCTTTCTTTTCTTAGTTTCGAGCTAGGATGTCTCCCACCTGAGTCTGCTCCCTACTCCAAAACGCCTGTGTCCTGTCTCCAAGTGTTACCCCCGTCATTCCTGTTTCCATAGGTAGTTGGGACAAGCTAAGTTTTCTTTCCAGGTGCCTAGCAAGTCCCCAAGTTTCTGCCCAGTAAATCTTTGTTCGTTGTTTGGGTTTTGTTAGCTGGTGAAAAAAAACTCTTTGCTCTTTGGTGCTCGGCGGGGCTGGCAAATCAAGGAGGAGTTTGAAATTGATAATTGGGAATTAAAATGATGGAAAAACTATATAAAATGTATTTACAGCTTGAAGATTGTAACCATTGCAGTCTTACTGATCGACTGCTCTGCAGTTACGGCTTAAATCTAAAAGTCTGTATGTGCGTTGTACAGAGGCTCGCTGTTCCACTTCAAATGTTACAGCCCACTCTTCCCACTGCACATCTCGCACAAGCAGCAAGAACTTCGTACAATACTTGCAGTGCTACAAATAGGGTCTATCAGTTTCACCTTGTAGGGTAATCCGATTGTGGGGTCGCATGTATGTATGCGCAGTATGTACACACACGCATGCATGTACAAATTCATTGCATGCATTTTTTTATTGGTTTATTGCAGTTCTACAGTGATACCATGCTGTAGCACAACAACTGCTGGCATATCTGAGGATGCATGTGTGGGTCTGTTGGTAGCTGTTCATTTTTTCCTTTTTCAAGCACCAATACATGAGCCATTTCTTTGCTTTCAAATGTCCAGGCCACATCCAGGATCGTCGTCGACGAGGTGCTGGCAAAGAAGTTGCTACGCAAGCTGAGGGTCGAAACACCAGACGAGTTCTGGTTTGATGACATTCAGCAAAAGGTACTCACTTTGAATCCACTGCTGTCTTGAGTTTTGCTACTGTTGGTCACTTTCAAGGAGTTCCCTTGTGCTTTCAACAAATATTTCGCTTGGTGTAGCACCGATCAAAATGTACTTAGACTACTTATGGCTAAAATAATTTTGCTGAGGTGTCATTTTCTCATCCTTTATTTCTAAAGTCCTCTAAAATGCAAAAGTTCACTGCAAATTTTTTTTAGTACCAATTAGGGGAGTGCAGAGTGCAAAAGTGCAAGCACGCTGACCAGACAAGATTATTTCCAAAGCAGTATAGATTTTTAATTGAACATTAAATCTGACAACTCAGAACCTGTTCACTGCGTTTGCTCTTTGCCTAGAAAGTTTTCCAGCTCAGTAACAGGGGTGGAAATGCTCTCGTGCACAGCTTGTTACGAAAGTCATTGTTTGAGGTTGGTTAATCGCTGCTGTGATGATGATTTGCCTTTGTCATAGAATGTGTGCTAAGAAACTTGGTGGTATTTTCCTTTTCCTGAAGAAAGAATTGAAGGGTAGTTGCTGTTGCGGAAATTTAGGATTGCCCCAGAGTTTGTTCCCTGCTTTTTTTCTCTTCCTCTCATCTAGAGGTCTGTAGATGAGCAAGTTAGAGCAAGTTAGATGATAGTTTTTGGGAGGCTGTGAAAAGCACTTGGAACAGTCGCATGCCATCTTACTCACCTGTACCTTACTCACCAGTGGTCGAATTCCTCGGTCAGCTGCTATTTTAGTCTAGCATTGACAGGCAATGCTGGTTCCCCTCTCAGTTCTTTGAGCTCCTCTGTTCAACGTGTCGAGCACTAGGTGTTGGTACACTGCAACCCCTTGTTCACTCAAACACCTGCCATGCCGTTGCAGGTGGCACAAATCATGCAAGAGGAGCAGCACTTTCCCAGCTTCATGAAGTCTGAGGGCTACATAAAGCTGCTCGCCGAGCTCGACCTCCTCAAAGATTTCGGCTCCAAGTCGGACGAAGAAGGTAGTGTTGTGCACCCGACCCCAAAGTTTGGCTTTGATGGTTCCGTATATTGTGTCAGAAATACACAAAGCATCCACACTTGTGCTTGCATGTGGATGCCTTCTGAGTCTCTGCATAGGATAAAAAAAAAAGTTGGCACAGCTTGCGCTAGTGATGCAAAGCTTTAGAAACAGCAGAGCTGGTGGCCTCTTTCCTTTTGTCGGAGACCCAGCTGCTGCACCTGACATGGATTTCAGAACTTTCCGCTGAAAGTTCTGCATGACTGGCATGCCTGGATATATTTGTGTCCGCAGCCTTTCATATCGCTCCCAAAGTGGACCGCATTAGCATGCTCTAGAACCCACGGCAACCGGCGTCTGTTTGTGAACTCGGCGTCTGTGCTCCCCACTTCAGGCGTGAATGCACGTGAACTGATGAGGAGAACAGCACGCTAGAGATCACGCTACAAATGCTGGGCAGAGTGTTCTCGAAGGTTGAGTTGACCGATGCTCACATGCGCTCGGTATTCTTAGCAGCAGAGCTGTTGTAGCTGACCGTAATGTGTGGTGTGTAACACGTTAAAAATACCAAGAAAATTCCGAGCGCTCGTCAGCACATGCCTTGCAGTGGCCGCCGGTTGCCCCCTCTCACACAGTGGCTTTAGCGAGGGAAAAAAAAAAAAAAAAAAAAAAAAAAAAAGCTGAATACTTTGAGGAGCGAGAAAATGCCAAGTGCTTGTGAGCACGTGCCTCGCAGCAACTGCCAATTGTCCCCGGCTCGCGCAGCAGCTTTAGCAAAACAAAAAACAAAAAAATATCTGGCAAACATCTTGAGGAGTGCCTCGCTTCGCCTAGCAACCAACAATGCCATAGCTGACGCAGCACCTGCTCCACAAAACCTCGACGCGACTCCAGGAACGCCGCGCATGTGTCGTGCGTGTACACGCCGCCGCTGCGCCCCTGCTGTCGTCAAGCTCTACCGCACATGTAATGCTTGACATGAGTAACACGACGATATTGATGCATATACCGATGACTACTACTAGCACACTGCAAAGCGAAACAATTGCAAACTTGTACGAACGCGGAGTGATGTATCCTTCAGTGCTGACATACAAAGAAATCCTGCAGTTTCGCTATGGTTCAAGCCTTGTGTGACTTAGTGCAAGATTCGCCGGGTGTTTTTTTTTTTTTTTCCCCGAGCTTCTTATGTGGCGCAAGCCCACACGCACGCCTCGATGGTGCCGAGCACTCCTCACGGGGCACACGCTGACATGCGCTTGGCTGGGCTGAGTTTTATGGTAATACTCCATGGCGAACTGTAGGCTTAAAACAGCTCTGCTGTTGAAAACAAGTAAAGCATGGCGTCGGTCTAGTTGGGGGAATATCGTTGGGAAAGGTTGCGCTGGGGACTTTTCAGAGAAATGGACGAGAAAAAAGGCGTACACTTTGTCATCTTTGCAACAGAGCTGTCTTCGTGACAAAGCGTACGCTTTTGTCGTGTCCGTTTCTGTGAGAAGCCTTAAGTGCTATCCTTTCAAACCAAGCGTAGGAGAGGCCAACAAGTTGAGACCCGTCAGTCTGTGGGTGCAGAATAAGAACTTAGTGCAGATAGCATCTGTGTCTATGCAATTAGGAGCCATCAGTTCATTGATGTTTGTTCTGTGGTGCTGTTTGCCTTTGCAGATTCCTTCAGTGGGGCCAAGTCTGCAGGGAGTGGGGTACGTTGCTTTCTTTTTTTGACGCTTATTGAGTGACCCAAGTTTGGTTACACCTTTGAGGGGGGGGGGTCAGTGCCTCATATGCAGTGCTGCAGTGCTATTGTAACATTACAGGACGACTGTGGCAGTCTCAACTCCCTGGAGCAGGATGACGAGCCGATAGAGTTCCTCAACAAGGACATGCCCTCCGTGCCTGCCGACACAATGGAGGTCACCACCAACAGCAAGGGGGCCCCCCTGGAGGTGTTCCTCATGGCCAACATCTACAACACAGGTTTGTGGGGACAACCACACTGTCCTTAAATTTGTGCTGCGTTCCATTCGCTGTTCCTGGTAAGCAGTTGGTATCAATGGTGTCGAGATATAACTGGAGGTATCCGTGACAGATTTATGAATACTTTTGGCCATATTCTGAGTTTGTCCTCACTCAATGTGTGAAATATACCGCTTAGTGGAAGATACCGCTGTGCTTTTACATGCGAAAACTGCCGTCGAGGATCTCCTCGACTGGAGGCTCAAATGGAGGAGGAGTTCAGAGTACCAGGGATTGATTCATTCAAGCAGGGAATGTGAGTGCAAAAGCCGGGTCGCGCAGCGTCTACTGAAGTCTGTTTCAAAAGAAATCTCTCAGCTCTTTCCGGTGAGCTTTAGTGCGTAATGTGACCGTCATTCTAGTCTGCATCCGTTTCCCTGCGTTATTGATTTATTGGGAAACAGGCACGTGGCAAGCAAACTTTATTTCAGGCATGGATCTCCGCGTTTTTTTTTTTTTTTTTTCTTTTGGTTGTTGGTTGGGGCATGTCTTGCTAAGTGAAAAATAGTGTGAATAACTCCCACCTAGCAGCAGTGTTAAAAGCCAAAAAGGAGTTCCCTCTTCTTGGGATGGAAACCATTTGGCAATCATCCCTCTAGTCATCTTTAAGAGCCTTTTCGCTGCACTTGCCACATTTGCCACTGAGACATTTTAAAAATCTGAAGGGCTGCTTTTATAAGTTCTACTTACATAATTCTCTTGGGTTTTTTCTTTTTCTTGCATGAAAAAGTTTTTTTTTTTTTTTTTTTTTTTTTTTTTTTTCGAGGCATTTCAAACATGTAAAAAGTAGCCTTTCGGAGATTGTCTATGCATTTCAACTCGCAGACAAGGAAAGAAAATTGCAGGAAGCAGTTATCTTCCCATGCCGAATGAAAATCGCCATCGGCCCATCGCATGCACTCTCCTTTTTCCCTCTTAGCAAGCTGGCCTGGCTTGTAACTAACCTTAGTATTGATTGCTCATGTAACCCTTTTGATTGCAACGGCTAATCAGACATGTTCAATTCAAATGTGCCACCCTCTCCGCTTACACTTTAAAATATGGTCATATTTTCGAGGCATTGGTAAAATGAGTTTCCTTTCCTTATGGAATTTCCTTTCCTTTACAATGAGTAAAATGAGTTTCCTTTCCTTTACACTAGGACAAACCAAAGAGGAAAATTAAAAAATTTTAGTGGTTAAAAAAATTGTTGGCAGCAACAGGCCTAAAGGACCCATCCCTGGATAAGTCTGATGAGTCTTTGCTCTAGAAAAAAGCTTTTTATTTTCTGGCCTCAGTGTGAATTGAACAATGCAATGCTTTCTTAGCGTATTCACTTCACGTTTAGGCCACTGTCACTGTTTTTAGAGGTATTGCCGAGAAGAATGGGTCGTCAGCTCTGGTGAGAAGAAAGCAAAACCTGTCACCTCCACAGATTGCTAGTGACGAGGGGTGGACTTCTGACGCGGGGCTTCGGCGATGAGAATGAGACAGAGCCTTGAATTGAAAAACAACCAAAGAGAGAAATTCATGCCAAAATTCGAGGTACTGCACAGGCACAAAACGGGAACATAAGTGAGAGGTAACACAAAATAACATAAAATAACACAAATACAAGCAAAGCAAATACTACAGAAATAGTAGTATAAACAAGGAGAGTTAACAAATGTTATAATGTAGCAAAGTTAACTAAAACGTTAATAGTTCGGTGCATATGTAAGAGACGCAAGTCCTACAATATTCACCGACTGGGCCAATGATACACTGCTGTCTCAGAGGCAAAGTGGCTACCTTGGAGGGGTTGTTCAGGTGTAGGCCAAGCTGTCTAATGACGAATTTGGAGATTTAGAAAGCCAGGAGCACACTGGGGCCTTCAAAGACGTGGGTTGTCGATGGCGATTCACGCATGGGCAAAACTCACTGTGGCATCCCGACATTCCAGTGAGACTGTGTGGTCTCGGCACGGGCAGGCTTTTATAGCCACGCTAATGCGGAACAAGAAAAACAACATACAAAACGCCTGCCGCAGTCGGACTGTCTGTCTTCCTCCTTTCCTCTTTCTCAAATCATTGCTTGCTCAACACAGTGAAGGTTATGCAGTTTCTGGGAAAGGGCTCGAAGTTTCTCATTTCTGCAGAGCGGCGGGGGTTTATTTTGCTATCTACTTTGTTAGTGATCTGTCACGCATCAATGCACCGCTTCTTTTTCGTATCGTGGGCGACCAAATGACGAGTCAAAAAACGCACTAGGAACGGGAATGCTCTAGAGGCCTCCCAGGGAGTACAATGGAAACTCTCAATAAATCAAGCGGCTGTACAACAATATCAGGCACTGTACGCATGAGTTTGTGACAGCCACCCGCATCTTGACGTTGCAAAAGCAAAATGGGATTGAATAAAATAAACCTTCTCTTTTTGCGGATACGACCGTGGTTGGTCTGTGGACCATAACCTTGTGCCCTTTCTTTCCCAGGCATAGTCCGTGAGGCAAACACGTCGTACGCCCTGTACGCCATTTCCGTGACCCGTCGGGATCCACAGTCGTCTGGGGAGGAACGTTGGTGCGTCTTCAGGAGGTACAGCGACTTTGACGACTTCCACATTCTTGTCCTGGAGAAGGTAAGCCGCTTGCGCTACCTGGAACACTCTGCTGTGTGGTGCACTAGTGCACTAACAGCTCTGCGAGACACTGAATGATCAATAATTGTCGGTACACTGTGCAAAGATTTTGCTTGCATGCTTACAAATGTGACTCTCCAACTCGGCTGTTATTTCCCTTTTGTTTAGATTGCCTTAACTTGTCATTCCCCAATAATAATTATGAAAGTAAAGCTGTAACTGGGATTTAGACTAGGTGTGGCTGTCTTTCGGCAGCTGCGGAAGTAGAACTTATTTCTAAGCAGCTGTATTTTAAATATCGGTTTGCAGCTACCCACACTGAGCCTTGTTTGAGCACTGCCGTGCAGAAAACTTTGTCTTGTTTTGCGAATTTTGTTTTACATATCTTTTATTAGAATGTCTTGAAGTTATTCACGTTTAGCACTGATTTTCTTTTGTTGTAAATGGAAGAGAGTATATTACTGCAATAGCTCTTTCAATGATGACCTCCCCCCCCCCCCCCCCCCCCCCCCCCTCCTTAGATTTTCTGTCCGCAAAAATTTGCACTATAGTACAGCCTCTTCAGTATGTTCCATGCTGATACATTGCTTACGATTGAAAACAAAAAAAACTTTTTAACAAGCTGCTGTTCCTGGCCGTAATGTTTGTGGGGTCATCAGAAAACCCCAGGTCATAGTTACTCCCACTACTTACTGTGCACATGAGCACGTGCCTCACAAGGAGCACCCAGCGTTGTCCAGGCTTGGGCATAGTGCTTTTAAAAAAACACCAAGAAAACAGTTCACGCGTGTCCGCGCCTCAAGGGCGGAGCACAAAACAGCTCTCACTACAGGCGCCCAGGTCACGAAGCTGGTTGCCGCCGGTTCTAGTGCGTGCTGAGGCGTTCCACTTTGGAAGAAATGTGAAAGCCTGTAGTTGTAACGATCCGGGCCCGCCAGTCATGCATGAGGAAGATGACGATATAGATGGATATGACGATGACCACAGTTGAACCCCGCAATAATGAGTCCGTCAGAAAAAGCAAAAAGTTCACTTTTGCGGGAATTTCGTGGCTGCGAGAATGAAACAAACAACAGGAAAATCGCCCGCAAACCAAAACTTTCCAAAAGTCTGTTATATTACATCACGTGCCTTACCTTGCCGTGACTTCGCAGCTCACTTCTCGCACAACAAGAAGTGTTTCATTCACTGCTAGTCCTGCGTGCCTAAGAACAACCGAATTGTGTTGTTACAAAACATCCATGTTACAAAACGCATACAGAACATCTCGTGGGTTCACCTTCTCTGTATGTTTTTCTCCTTGGCCCTCCGCACCGAGTATGTCCGAGCATGCATGTGAAGTCCAGCTTCTTCTGTTGGCAAACTTTACCAGAGAGTAGCACCTCGTTGTTCCATTGCTGTCTGTAAAACTAAGTGAGCCCCGCTTTGTTGACTCCCAGAAAGGCCGCAGCCGTCAGTTGCGTTCTGTGTTTCTGGATGGTAGAGTGAGCTGCAGGCTGTTCCAAATTCATCGGTGCTATCCTCCCTTCCTCCACTTGGGCCACATGGTGGCTGCCTTATCTTATAGCGATTAGAGCTTCTGCTTTTGGGCTGGCGGAGGCATCGTATTGAGAGCAAATCCTGACGATTACCGCACAGAGACAAGGAAGGCACGCGTGCTGCTCAGTGGTAGCCAGCTAGCGTAGCCAAAGCCGTGCCACGAGTCACCCGTGTGTTTCCCCCTGGTGGTGTTGCTGCGTGGCTGCTTCCACGGCCGCCTGGTGCACGGTATTTTTCGTAAACAGATATGGCAGTGGCCGTGCAAGCGTGCTGTGGCACAAGTTTTTGCACTTTGAGTCCAAAGAAAATGCATTTGAGCACTTTTTGGACTCTGTTAGCCTCAGAAGATGGGTGGATAAAATTCTGGCCGGATTTACAGCGAACTTCATTAATGTAGGATCACTTTCCAAAAACATTATGTTGCTATGAGAGATGAAATACAAGGGCTTCTATGGTCGTTTGCTGGGGGTCTGGAAATATTTCGTTGCCGCAGGAATTCTGTTCTCGTAGGATTTCGTTATCGAGGGGTTTGACTGTTCTACTACCACAGTGAAAAGCGATGACCGGAACTTGTAAATAAGCAATTTCAAACCTAAGGCAGTGTGTGATGGTGTGTCCTTCAGTGCTTACATATAAATCCTCCTTTGGTTCAAGCCTTGCACAACGTAGTGCAAGCTTTGCCAATTGTTTCTACACGCACGCACTGGTAATAAATTTCCAGGTAGCACAATCTCCTAGCTAGAGTACGTGACATTTCAAATTAGGCTTGAGTGGTACGTTATGTGACTGACATAAGGCACTTGCATGCGAGTGAACAAAGTCCCTGTGTTAGGCTAATTGGGCTCCATGCTATAGGGCCTTTTCGTTGTTGTTTCCTTCTTCTTCTCTCTCTCTCTCTCTCTTTTTTAAAGTTGTTTTTCTTTTATGCTTTAGCTTATCATGCAGGAGAAGTCATGTGCAAAATTGCATGCCCTTTTGGGGTAAAAGAAAGCAAAGATATGCTTAAACGTCTCTCACAAACTGGTTTGTTAAAGTGGAAAATTTTTTCGGATTCGGATGCAAAACTCGTACACCAAGTGTTATGGTCGTTTGCACACTTGAAACCCTTCTTTTCACGGGTTACACTGGAGGAAGCAGGGCAAACCTGTAGGGACTCTAAAATTGCTGGGAGTTCTGCTTGTAAGAAGTCCAAATTGTCGGCATTATTGCTGGATATGGGGTGGGCATAAAGGGAAACAACAGTGTGTATTACTGAAACCCAAGAAGTGCAAAGATGGTCAAGGAAGCAACAGCACGAGTGCTTGATTGTGCTTGAAGTTCACACTTGTGTCTTAATGAGGCGTTCCACCAATGAGCTCATCTGGCCATTTGTTGAGTTCCTGTGCTCCAGCCCTGCAAGGGTATTTGCCTACCCACATGACTGTCAGTGCTAGAAGTGACCTTGCCAAGTGCAGTCTAGTCACTGGCTGGAAAAGGACTGTCTTAAAGGTGAAGCTTTGTGAACTAAAGCATCTGAAGTGGACGACGCAATTGTTTAAAATTACAATAAAACCTTGTTACAAGAGACTCCCAAGGGACCCGGGAAACGTGTCTCTTGCAACGAAGGTCTCTTGTATGCAGTGTTGCTAACATGGCAAACACAGGAGAACCAACCAAACCGCTTTCATTCAAATATCTCTTATAACCAAGTGTCTCTTGTAACAGCGTCTCTTGTAACGAGGTTTTACCATAACACTCATCCTTGGAAAGCAAGGGGCTGCACTCGTTGCAATGATGTGATTCGAATTGCGTGTGTTTTACCTGCCTGCCTACTCTGCAGAACCGAGAAGCCAAGCAACCCGCAAACAACCACTGTGTTGACGAGAAACTTTTACTTTGAAGATCAGCATAGAATGAGGGCAACCCTGATTGGGTGAACCCCTGGGAAGTAACAGTAAACAGTAGTAGGGCAGGTCTAATAATACTGTGCTTACACCTTCCGCATCAGCGACTGAAAAATTGCATTGAACTACAGCTTTTTTTTTTCATTTGTATCTGTCGTCTTCCCCATCGTTGCTGTTTACCTGCATAGTCGAGAGTTTTTACATTTGTTGAAACATTGTGTTGCCGTTGAATTGTGTGGGTGGTTGTGGCTGGGCCGCCCCTGGTGCGTGTAATGTCTGATGGTCTCGCCCCCTCTCTCCCTCCGTGCCCCCCCCCCCCCCCCTCCCCCTCTCCCAGTTCCCGAAGCTGTCGCGGCTGCCCTTCCCGGGCAAGAAGACGTTCAACAACCTGAGCCGGCACTTCCTGGAGCAGCGGCGGGGCCAGCTCAACAGCTTCCTGCAGCAGATCCTGCAGCCCGAGGTGCTGGCCGCACACACGGGGCTGCGCGACATGGCCCTGCACTTCCTCGAGCCGGGCACCTACGAGAAGGGCAAGAAGCAGTTCGCCCGCACGGTGAGTGCTGCCTTTTTTAAGACTGTCGGAAGGGGCGGGAAAGGGAAAAAAGGAAGGCGGTAGGCATCTGTTTATTTTGAGGACTTGGAAAGAATCAAAGCGGTTCACCAGGACAGGAGGCACCACTTGTTATATTGAAATTGGCAGGAAGAGGTGCAGCTTGTCAGAACGGGGGTAGCCTTTGTTTCTTGCGAGGGCGGGGAAAGAAAAGGAGCAGCTCGACCGGATGGTGGGCATCCTTTTTATTTGGAAGACAAGGACAGGCAAGTTTGCCGGAATGGTAGGCACCCCTTATTATCAGGAGGGCCCATGTGCGCAAGGTGGTTTGCGTTTTACTAATAAGTAAGAATCGCAGCCAACTGTTGTTTTTTTACAGTAGTGAAATGTTGCAGGGGCACTGCAAAAGGCTGACCTATGTGAGCTTTAAAATTTCATGATGATACTTTCAGTAGCTTTTGTGTTACCAGGGCTTACGCATTTCCCGCTCATGAGGAGCCTAGCAAGGTGATGAAACTTGGTAGGGGGCCGTGAATGCTCATACTCGGGTACAATTTTAGAATGACAACGGAAGTGGCTGCTGCGCCTCATCGCTGCAGCTGGCTGTTCCCCCATGCAGCACGAAGAGTGCATTACGGCAAGTATTTTCAAAGTGACACAAGCAATTTTCATTATTTTCGGCAATTGATCTGCTTCTGCACTACAGCAGCAACACCAAGCAAACTAGGTGAGAAAGAGGAGACGATGTCACGCATAAAGCGTAGTCACCTTTCAGAAGGCAGGCACACATTGAAATCCGGTTCCGTCCCTTTTGCAGAGTGATCCGTACAGAGTATGCCTTTTTTTTTTTTTGTAAAGAGAGCATTATTTTTACCTGTACAGATTACAGTGCAACTGACTGTGCTGAAAGTATCACGTAAGATGATGGCCCTAAAGTGAAAATGTAAAAATGTTATATTCCTCAGAACACTCCATAGGAGTGAAATTAACAGGGTAAAAATCTGTGCAGTGGTTTTTATACTGCATTTTTCACAAGCAGCAAAGAACTTGAAAAATTCACTTGTAAGCGACGACCCCCAAATTATACAGGGAACTGTTTTTTTAGTGGGCACCAACAGCAAACTCCTTGCTGTCTTTGCTTGGGAGTGGCATTCTGGCGCTCTGCCGTGTAATTCGGGGCTGAAGGGATGTCTTTTAAGCTTATTGAAGGTCCTTTTAATGTGTGAGAATCTCATGAAAAAAACAAATGCAAAAAGAAATGGCACCCACAGATCTGCATTACCAAAAGCATGGCCAGAGACCATCACTAAAATTTCCATAGGCAGCATGCAGCCTGAAGCCCCTTATCAAAATTACTGTAACATATTTTTTCTATTTTATATTCCTATTCAGGTGAGTCACCATCATACCCTGACACTTTTTGGCCATGACACCCTGACCCTTGCCGAAATTCCCACTGTTTTGCAACATACCCGGTCAGGTCGATTGGCCAGTCATGATGGCTGCGGCCATCAAAGGCTCACGAATCATTCAAAAGATCCCACGCGTCCACTCCCAAAAGAGGAGAACTATGCGGGCTGGGGGGGTTAGCGCAACACCACATTTGTGTCTCACCCATCTTCATCAGAGCTCCTCTTCCTCGTCATTTGCAGCAAGTACTGAGAGCAAGGCTGGCTTGGAACACGACTCTGGGCTATTCCTGGCTGTCTCCTTTCAGGGCCTCATCTTCTTCTTCATCACTTGCCTCCAAGCTGCGGGTACCGATTGACGTCGTAAGGCTTCAAAGCGTAACGCTAGGCCTAAACTCCAGCGCATACCCTGCAGTTGCTACTGTTAGCCTAGTAATGGTCACATCAAACATTGTTTGAATTGTGTAACCCACTTCTTTCTGCAACGTTTCAGAAGCATTTAGAGTGCTGGAATAAAGGGCTACGTGCGCACGCAGTTGCACACACCCGCGGGTGGTGTACTGGGCATTGCCTTATTCGAAGTCTGTGTGCGCGTACTCTGAATATTGTGTGCACACTCGGAAGCCAGGCGAAGTGTTGCATACCTACAGAGCAGTTCATACCCCCAGTGAGGTCTAAGGCAACGCTGTATAGGAAAGAATGTGCGCTATTACCGCATGCTATTTCATAGTTGGCACAGTCAAACCACCTCTAAATATTTATTGTAATGCAACGGCATTACGAGGCTTATTCAGCAATTTTCAGTGGGTACTGGCACCAGGCATGACTGGAAGTACGTCGTCAACGCTAACCAACAAGGACTGTGACGGCGAGCGCCCATATGAAGCTGAAAACGGGTGCAGTGACAACTTGAGTGTGGAAAGGAGGCGGCGGGCAGGTAGACTCGCTGACAACAGAGCAGAGAAAAAATGTGTGATTTCAGCCAGCACCATGCCTGTTGGTGCTTCTGACGATGAGTCGTCGTTTTTTTCTAAAGCAGTGTATAGGCCCGTTGCTCTAATTGCTGCCGGCTGAGCACCCGTGCCGTATCACTCATCATTGTGGCAGGGGCATGGGGAGAGGGGGGGGGGGGGGGGGGTGCAATTTAGTGCAGACCACTCAGAATATTGGCTGGGGCATCAGGCACTTTGGCAGGATACTCTGCCGAAGTTTCTTCCTCTTTCTGTTCCTTCAGCTCCGACTGTTAGCCAAGCCATATCAGCGTGCGCTTGTTGCTCGGCTTTGGAGCAAGTGAGCGAAAGGAAAGGAGACAGGACTGAATTTTTTGGCAGGTTCTCACTCATAGGTGTGTTTGTGTGTGCGTGTGTGTTCCTAAAGTTCACGACTGTGGTGGCATCCATCTGTGGACGCTGATGGTACTTTTAGGTGCGTGTGTGAGCGTGCGTTTTCCTAAGTTCACGGCCCTGGAGGTGTCCATCTGTGGATGCTAACAGCGCAGTCCTTCCTCTTGAAGACCCCCCCCTTCCTTGGGCTGTGTGCATGTGCAGGTGGGCTCCCTGGTGAACCCGCTGAAGTCATCGGTGCGCAGCATGGGCAGCATGGTGAAGAACGCCCCCGAGAACCTACTGGACGGCCTGCGTGACAGCATCATCAAGGTGCTGCGCAGCCGCCCAACGGCCTCTCCCGTGGACGTCATGATACAGGGCGGCAGCGGGAAGGTCGGGGCCAGCATCGACATCGAGGTCAGTCTCCTCCTCGCCCCGCTCCCGCTGCTGCTGTAAAAAAGGGTAGCCTCCCCTACCTTCTGAATTGAGATCGAGGGATTGTTTGAAGCCCTTCTCACCCAACATAAAACTATTTTTTTAATTGTAGAAAGCATTCGGATAAGGATTTCTTTTCAGTTCATTAGTTTTTGTGAAGTCTGTGCCTTTGTGTCACCACCTGTAGCGTGTTCTGCGGAAGTTAGCCAGTACTGGAAAGCGCACGGGTATTGATGAAATGGAGCTGTTCATTTAAAAAAAAAAAAAAAACGTTTGGGATGCTCTGCATTCTGAAGAAGGGGAGAAATTGTAAGGAAGTTTTTTGGTTCAGGACTTCATGTCAGTTTGACAGTCTTTGTGACGTCTGTGCTTTTGTGTTGCTGCCTGTAGCCTTCTGTACTGAAATAAAGCTGTCACGAGAGAAAGTGGGGGATAGAAGAAATGATGAATTATGCATTGAAAACGAAGAGAGGTGTTTGGAATGCTATGCACTCTGGAGAGGTGGAGGGGGCCATTAGGGGATTAGAGAAATGCGGTCTGTGTTTTAGGAATGGAGCAGTAGGCAGGCAGCTAAGTGGTGGCAACAAAAGTGTTTCGATTCTGCTCAGTATTTTTGCTTATTATTTTGGGAGTAGCCTGAAGAGGTCATCGGGTTAGCTTTCTTGTCGTAGCATTTCGTCGTGTCTCGGTGCGTGTGCTGCTGTTTGTTCCATCCTGAAGACCATGCACTTGAGATCTCAGCATGAGCGTCGTCCACTTTATTTACGCTGACTGCATCACTTGCACAGTTTTGTCAAGAAGCGGGCACTCCATTAAATGCAGAACTCTCTAAATCAGCGCTTCGCTTGCAGTGAAGCCTTGCGCAAAAGCCTTTTGGTGGCGCTCGACATTTAAAAGTTCCAGAGAGTTGTTTTTCTTCACCCCGACCGTTTTTTGCTTCAGACGCAGGACAACATTCCCCTGCGGATCATGCTCTTGCTGATGGATGAAGTGTTTGACCTGAAGAGCAAGAACCAGTGGCTGAGGCGTCGCATCGTGGTCATCCTCAGGCAGATTGTCAAGGCCACCTTTGGGGACACCATCAACAGGTCCGCTTCCTTGTTTACAATCCCCCTTGTTTCGGCAAGACAACATACGCGCCTGTTTTGTTTGAAAGAGCTAGCCCTTGATTAATCACACAGCTCTGATCCGGCCCAGAGGACCTTGACCTTAAAAAAATGGATGTCACTAATCTGCAAACTTTCAAATTTCCCGCTATGCAACGTCAGTAGTGACACCGTTGGGGAAGCACCAAAGACAGACTGACCAGCCAACTGCAGTGAAAATGTCAGCTTTCATCAGTTTTAGGGGCGAAGCCCCTTAAGGGCTAGGGCTGTGGCATCTCCTGTCGTCGTCGTCGTAATCGTTGTCGTAATCGCCGTTCGTCTCGTGTAGTCACGGTACTAAAACACCAGGAAACTTGTATACGCCTCGAGATTCGCGATCGCTGCGCCGCCTGCCGCCACTTCCCCGCGGCGTTTGCGGGATTAGCGCTGCGTGGCTGATAGGTGGTCATTCAGTGTTTTGGTTCTCTTTCGCTTCTCTTTGCCTTTCCGCGCACTAAACAACTTGTTAAGGTGACGTCTGTAAGCTAACTGCACATGTAGGGCGCTTAAAAAAAACAGCGGCGTCTTGGTGGAGCGCTCGAACGCCAACAAGAGCTACCCGGGGAAGGCGGTTCTGCGCGCTTCTTGGCCGCTCTTGCGGGCGTCGGCGACGGCAGCGGCATATGACCGCTGTCACCTTCGAACACGTCAGCACAAGTGAATTCTGTTTATTGTCACCTCGTTTAGACCTGATATTGGCACCGTAAGAGGTTGGTTCGTTTTGCAGCGCAGACAACAAATGCGGCTTTGCTTCGAATATGTACGTCGTAGAAAAATATGTTTCGGGGATGTGATAACCCAACAGCGTACAAAAACTTGTACCTTTTATGGGAATATAAGCCACGCGAAAATGTTAAGTACACTCAAAGGCTGTGCATTGTCAGATACGTGCCCACTCATCCATGCCTTATGGTAAGAACCAAGGTATATGTTAATGACCACGGGAAAATGAATGGTTTGCAAGTCAGGAGCAATAAATAGAATAGTCGTACGGGAATAAAAAAAAAACCCGAGTGCAGCTTCTGAAATGCTAAAGACGTTTGTTTGAGCAAGGTAGTATTCACCAGACCAACTAGATGCGAAATGCACTGATATTTCGCTAGACATGAGGGGGGGGGGGGGGGGGGGGGGTGAGGAGGAGGACGCTCAACTGTCGTTGTTTACAAATGCGGAGCGTAATCAACAAATTAACGTTTTATTAATCACACACACAACTGCGTGTTCACTTTTCGTTTGTTTTTCGCCTTCAACGAACAGCTGATCATTCGGCGGACGCATTTTTTGAAGAATATAGGGTAAGCAGTTCACAAGAAATACAGTGTAGACCATTTATAACGTAACCGCTTATAGTGCGGGACCGGATATAACACGGGTTTTTGTGACCACCGGTTTGCCTCCCATAGAACTCAATGCATAAGCATACCGCTTAAGATGCGGTTGGCCGAAGCACAATACCGTTTATAGTGCGGTTTTTCGGCGGGTCTGCTCATCGAGCGGCGCAGCTGGGGCATTGTTTTAGGGTAGCAAAAGAAAAAAAGAAATGATGAAATCGGCCATCTGACGCAGCGCGCACCCCTTGCTCTCCTCTAACTTCGACACAGAAGCAAAAAATAGGCACCCTTCAGTTCGCGCGTACGTGATAACCACAGCTGTCCTTGCTTGATGCACCTCGGAAGATAGCGACTGGCTCCCCGTCCGCGCGTGGCAAGTTGTTTCTATTAATCGTGAACCGCATGGGCCGTTTTCGCACACGAATTGTGCACATCGGCGCTGCGCGTGCGTTTTTTTCGTGCTCGCGTCTACGATTCCGCGCTGGCGGTGGCTTCTTCGCGTGGCAGTGGGAAGAGCCTGACGACTTGCACCAATGGAAAGACGCGCACCTAATGGCGAGAGATTCGAAGCGCTCCAAGCCGGCTAGCCGCGCCAGAGGTGTTTAGGCTAAAGTCCCTCAATCAGATGAAGGGACTTTAGTTTAGGCTTACCACCGCGGTATTTTTTGATGGACGCTTTCACAAGGAGCGTGGATGGCAGTTTATATTCCACTTTGCGGTCACATTATCAGCTCTTTTCTTGCATGAGCATCTTCGCTTGCGCCTCGTGCGGCATTTCAGCGAGCGGTTAGAAGTGGTCGCTGGAGCTGCCTGCACCACTTCACGGCCAGTGCCGACGCCATGTTGCCACCTCTTACCGCGCCGCACACATTACGTCAGTTGTATCCGCGCCGGCATCGGCGCGCCTGCGGCGTGCGCTGCACGTTTTCGCGAGAAATCGCTCCATGTGGTTCACGCTTTAGAATGTTGTGCAGATAAGCCACCGCTCTTCCCGAACACGCGAGCCGCGCGAAGATTTCCACCACCAGTACGTTGCGCTGATAAGCAGCCGCCTTCGGCATCGTGAACGCAAGGTGGGGTAAAAAAAAAAAAAATCCCGCTGGCCTTTCTTATCATGTCCTGCGGCATCTTCATAGACGCAAAAAACGCAGCCATGGTCTTTCAAAACACAAACACAACGGAAGTTAAAGCCGCACTTGCCGTTTGTAAGACCGCGCTTTTGCAATGTGTGAGACCCGGCAGCAGCGGCTGGTGTTAAAAATAATACGAAATAAAGACCCTTCCTTCGTTTTTAGGCGCTGTGCGTTTGGGTGATAAAAAATTTAGGATGACTTGAGAGGTAGGTGGCGATTTTGTTGAATTCGCGCACGTTTTGGTTATAGTGCGGTACCGCTTATAGTGCGGATTTTTGCGGCTCCCGCGACATACGTTATAAGCGGTCTACACTGTACGAGGTGTCGTTGAAAGAGTTGGTTGATTGATTGCAGGGTTTAACGCGCCGACGCAACGGAGACGATGAGGCACGCCGTAGTGGACGGCTCCGGATTAATTTTGACCACCTGGAGATCCTTAACGTGCCCCGAAATCTGGTACACACGGGCTCGTTGGAAGAGTGTCGTATCTGATAAGGGTCTCTGATTTCGGTTTATGCTAGATTCTGCAGTCTCCCAGTGTCATACGACGATGTTTCGAAGAAAAGTTTGGTCGCGGACGCGGATTACTCTATAAGCCCATCTTCGCGCTTCTCGTGGAGGATAAATGTAACAGATGAATTCTTAGCGAGCGCTCACCTACGTACGACCCAGCGTTAAATTTGCCGTCGTGTGCTGACCCCGGAGTGTAATTTTGCATTATCCATCGTACTTCTTTGGTACAATGTTTGCGAAATTTACGCCGCATTGGCTTGTTCAGGGTACTGACCAATATCTGATATGTGATATTGGCAGGCGTAACTTGCATGGTGTCAGGTATATACCCGAGTGCTCCGCTGGATTTTGTAGTGCACGAAGTCGATTTACATAATAGTGTGTATGGCCGCAACATGACCATCGGAGGAACACTGCTTACGGAGACACTGCCACTAAATTTCAGAGCAGCGGAATTGCAATCAGCTGCATGCAAATGCTGGCTTCGGGACGCCGGCCTGTGACACACGCCCGGCGCTTATATAGATCTTTCTAAGATCGCGTCATAAACGTTTATACTCTCGTGAACACACCAGGCTTGCAAACAGAGTGCCTGCTCCACGTTATTCGGTATTTCGAACGCGGACAAACGGTAAATCGGTGTCTTGAACGAGCCCCAAAAGCAACGGCGACAGGGGGGAGCGGGCCGGGGTCTCCCGCGCCTGCTTTCGAAACGGGCCGCTAGGGGGATTTCAGTGGCGCCCCTACAGGCCGCGCTCGAGGCGTATAGGCCTCATGCTAGCACGTAACGTCTACTCAAAGAACACCGGGACACTTGTTTACGCCTCACGCTAGAGAGCTTTGTGCTTCAAACACAGGAGACTTATGGAGCAAAGCTGTATACCTATACCCCACAGTGATTTCATCTCCGTTGGCAAAAACACCAAGGTGCCAAGAAGGCACTTATACTCTGCATGCTTTGCCCCTCACCAGGTTTCATGTTAGTGGAGATGGCCCTGGGTTTTTTGTTATTACCTCGCCAATAGTTTGAAATTTTCATTACAAATGGCGTGTCGTTCTGGCCTGGTAATCTTTCGAATGAAGAAATTGAATTTTGTTTTATGGTCTTTTTAACAACCATTGCAACAGAGTTTTACATCATGTTGTCTTTAATCCCGTGTGGTACATGCTTACTGGTTCTTCTTTACTTGCAGAAAAATCGTCGACTACGTTGAGTGGATGGCATCGACTGAAAAAATAGCCGAATACATCACAGCATTCAAGTAAGCACAATCTCTTCCTTTTATAGCAGTTGGCACCCTGTCACATTTTTGCTGGTAAGCAGATGTTGTTGGGGGTGTTCTCATATGTGCATCATACAAATCGTACTGTTTTTGGTGCACGTTACAGCTCTCCACTGCCATATTCCGCACATTAGGAAGCTGCTATATTGGTTGCTTCTGAGCATTTTTTGCAACGTTCTAGTTAAAATGAAGGAAAGTTTTGACATCCACCTAAATGCAGCCATACGGCTACAAAGGAAAGCTATACAGCTTTCTCAGAAACTTCGCAGTTGAAGAAAAATTCGTCCTGGTCCAGGATTCGAACCCGGGACCACTGCTTAACCGGAGCAGTCGCTCTACCAACTGAGCTAACCAGGAGGCTAGTCGTTAGTAGCGCAAAAGCGAATTGATCAACAACTGGAAGTGAAGGACAGGTGTTAATCGACCAGATTAATCGATCAGATGTCAAAACTTTCCTTCACAGAAACTTACTCCACCTTGGGGATTTCCCCTAAATCTGGTCGATTAACACCTGTCCTTCACTTCGAGTTGTTGATCAATTCGCTTTCGCGCTACTAACGACTAGCCTCCTGGTTAGCTCAGTTGGTAGAGCGACTGCTCCGGTTAAGCGGTGGTCCCGGGTTCTAATCCTGGACCAGGACGAATTTTTCTTCAACTGCGAAGTTTCTGAGAAAGCTGTATAGCTTTCCTTTGTAGCCATATGGCTGCATTTAGGTGGATGTCAAAACTTTCCTTCACAGAAACTTACTCCACTCCACCTTGGGGATTTCCCCTAAATCTGGTCAGTTCTAGTTAAAAATTTGGTTCTCTATGAAGTATTTATGGAGAATTCGAACTAACTAATTAGGCAGTGAACCAAAAATGCTTTACAGTGTCCATTAGTTCCACCCCTCCTATTCGCAAATTTTTTTTTATATATCACAGCTCATTTGGGACACCCTGTAATGCATACATGTGTGTGCGTGTATTTGTGTAGCATGCGTTGCGTTGTGAAGTCATGGTAACCGTGGCATGCGCTCCCGAAATTGCAGGGACGCCCTGTGGCCCAATGGGTTCCCAGCAGAGACGCGTCCAGAGAGGGACCAGAACACCAAGATGAGGACCAGAGTGGCAGCCAAGATGATCATGCTCTGCAGCCTCACCGGTATGCCTGATCATTATCGTTGCTGCCAACAGCAGTCAGCGATGGAATTTCTTTTTTTTAACAGTGAAGCTTTTAGCACGTCGTAAATTTTCGTGTCTGCGGTTGAAAATACCAAGAAATTGCAGAGCGCACGCACATGTGTATGAGTGCAGGCCTTGCGGCAACCGCACGGAGGTTAACAAAAACAATAAAATGCCGAGCGCTCATGTATGCGTGCCTCGCAGCGAGCGCCCAGCGTCTCCAGCGCACATTTGTGAAGCCGAGAATACCATCTTAGGGAGATTGGCCAAGGTTGGCAAAAAAAAACTCCAGTGTTCGCCATAATCATGGAAGCACTTGCTCGGAGCAAAAAAGACTCCAGCAATCGCCGTAATCGTGGCAACGCTTGCTCGGAACAGGAAGTGCATGTCTCAGCGTACGCCCTTCCAAGGTGATGTCCAGGGACTATCACTTTAAAGGGACACTGAAGTGATATGTAAACATTGCGGGATTACTAGCGCAAATTGTAGTCCGGAGTCCCCAGGCCATGTTTCGACCACTCTAGGCGCGTTTACGCGATTTTATTTAGTAGAAAAACTAATTCAAAAATGCTGTCCTCCTCTCTTTACGCTCGCCCATTTTCTGTGGCGTTTTCGTGTGACGTCAGGAGGGGATGAGCTGGCAATTGGCTGCGCCACGGCTGCGCTACTGCACGGCTCCCCGGCCGACAGAGTCAGTCGGCCCAGCGTTTCGTCCGCCGGCCGCCGGCAGGTCGTCGCAATCAAGGAGGTTAAAAAAAAATTGCTTGGTCGCAATTCGTTCGCTTAGTTGAAACGAAGCCAGGACACGTTTGTGAATGGAAGAATGTGCCTTTCTTTACTTGGTTTGTTTGTACACTGTATCTAGCTCCAAGTCAAGTTCGCTTCACACAAGTGCTGCACAAGCGCACATGCGACGCTTCGCTGACTGGTACGCCAGTAGGAAAATATAAGGCCTCTTGAAGGCGGGAGAAGAGTCAGCGAAGTCAATATAGGTACTAAGGAAATAAAATCAACTGATATTTTTACCGTACAGCGTAAAACTAGGGCGCGGGAAGCACTTTTTTGCGCTGGGCAAACAAGCACAGCGGTCAGCAGCACGACTACGCATCTGCGAACGCTTTTCCCTCTACGAAATGCAATTGCTAGACGTGAGCTACTGTGGAAACTCGGGCGACGCTTACTGCACGATCGCAGTACAACAAATAGTCACCTAAGCTGCTTGAAATGCCAAAACTAAATAAAAGTGTAAACCGGTTGTACAATATTAGCAAGGCCTTCGCGTCCCGCTCCGTGGCTCAGTAGTCTGGGGCGCTGGGTATGTCACCGCAAATGTTTTGCAAGTCACGAGTTCAAATCCCCGCGGGTACGTGCTTTTTTTTTTTTTTTTTGTAAGTTAACTTTTTTGTTTTCCGCCGATGTTTTCTATATTGAGTTCACCTTTTTTTGGGCCGCAACGTTCATGGCTACACGAACTAGTTCACAAAACGCGCGCAGGCTGGCACATGCATGGCGCGCTAGCGAGTTCTCGTTGGCGTGCATAAGCACCGACTGCTTGCAGGCAGTGGGCACAGGCCAGAATGAACAGACCCTTGGCCTGGTGCGAACACGCTTTTTACGATACAGGCATGAGGGAGGCAAGCTCCAATTATGGGGGAAAAGTGCATGGCATTTGGGCGTCTACGGGTACGCGGAGGGCGTTCATGCACTGCGTAGGTTTCAGCTAGTGAATGCTACGATTCCAAGCCGTCCTAGGAGGCTTATCTTTATGCATTTTTACAGCTGACAACATGGCAGAAGCGCGGTACGATGATTACTGAGTCATTGAGAATGCCCATCCAACAACGCCACCGGTTGTGTTTTACAGAACCGAAACCGAAACCGAAACTTGTTTGGTTGCTCACCTTGGGCATCGTCCAATCACGGTGCCCGCTCCTCCTAACGTCACAGCTTTAGTTGGTGCGGCCGCCGCAAACCGCGCATGGTAGTTTTTCTTCTTTCGCGCTTTGTAAAATAATTACCGATTTGCCAATCGTAAAAACGATGAAAAGTGTGCTAATTTGAGCCAGTCTACACAGTGCAAGCAAAAACGGGAGCTTGACAAATTCACTTCAGTGTCCCTTTAAGAAAAAAATGAAAGAAGCTCACACTTATAGCAACAATGATGGAGTAAAGGTCGTTGCGGCAGTGAAGAAAAAGCAAATCGGATGAAATTGGGGACTTAAACCTTTGTGATGGCTGTGAGGGTCGCGTACAGTTTCACTACCTTCAAGTCTTGCGCGTTAGTGTAAGCTTCCTTCATTTGCTTTTGCCTGAGAATATTTTTTTAATGATCGTTTTCAGAGAAATAAAGCCAATTAACTCAGTTAATTCAAATTAGTTTTGGATTGGGAATAAGAAAACAATGCAACCAAAAATGCCAAAAATATGAGGAACGCATGCAAGCATTGTATGGGAATGGACCCTTTATCATCACTTTGGCCTGCATCTATGTACATGGCAGCCAGGGACAAGTCTTGACGGTACAGTGGAAACATGATAATACGACTTTCAAGGGACCGTGCAAACACGTCGTATGACTAGGGTGTCGTATGATTGCGATACGGGTAAATGCCGCCCTAATACACAGTCTCACGTGATTGGTGGGCTAAGAACTTATTTAAATTACAGTGTAGACTGCTTATAACGTACGCCGCGGGGGCTGCGAAAATCTGCACTATAAGTGGTATTGCCCTATAAACACATCATGCACGAATCTAACCACATCGGAACCTACCTCTCAACTCATGCTTTGTTTATTGTAACTCAAACACACGGCCCTTAAAAACAAAGGTGCAGTCTTTATTTTGTTGTTTTTTTCTACATCAGCTGCTGCTGCAGAGTATAACAAAGTGTGAGCGGGTTCTTACAGATAACGAGCGTGGCTTTAGCTTCCTTTGTGTTTGTGTTTTGAGGGAGCATGGTGTATTAATGGATGCCATGAGACAACGTGATAAGAATGCAAGGCTGTTCTTTTTTTAACTCCACCGTTCATGATGCCGAAGGCAGCTGTGGTTGCTTATCAGCACAGCGTACAGGTAGTGGAAGCCTCCGGTGTTGCCGCTCTGTATCTCCAGATGTTAGAAAAGGGAAAGGGTGGTTGTTTATCTACACAGAGTTGTAATAGAAACAACTTACCGTGCACAGAGGGGGTCCTTATCTTACGAGGTGCATCAAGCAAGGACTGTTGTGGTTATGAGTGCAGATGGAACGCACGAACTAAAGGGTGCCTATGTTTTGCTTTTGTGTATTAAAGTTAGCGGAGAGCAGGGAGCGCACTGTGTCAAATGGCTTTTTTTTTTTCTTTTTTTTGTGACTCTAAAATGATGGCCTGGCTGGGCCGGTCAATCAGCGGACCCGCCAAAAAACAGCACTATCATCGGTATTGTACTTCAGCCAACCACGTTTTCAGTGGTATGCTTTAACATAGAATTCTATGGGGGGTGAACCGGTGGTCACAGAGTTATATCCAGTCCTGCACTGTAAGTGGTTACATTATACGGTAAAAACTGGTGTATTCAAACTCCAAGGGGACGCTGCTTCTGTTCGAATTTTCATTAATTCGAACTGAAGCGGCGTCCCCTTGGAGTTCGAATCAATGAGTTCTTACTGTATAATGTAACCACTTACAGTGCAGTTTTGAACCAGCGAAGGCAAAGCATAAAAGCCGTATGTGCGATTGTGGAGCAGTAGAGCATGTCGGCAATTGAATACTTGAAAAAGGCCGTGGTTTAAACCTGCCTTTTACACTTGAACTTTTTTCTCTAACAAGCGGATGAAGCGGAAGGCCTCCTTTTCGCGTACAGTGCTACCAAACTTAAAGGGGCCATGCAGACAAAATACAAGTGTGTTTTATTTGAAAGATTTGGTGTTTTATAGCGCCCCAAGCGCTTCTCTGGCAGCAAACCATGCTTTATTCACTGAGGAATTGAGCAGTTTAGGCCAAAATTTTTATTTCTCGCTAAATCGTGGGTTTCGTGACGTCTGCAATGATGTATGCTGGGCACGTGTTCAGGCGATACGCTGTTTAGTTTCAGCGAACTGTGAACAGCCTTGTTAACCATCAGCCCTCCTAGATGGCACCACAATACCGCTCAGGTTCACTGACCGTATTTGCACCTGGCTTGTTTTTGTTAAGGTTGGTAGTAATTGTTTCGTAAAACATTGGGTATGCTTCACAAATGGGGTCACGTAAGACAATGTCGCTTATTCCAATCGGCCAGTGTCTTGTGAGACAACCCCAAATCGCCGGATTGTTGTGCAGCTATAACAAGCATAGTGCATGCAGTACCAACAGCAGTACATACTGGTGCTTCTATATTTTAACATACTTTCATAACTTCCACTGTTTCCTCCACCATTCTTACTGCTATAAAAAGAATATGGATTAAATAGCTCATTCTGCAAGCTTATAAGCTTTGTCTAACTTGCGTTTGCTTTTGCCGGCCTCAGCCAATTGCACAGCTGCCCATAATACGTCATAGGTTCTAGTGTGGGAAATGAGCTAGTGGGTCGCATGGCCATTCTCTTTTTTCTTAATTACAGTATAACGCTGTTACAACAGACCACGATAGTGATCATGATTTCAGACTGCAGTAAAAGAAGTAGGAAGAGTCCAAATACTGTTACTGCAGACTTTGCCTGGCGGAATCATAGATGAAGTGTGTATTAACTAAAGTTTGGACTTTGTAACTGTTAGAAACACATTAAAAGCAATAAAAGTATGCCAGTTATTTTTCATTTTCCAACTGAAACAGGTTGGTATTTAAGACCCCCCCAAAAAATAAAAAAGACGACTTGGGTTTTTCAGTAGTTCCATCCCCGTGTCGCTATGAAGCACAGCACGACATCACACGCGTGAGCATGATTTACTGTGTTCCCATTGTATGACACCCCGCATATCTTTTCATTCACTCATACTATTATATTACTAAATTCAATTCCTCAACCTACGCTTGTGCTTCTGTTGTCTCCAGATGAATATAATCTAAGTGCAAGTAACTTTCGTGTTGCTACGCTTGGAGATTCAGCCCTCTATACTGTGTGGGGGCTTACATGTTTTTGATTTAACCTTGGTAACTTTCATATATAAACATCTGGTCTATTGCACTAACATTGCTAAATTTTCAATCCTTTCACCTGACTGGCAGGACATCACATTGATTTAAGGGGGGAACATGGCTCTTAAAATAATTTCTTTTAATTTCTGAGTAAACTCTCGGAAACTTCTCGTTCTTGCTACTTTTTTACCACTGATTTCAAATATGGCATTATTTTTTGAGTCAGTCACTAAGTGACCAGGACAATTAGAGACAGTGAGCCATTTTTGGAGGAAGAATAGACAAAACAGTGTTCGTCATGAAACTGCAATCTTTATATTTTCCGATACAATGAACTCTGGTGAATGCAATAAGAGAAGTGGTTTTTGGATGCACCGCTTGGAACTAATTTTACAGCTCATCAAACTTTGGTGTTTGAAATGGGAATTCAAAATGGTTACTTGCCACTGGTGCCACCATAGAGTTTCATACTAATATACACTAGAGGGAAATCTGGCGCCACTGTCTACGGAAGCCGCGCTTCAGCAAGCGTTCCGTCATGTACCGGTCAGGCACGTTCCACTTGTCCTTGGCATGGCTCCTGAACAGGCTGAAAAGTTGCCTCTGGCTGCAAAACGACAATATTACTCTAAAATATTATTGAAATTTTTTTCGTCATTACAAAATTGAACTTCCAGAAATATTTACTTGTCAGTAATTATTTAGAAGCTTTATGCACCATGCAGAAGAAAAGAAATGTCACCTTCTTGCTTCGAGACAAAAAAGAAGCCATATGGCTAGCCAAGCCAAGTAGGCGAGGAACGTCGCTAGCTGCAATGGCGACGGCCACGACGGCCCGCGACCGCAGCGCCGTTTTCCCTCTAGAATTTATTAGTATGAAACACTATGGGTGCCACCGACCTGCCGCAGTGGCTCAGTGGCGAAGGTGTTGAGCTGCTGAGCATGAGGTCGTGGGTTCGATTCCCGGCCGCCGCGGCCACTTTTGTGACAGAGGTGAGAAACAAAAACGCCTGCGTGTTCAACATTTTGGCGCACGTTAAAGATCCTCAGGTGGTCAAAATTAATCCGGAGCCCTCTGCTACGGTGCGCCTCATCGCCTGTGAAGTGTCGGTGCAATAAACCCCATAATCAGTCAGATCAATTACCTACAACCTAGGGTATTTTTTCCCCGTCCGCTGAAACGGAATAGCACAACTCGCGCTGGCTGCATTTTCCAAGTTGTCAGTCACACCAGCCGTCTGTTCAGCAGAACGAAACTGCACGAATTCGTTGTAATAAGCGGGTCGTCATCAAACCTGGGAATGTAAAATCAGGGTTCCACTGTATTAGCACAGTTGGCTACGTTAGCAGTCTTACCATAAGCCTTGAAAATCATCATGCTGGCCAGTGATGCGGGTATTTCCTGCATGTTCTTTTCCAGAATCTTCTTCTGGGTGGCAGCACACACTGGCTTGGCCTTGTTGGCGTGCATTGTGACGTGCTCTTTTACAGCACGAAAAAGAAAAAGAAGTTAGATAGGGTGACGAAATTCCAGCTTTAAGTTATTCCTGCACAAAAAACTGTTTTTTGTCGAACAGAAGCCGAAGGAGAGCTACAAAGGTGTGGTCTTTCAGTGAAAACAAAAAGTTGGGCAGCCTTTTGTGTCCGTTTAACCTTACACCCTTTTTTCGCTCTCTCTCTCTCAATCACTGCCATTCAGACGAGCTGAAGCACATCATCGGGAGCGACACGACGCGTCGGGGCATGCTGTGCGTCTTCGAGATGTTCCAGCACGCGGCGCTCAACCGCCGGCTGACCTACGTGCTGCTCGAGGGCTTCCTGGCCACCCTGTTCCCCAGCAACCGCTTCAGCGAGCTGTTCCGCCACATGCACGCCGAGTCGCCCACCATATCCACCACTTCGCTGTCTTCCACGTCCAGCCGCGACGTCATCAGCATTGGTGCCCGGCGCATCGAGGTGCGGTGACACTCCCCCCCGCCGGCACTGCTTCTTCTCGTCATCATCAATGGTTCTCCCTTTGGACCACACATTTTTGTTACCCACTTTCTTTTCCGATTCCTTTGAGGCGCGATTTCGGGTTGACTCCTTGGCAGGGAAAAAGCTGTGATTACCCTGCTGCCTGGCCAGCCATCCCGAGTTGTGTTTATGTGATAGCTTGCGGGCGGCACCCCTCCCTCGGCTGCCCGCAAGCCCCGATTACGAGTCCACCCATGAACAGTCCCCTCGTGTCTTGTCTTCTCTGGAGTTCCGCAAGGTGGTCTCCTCCCCCCTCTGTTGTTCGTTTACACTACAATCGCGCATGGCAGCGTGTCGTACGCGTGGCCAATAGTCATTGCTGGATCTGTCGACTGTAGAGTGTGCTGACAGCGGAGCAGGTTTTTTTAGCTCTCTTGAGCCAATTAAAGGTCTGCGCCTAATGCGATATTACTTTTTCGGAAAGGTGAGATCATGTCAAGGGGGAGGTGTCACCTTGATCGGCACTTGAATACGAACACCGTAGGGCTTTTCTATTTAATAGTTTTGGCACCTATTTGTAAGATATATACCCCTTGCTTTTATTATGCCTTCTTTATTGTAAAGTAATCTGGGTATTTTCTGCGATACCAAAGTTTTTATCTAGCTAGCGGAATTTTTTTTTTAACATGTTTACATTGTTACTATTCTCCTTTTTGATATGTTGAATAATTTAGTCTAGCTAATCTGAACTGCTTTCGGTCGTCGATGGCAAATGTGGCTCATTTAGTCCCGGAGTGATATTTTGGGTTGAGCCTCCTAGCTGCGTGTGTACAGATTCTTATTGTAAACATTGCCATTTCACGTACTATATTTTGTTGTTAGGTACTGTACAGTTAGTTTGCTTGCATTCACAGCCCTGTTTCGAATCATTGTACAGTTCCGGATCTGTCGTTAGTGGAGGGTTTGCAACCAGTGTTCACCAGTTATAACTCACCCTGAACGCTGATTTGCTGTATAATGTGCTACATGTTTACTTTCGACGTCGATATATACACTGCATTTTTGAAAAGCCAATCATTCTAAGAAAATCAAAAATAAAGCACATATTTTCTTGTTTATTGATGTGTTCCACTATGCTCTTTTTTACTCGGAATGGCGAGCATTGAGAATTGAGAAGTGTGGCAAATTCAAAGAGAGCTTAAAGCACTGGCACTGGCAACACTACCTCTGTGACTAGCCGTGTGATAGTCAGAATCTCGCATGCTACTCGCAGACACACAGACAGAAGTTAAAAAACAATGCAGCAGACGGTTGGCAAACTCTGTTGGTGTAGGCTTAGGGTTGCCACCTTTCCTCGAAAAAAAACCGGCCCTTCGGGGGGGGGGGGGGGGGGGGGGGGGGGGGGGTGGTACATAGAATGCTTAATTTGTGTTGAAAAAAAGACTCCATGTTTTTGACATGCAGTGCCGTTTATTGTAGCGTTTTCTTTTCTTAGAGAGCCCCTCCCTCTCAGGCAGCGCGCTCGTACGCGTATTTTCTCTGCTCGCGTGTCTTTGCGCAGTTTGTCAACACATATTTGTCATCTTAGTTGTTGAATTGACGCTTATAAAACGCCAAAACGGACATAATTGCGGCACGAGGACCAAAAAACTGGCCAATGACGGCCAGTTTCAAGTATGCACTGGCAACCGGCCCACTGTTTAAAAAACTGGTCGAGCCGGTCCAAAACTGGGCAGGTGGCAACCCTATGTAGACTGCTGTGGAGAAGCAATGTGGAATCATGTGGCATGCTGTTGAAGACATTCAGCATTTTTGCTTACATTGTAATCTTATTAAGAATCAGAGCTAAAGGGTCTAAAAGTTGCATTAGACAGTCCACTCTAATCACACTCAACAGTCTACATAGCTGGTTCAGTACAGCCTGGGTCTGCTAGAGGCGGGCATTGGTCATTGCTGTTGTAAGTTGTACAGTGCTGCCAACTACTGGGAACTCTGTGCACACTGGCTCTGGGCACTGGCCACACTGGCTTGCACTTGCTTTTACTTTCATTGCACGGAGGCCTTTTCTCGACCGATGTTCCACATCTGCACACTTTCATAAAGGAGCAACAAATTCGAGGTAGAAATGATGGTGTAGTTCCAGATGAGAGCCAGAAAGTTTCTAATTTTTGTGAAGAGTGCAGTCCAGCCAGTGAATATGCATTGTTGCAACCTGTGAACCATGTGCTAATGATATACTCTACCTATCATGCTCCCATTGTTACAATGTGAGGAGAGGTATGACCCACGACCGCTCGTAACTTCAACCCATATCGTGATCCCACTTATCATTACCCTTGACACACTAGTGATGCAGAGCTTGTCTCCCGGTTGGTAAGGAATAGTGAAGGTGGTGATGCCAGAACATCTCAACTTGTGTACACACAGATTTTTGCTTGCAGTCCAGGCAAGTGTCATGCTTTATGATAGAAATGGGCAGCATTTCATACTTCCCAAGCACTTTGCTGCATTTAAGAATACTGAAATGCTGCCAGTACATGACTTCGGAAGTGACGTTTTTGGTCATTGACAGGCTTCAAGGCTACAGTGCCCCACTCACTAGAAGCAGCAAGTGACTGACGGCGGAAGGAAGGTAGTTTCTTTGGGCATTCCAGAGTTTGTGCTGTTTTTTCCAAAGCTTTCGCAATGTCTTTCTGGTTGCATTGCAATAGTCGTGAGGGTTTTCGCAGCTTGACCTAGAGATACTCTACAACACATGAACATTATATCAACATTCATATTGACAAGCTGCCGATTTCGCCAATTGGTGTTAATGTCCTCTTTGTAAGTGGCAGTTTTTCTATGCTAAGATGTTCACCTGCCTTACTGTGGTGCCCTATTTGTTGGGCTGATGGTGTATTTGCAACTTGTATTTGCAAATACACCATTAAGATTGTCGATTGTCTAGAATGTAGAGCATTTGAAATTAGCAACAAACAAGGCACCAGTGGTGTACTGTTCTATGTCAATTATTCTTAGCCTGTGATGTATAACAATAATGAAAGAAGCCTAAAATTTTAGGAAGTGGTAACTAGCAGAAGGCAGTTCGTACCCTGCCTTTCGAATTTTTAGTAATGCTCTATGCGTTCAATCGCAACCTGGCAACGGTGTATAGTTTAGGATTTAGCAACACTACACTTCGCTGTTCACCTGTGCTTCCTGACTTTCTCCAGGTCAGTGGAACTCATTTTGAATACAAGGCTGTTAGTGCTGTCATTAAGCAACCAATTGCAAACAGCAGACCTTTTTCTGCATACTATATAAAGATGCGATCCAAGAACTATCTATTGTGCCTTCCATTTGAAACCCTTTGCATCAAATTTTTTTTCTTGCTCACCTAGAATTCTCAACTAGTGCATTTCCTTTAAAAGGCATGCTTTGCCAAGAAAAACATTGCAGTTTTCTAACACGGTTTCATTTCCAGTCCAGTTCCATTTCTGAAGTCTTCTTTACTTCTGCGGCTTTTCTTGACGTTGCCCACATGCGATTCTCTTTGCGTGTTGTCCAGAATCAAAAAGAGCGATTTTTCGGTACTGCTGAGCATGTTTCAAGTTGTTTGTGGAAAGGCATTTGCATGGAAAAAAAAATGGCGCAGATTTTATAATGTGATAGGGAACAGTAAGCAACGCTGTTTAGTGTACATCAAGTAACTGGACGATTAGCGTTCTTTGTGACCAGCATTGTGTTATGTGTACTTTGTGCGTATTTTGCTCTGTCCCATCTATGCCTTTTGGAAGGCTTATTGACTGGTGGTTGCCATGTCATGCACAGGCCTGTGCCACCGCTGTTGTGTACTGGTACTTTATTTTACGAATCTTACTATTATGCTTGCCATTGTCAGGAGCTTAGTCTCCGCATGCAAGGCACTTTTGCCAGTATGACTGTACTTCTGCCATTCGATTGTAAAACGCAGGTTGCATTATGAATAGCAGGTTGCAGTGTAAGCATAGCGATTCAGGCTTTTTGGAAGACGATAGTCCTGGGCCAGGTAAACGCTCAAATTCTCTTCTGTCTGTGTCCAGAATTACCCAAAAAGAAAAGGAAAGAAATGAAACGGCTAGAAAGGAAATTTTAAGCTCCACCAATGGGAGTCGAAGCCACGTGTTGTGCGTGGAAATGGGAGCACTGCCAGTTGGGTCTCGCCAGGCAAATGACTGTCAGCTGTTCAGTGGAATGATCGGTGCTTGTGTTCAACACCGTCATGCTGTGGATGCTAGTGTTGCCCTGTACGGTGCTGGTTGCTGTACCGACTACTGCTGAAATGTGCAGAGGGTATTGGGACCCACCCGGTTGCGCACTAAAAAGGTGCGTGTATCAGGGTGAGGATTGCCGTGCTTTCATAGTGTGTCCACCAGTGCATAGAGTTCAAACTAAATTTGAATTTTTGGACAGTCTGCGAAGTACGACATTGACAACTAAATTAAGGAGTAGGGGCATTAGATAGAATCTGCAGGAAAGCTGTTGTCTTTAAATGCCATTTGCAGGGAAGCAGGCTGACACAGGGGCAATTTTTTTTGCAGCTCTTTGCCAATTTCACACGGGAGTTTGAGTGCTGCTTTCTATTCACATGTCGCTACAAACTGGTTTGTCATGTCTGTTGATAGCCTTTCATGAAGATAGCCAATTCTTGACACATCAATGTGAGTGACACATTGTAATGTACAGCCACGAGGAAGAGCTTACGTACAGCAGAATTTCCAATTTCTTGTGAATAATGCAGCTTGCACCCTTGCAGCCTAGGAAACGTTTTATGCTTGTTAGTGTTTATGTAAGGCTTAAATACATTACCTCTTAAGCGGCCTTGAAGGAGAGAAATTTCCCAAAATAACCATGCTAACGGTCCGTAAACTTTTGCTGATAACAGCGCAGGGTTGAGCCATTGTTGTGCACATGGCTAAGCATCAAGTACTGGCCGAAAGGTGCAGTTTAAAGTTTGAAAGCCAACATGCTCATTGCGGTCCTTGCAGCTATTCCAATGCAGCTTCTTTGCTGGGAAATGGGCCTCACAGCTGTCTTCACTGTTCTCTCATGCGTGTTATTCTTGCCAGAATGACCAAATTCACCGAGAAATGTTTCTTAGCATCACATCGCTTTCACGTGTCTTTTCTGTCACTGCTCACATTTTTTCACGTCCAATATTTGATTCACTCTGGTCACTGACGCTAATAGTTTTAGAATTAAACTAAGCACACAACGAAGAGCGTAGTGATTATTTTTGAGACCTAAAAAATGCTGTCGGGGATGTAGGGACAGTTGTGTAAATGCTACGGAGGTAGTAATTAACTGTGAGCTCTCATTCCTTTTTTATTCTCTTCGTCTTGTTTCGTGAAGTGCCGTACTGATATTTCAGTGTATTTCACAACGAGGCGGGATAACGTCTCTCGTCAATCTCTGTCCATCAATGAAGGAATCGTGGGTGATACACTGTGTCTGTGTTAAAGCGGCCCTCAAAACTGTGCAACTGGATTGTGTGGCTGTTGTGTCCATTAGAGTCAAGCTTTTCAATCGGCGTGGTGGAGAAAACGTGCGTTTATCAGCGTTCTGTGTAATTTTTTCTGTCTCTCTTGTTTAGTAGGGTTTGAACGTTGCAAGCTGGAGGATTTTTGTCCAAATTGCGATCATGCACAAAAACATGTTAAAGGGAGAAAAAAAAAGAGGTGAAAATTTGTAATACTACTAAGTGTTAGGAATTTGGCATCTAACATCTTTAGAAAGACTACGAAAATATTTCTTCACTAATAAAGCAAACATTTTGAATGGGTGGCGATGTGTTCTGACTCCTTCCCCACAGCCATGCCCCAATTTCGCGGAAGTACGGAAGTAGCCAACTTAGCTCTAACTGATCATTCTTATTAAGAGACATGTTCAGACAATTGGTCTTTTTTTCTTTTCAGTATTGCTAAACATGCAAGCATTAGTGCTATTACAGTGACACCCCGACTATAGGTTGTATTCACTGGCGAGGCACGCACGCAGGCAGCCATGTTAGTGCGCCGTCACTGGTTACGTCAGGCTCCGCGGGATGGTGGTGCTTGTCCGTGCTAATTACATGATGTGTGTTGGACGTTCCAAACTCTATCCACAGAATGAAAAGTGCGATTAATAATATCTCTGTTGACACCACCGTTGAGAATCGAGTTGAAACGGAGCAGACGACATACGCTTGTGTTTTTTTTTTCTGCGGTGCGCGGGCGCGGTGGCACAAGCCGCGCCATGTCGGTGGCCGTTTCCAGTGTTGCCAAGCGAAGAAATTGACAACTAAACTTTTCAGTGAATACCACCTATACGAGGACCCACTTGTTACAACAAATCAGTGCAGTCCCAGCAAGCTCCACAAAAAAAACAACATAAAAACCCAATCATAAGATGCGTAGGTACAGGCATTTTACTTGACACGATGGTTCATGCAAGACCCATGGGGTGGAGAAACCTGCACCCCATGCATAAACTGTCTGTCGCATTCGTTTAGAGGAGGAAGGCTATAACTTATAAACCATGAAAGGTGGCTGTTGGACCCTGGTCCAACTCCGTCTGATCGACTACTTGCCAGTGTACCAGACAGGGAGTGCCAAGACATTTGTGAGCATCAAGGTTACCTAAGTCGACAGGATACCTACGTTGCTTTTTGCTATGGCGTACAGTAAATTCATCCCCCTCCCCCACATGAAGAAAAAGGAACCCATGGTCCCTGAAAAGGGTCTGCACGGACGTTTTTTTATCTTCACTGCCTGCACTCTTGTTCACCAAGTCTGATAAATACTCACTTTTTTTTTGTAATCAAATTTGTTGAAAACTCAAACTGTTTTTAATCTCAAAATTTCTCGAAGGCATTAATGCTCAGTCTTGCAAAGCCAGGAAACTGGGAACTGGAGAATTGGTTATCAAAGTCATCAACCAGTTTCAAGCCACAAGTCTCCTGAGCCCTGATCGCATGGTCAATCTGGACATGATGGTCGCACCCCACTACAGCTCAACAGCTGAGACAGGTCTGTGGAACGGAACAAAATCTGATTGTCCGAAGAGCCTGAGGGATCTGGGATTTGTCTTAACCACTTTACCACAAAACACCTCGTGTTCATTTAACCTGTAGCCACTGTACGTTTCCTGAATGAATGCATGTTTCATCTGTTCTGTCCGCTCCACTGCTTCAAGTGCCAGCGGTTTGGGCAAGGCATCAACCTTTGTCATGGCAGAGTAACCTGCACAAAGTGTTCAGAGCACAACTGCCTCACTGCAAACTCTCAGTCACATCAGTCCACCCGCCTTCACGTAACTGCCAAGGACAACACCAACATAGTCCCAGACATGCTAAAACATTCCAGCTTGGAAAGAAAATCAATGCAGGGTTTGTGTGAGTCCTCGAAAACCTTTATAATTCCTGAATTTGAAAAACTTGTTTCAAAGCCTTGCAAGTCGTGGGATATTTACAGATCTTTGAAAATCGTTAGATTTCTCGAATTTTCAACAGCAGAGCTGTTTAAGCTTGAGCTTGGTCCGGTGGCGTGAGCAAAAGAAAAAAATCCTGGGCCATCACCACGAACGTGAAACCTGGTGAACGTTGAAGCATGCAGTGTATGCTTCAAAAAAGCAAGCATGCAGTAAAAAAAAAAAAAAAAAAAAACACCTGGTGCCCTTGGCGGGGCGAGGAGCGAGAGCGCAAAAGCAGCGCGCGTCAGATAACAGCGAAGGGCACGCGCGAGAGCTCAAATCTCAAATCTAGTCAGGCCCAGCTTCCAACAGCGTCTCGAAGCCGGACTCAACTCTACTCGATCGGGGAACGCGTGGCATAAAAGAAGGTGCGTCGGCGGCACACAGTGCCTTGTGGCTCTGTGCTGAGCAGATTTTAGGAGGCCCTAGCTTGTACGCAGAGCTATCGAAGCCGCGGCTGGCCTTCGCCCATCCGCCACCAACCTTCAGTAACCGTGGCTCAAATAAATAAAAAAGCGGGAGCTCATCGTATATGGACTTACGCCACAAGATGAGCTCCCGCCTTCATCGTCTTTATCGTGTAGCGATCGCCGGCGCGCCCCGGGTCCGCCGCACCGGAGACTATGACGACGAATCTGTCAAGTCGTCACGTGGAGACGGCCACTGGGGCGGCTGACGGAGAAGTGGAGGGTGCGCTAGTGGGGCGAGGACGCGCTACAAGAGGATTTTAGATGCGACTGCATCTCATTCACTCGCCTTGACCCTGCATCCGGTGTCGGCGTTGTTGTCGGCGTCCGCCCCTCCCCCATTCTCCTCGCCGCGTGAGCTGCGCTCTCCGCCGCTCACCCCCTCTCCTCTCCGATAGCGAACACTCGTGAGGGGCATTGGATTAGATTCGAATGGATTGGCTTGGATTGGATTAAAGTGGATTGTCTTTGATTGTGTTGCGCCATAGCCGCGGCAGACGCACTGGCGCCGGCGCGTCCCCTCACCGTTATGCGCGCTATAAAACGCGGTACCTGCGCCGCTCCGCTCCATCGTTCCAGCGCCGTTCCTCCGCTGTCCAACGCTGCAACGTGAACCCTCTATGCGTCGCATCTACACAGGGGTTCCCGCGAGGGGAGGTGGGAGATTTTTTCCCTACGCGGCTGTGCCGATCTGAAGACGACGAAAGGAATGACGATGATTTCTGCTGAATAAAAGTTGCTTTACAGTACCGTCCAAAACGGCTTTGCACTGCTGCTGGGGTCCGGCTGCTCCCTCTCTCCTGGGATCCACTGTCAGTGAGCGAATCAGAGAAGCTAGGTCGACCCCCAGCTCTGCCCTTTCTCCAGCCTTTCACCACTAGTGCAAGCTGCACCATTTTTTCGTTTAACACTAGCAAACAAACAGATGGTTGAAAGAGGAAATGCCACCGGAGCCATTCGACGTGACTTCTCTGAAGACAAGTACAATTGAAACATTGGCCCCACCATCGTTCCTAGCTATTTTTTGATGATTTCTTATCATGGAAAATATAAGCCTCCATCTTCCGTTGAACTTCGTTATAAGGTTTGTGACAGCGAGGTCCTTGGAAGTTCACACACGCTGCCTTGTAAGTCCTTGAAAACCTAAATTTTTGTCATTCAAGCCAACATGAACCCTGCAACATCAAGGCCAAAGTACGCCGACACAGCTTGCCGGGGAGGGGGACGGGAACGGAGTCAGGTCACAGTGACGACCAAATTCAGACAGGATGACTTTATGGTCTTGCGTACAGCTGCCGGCTGTCCTCACAGTCGCCAAAGCATCCTACCGTACTCCAGTACCTGTGGTGGTAACGAGAGCATGTACGCGGAGGTACTCGCCCCAACTTCCGCGTGCGCAGCTAGGTCTTGCACGAGAGGGGGCCAAATGTAAGGCACCTAGCCAAATGCTTATCAAAGCGACCCCCCCCCCCAACCCCCCTGTCCCTAACCTCAAACCGGCCCCCTCGAAAATTACCGCTGCATTTTCTTCCCCAAGAAAAAAAATTCCCTCGCACTTCCCCGAGGGGGAGAGTGTGTAAGTGCGAATGCACGGTTGTTGATTGCGCGATTACGGTGGATATCGTGATCTTGGAGTGGAGAGGAGGCGCCCAACACCCGCAGTCACTGAGCGGAGAGAGGAGGAGCAGAGTAGCGCCCGCCGTTACGGCGAGGGCTACACGAGCGCCCTCACGCGTCGGAATGCGGAGCGCCCGCTACGCGAGCGAGAGCTCTCTCGCCCGAAGTGGAGAGGAGGCGCCCAACACCCGCAGTCACTGAGCGGAGAGAGGAGGAGGAGAGTAGCGCGCGCCCATCTCGCCCCGTTGCTAGGGAAGACGAGGAGGAAGACGAGGAGCGCGCGCACCCGCAGCTGTTGCTATGCGGACGACGGCGGCGGACGATTCAGGCTCGCTTAAGAAGTGCATTCGCACTTAAAACGTCTTGCGCTAATAGACGCACCAAATTCCTTAAATGAACTCTTCCATCCAATATGTCCACCCAAATCAGAAAATTGCAGTCGGGACACTTTCTTAGATTGTACATCGCAGCCAACTATTTTCCCCCTGCTATTTCCCACCACCGTCTTGTTGCGGGGGTCCGATGCACTAAGACGCACCCGTGTTTGATTTTTGTTAAATTTTATTCCTTCCTTATTTTTATTTCATTTCAATAAGCATTTAAAAAATAACCCGACCTGTCTCTTTGTGAACCCCATGTCCAAAGGAGCCAGCTGGGCCGACGAAAACTTTTTCAAGCAATTAAAATCCGGCAGATAAGGCGACTCAGGGCAGCTAGCAGCCGAATTTCACCGTGACTTCGAAAGCCCTCCTTGGTTCCACTTTCGCTGGCAGTAAAAATGGGACAGACCCGCCGCGGTGGCTCAGTGGCTAAGGCGTTGCGCTGCTGAGCACGAGGTCGCGGGTTCGATTCCCGGCCGCGGCGGCCGCTTTTCTGATGGAGGCGAAAAGCAAAAACGCCCGTGTGTACGAGATTTCGGCGCACGATAAAGATCCCCAGGTGGTCAAAATTAATCCGGAGCCCTCCACTACGGCGCGCCTCATCGCCTGCGTTGCGTCGGCGCGTTAAACCCTACAATCAATCAAAAATAAAAATGGGACAGCCGGCGACCTGCTCTAGCTGTTGTTGTGGAAGCAGGCCCCCGCAGTGGTGCTTCTATGTGCATGGAAAACAGCTGAGTTGGCGCAGCTGTCTTTGCTTTTAGTTGAGCCAGCCCAGAAATGGAGGGGAAAGCCCAGCGCGAGAAATTTCAAAGCTGATACAACTTATTTTTGTGGTTCTAAGCACCCTCGCCTACTATCGAAGAGAAATTTGGAAAAAAAAGTTTGCATGCGATCTAATCACCCCCTTTTCTAAGCAACCATTGCAAGGTGGATTTCAGACGCGTTGAAGCAGGCCCGAGTTGACGTTGTCGTCAAGTGATTTATGAAGCTTTCAATTACAAACCACTTCAACGGAACAGAAGACGACCTACTGGGGATACTGAGAGCGGCCGAAGTGGCACAACAGGCTCGAATGGTAGCGACGTTGGCTCGGTATCATACATAAGCGGTGCGTTCATAGTCTGTACCTATTTTTCTTTTGAATGTGTGCCTAATAAAACATTATCCCTTGCGCCCGTCTCGTCGAGATACCGCCGCGAAAAAAAGTGGCGTGGAAAGGGGGCAATTAGTTTTTCGAATCTAAGCACCCGGGCCCTCACTTTGGGCATCGCGAGTCTGGAAAAAAAGGGGGTGCTTAGAATCGAGTAAATGCGGTAACTATGTGAAATGCTTTCTTTGTAGGCGAAGGTAACTACCTCAAAGTTTCAATCGTAACCGTTCAGTATAACGTATTTGAAATCAATTTTAATCTTTGCACGCCGCAGAAAGTTTAGAACGCATACCGTTTCTACATCGGCATCAGCATGGCGCCATCTGCTCCTCGCCTCAAACTGCCGATGTCAGGGCTCCCGTGACGTAGCCAAAACGATGGCTGCTGTTGGCGCGCGCTGCTTCGTCTTGTGAACCTTTTCTTTCCTCCATGGTCTTGCGAATGCATCACGTCACAGTTGTAGGACTGACGTCATGCTGCCCGGGCGCGTGCGACCACGGCCGCCTGGACACGCGCGCGCGAGCGCGCAGATCCGCCGTGGTTCGACGGGAACAGTGACGTCAAGTGCGCCCTCCTGTCATGGCGGCCGCCTCGGTGTTTGTTTAATTGAAACCGAAAGTGGCACAAATAAACGAGGCTGTAAACAATTATTTCTTTTGCGATCGACCGTCCAACGTGCCTTTTTATGATTAGCAGGCTGGGCACCCATAGCAGCAAAAAAAAAAAACACGAAAATTTCGTGCCAGTCCTCCTTTACTTCTGCCAACACCGAGCAAGTTTGGATTACTGGAATTCGTGTCCACGCAGCCGTCAGTGTTCCTGCCAGCCTCACTTGCCCCAGAGTGGCTGGGATGGTAGTTGGGGCAGCGAGCTGTGCGGTGAATGCACCAGCGTTGGTGCGAGCTCCCCCGGGCCCAGAAATTTTCTCCGGCACCGTTCTGAGTCACCGGGGTTGGCTCTATGTACCGGAACGGGCTGGGACTCGCTGTATGGCTGGTGCATCCTGCGCTGTTCTGCGATGCACCATCCGTTGGCTGCTGGTGACGTGTCACTTCGTGCCGGCGGGGCGAGCACTCACCTGGAGCACTGGGCGCAGCAGCCGGCAGGACCGTTAGGGCCTCTGCAGTCTCCGTGGGGCTGCTACTATCTCCACCCCGACTCTCCTCTCGGCCCGGATGGTGAGGCGTTCCGAGAGTTGTGGAATGGAATGGCGGCAAGCAGCCTTCCGAGAAATCGGTCCGTGCATGGGTGGCCTGCTGACATCCCAGCAAGTCGGAGGCCCCTGGTGTGCTCCCGTTGTTCGGAGCATAGCTTCCCTGCATGGGCGTCGACACCGGAAGATGAGGACCGAGCAGCAGCCTAACTGAGGCTGTGCCGCTGAGGCCGGACAGTGACGCGTTGCTGGCCTCTGGAGTCGCTCGCTGTGGGTCAGTCATCAGGAACTGGTCGCCCGAGTAAGCCGGCTTATGATTCTCGGAATACCGGACGGGGTGACCCGTCAGCTGCAGAGTGCAAGCAGCGTCCGGCATAGTTTGACGTGTAGAATGGAAGCCGTGAACGGGCGATGCCGGTGCAAGAGCCGTCGGACAAGATGGCTTCCCAGTCAGTGAGCTGGTCGCGAGCTCCGCGAGCCATATGATGATGATGATGATGATGATGCTTCCCGGAAAAGAACACGCACCCAATTATCAAGATGAGAAAATGTTTAACTGGCTGTAGCGGACAGCTTAATGACAATTGAAACGCCGCATGCAAGGTTTTCAGGTGCCAGTATAGAGTGAAAAAAGGAAACGAAAAATCCGATAGTGGAAGGAATTTGGTTGGTTGCAAGAAAAACAACAATACAAATAAGACGATTTGGCTGTGGCGCCCACAGAATATTGCACATTCCTGAGTCATATACTCCTGCCTATAAGCGTTGTCCTATACCCCACTACGGGTATGTTTTACTCTGGAATATTGAATACTTCGCCTGACTTCAGATCACGCACAGAGAGTAAGGGGCGCAGATTTCTTGTGATCCACCCTCCTGGTGCTTGCGCTCTAAGTAATCGAGGAATTTATCGTTTTCTTGGTACATGTCCCAGCATTCACCGCTGGTGGCAGCGACTGCAGTATACATTCCTGCCCACAAAAGCCTTGTCCAGTCAAAATTCAGAACAAATCTGAGCAAACTCTGAAAAAATCTGTGTCGGTGTTGCAATTAAGAAGAAAAAGAGCGGGGACATACATTTTTACGACTGAAGACAACGGCAAGTGTATGAACAGATAAGGTTTACCTTATATCGAAAAGGTTGCGTCGTGAGTCTAGTACTTGATGCTCTCGCATATCGTAGACAACCAGCGCTGCACTTTAATGGCTGCCCTTGACTGCTCAATAAAGATGTTTTTACCACCGGAAGACCAGTGCAAGCTGAACATATTTCGTACTGACGTGGAGAAAAAAGTAGTAACCATAAGCCACGAACCTATATAAACCAAAAGTGGTCATCATCATCATCATCACCAGCCTATCTACGCCCACTGCAGGGCAAAGGCCTCTCCCATTATTCTCCAATTATCTCGATCCTGTGTCAACCGTGACCAATTTATCCCCGCAAACTTCTTGATCTCATCTGCCCATCTAACTTTCGGCCGCCCCCTACAGCGCTTGCCTTCTCTAGGGATCCACTCTGACCACTCTTACCCTTAATGACCAGCGGTTATCTTGCCTTCGCATTACATGCCCTGCCCACGTCCATTTCTTCTTCTTAATTTCTACTAATATGTCTTTAACACCAGTTTGCTCCCTGACCCACTCCGCTCTCTTCTTGTCCCTTAATGTTGCACCTATCATTTTCCGCTCCATTGCCCGCTGAGTCGTTCTCAATTTAAGTTGAACCCTCTTAGTGAGCCTCCAAGTTTCTGCCCCGTAGGTAAGTACCGGTAAAAGTGGTTATTCAAGAGTAAAACCATGCAATTTGTAATTGGCTTTATTGAGCAGTTGTATCAAACTTTAGAAAGGTAAAAAAAAAATGTGTGTCCAGATAGGTCAATGGCCTGATCTGACACGGCGGGTTAGTCCTGAGGTGTCACTCTATAGCCTTGCACGGCAGGAGACGGGTTGAGGGCGCGGGATAGTGCGGAGATTGAATGGCGGCACAACAAACATACATGGTTTTAACAGAAGAGCTGTTTAATCGAGCGTTACCCGAAAACTCAGCCCAGTGGAACGCACGTGAGAGAGAGAGAGAGAGAGAGAGAGATAACACTTTATTTAACCAAGGGTTAGCGCAGCTTGGTGGCCGAAGACCGTAGAACTTCGGCGACTGTGGCTGCCCGACCCGTGAGTGACTTCTGGAGATCCAGGCTTGAGCATCCCAGCGCTGCTTCCCACTGGTCGAGGGAGGTGATGAGAGGGTAGGGGTCACACTTGCAGGCCAACATATGGTGATGTAATGTGGCCCGTTCTCCGCAATGCTGGCAGAGTGTTGTGGGGTACAGTGAGGGGTGAATGTGATGAAGTACGGCTAAACAGGGGAGGGATTCAGTTTGAAGCTGACGCCAAAGGCGTTCCTCTTCCACTGATAAGAGATAAGGATGGGTGGGCGGGAGGGTATTTGCGGCGGGAGAGGCGGTAATGCTCCGTGATCTCTCTGTACGTGAGTAAAGTATCACGGGTTGATTGATCTGGCTCCATGAGAGGCAATGCTGGCATCACAGGCCCGGGAGACGAGAGCTCGGGCTGCGGTGTGTGCCACTTCATTTCCTCCAATACCCGTGTGGGCAGGGAACCAGATCAATTCTACAGGATCAGTAGGTGGTTTTTGATTAAGAATTTGGTGGGCTTGAGGCGAGATCTGGCCTCTGGCATAGTTTAGAACGGCCGCTTTCGAATCTGAGAATATGAATCGGGGTGTTGGCCTATGTGTGAGTGCAAGTGCTATCGCCGCCTCTTCCGCCACTTGAGGGTGACGGGTTCGGATGGTGAGGGTCGTGAGTGGGGGAGAATCGGGTGAGTTTATGACTGCCAGGGCAAAAGCGTCCACGTGACGATACTCCGCTGCATCAACATACAGTGTGCCTGAATCAATGGGGTATTTTGCTGTTAATGCACGGGCTCGTTGCGCCCTTCTTTGGGAATGATATTGGGGGTGCATGTTTCGAGGAAGGGGCCGAATAATGATGTTTTCTCTAGTCACATTTTCGATGAGTGATTTTATCTCGGGCTCTTGTAGGTAGCCAATGTGCAAGCTGTCTAGGAGGGCTCTACCGGCTGCACTGCGCGTCAGGCGGCCAAGCTGCCCCGTGCGATGTCCTTCGATTAGCTCTGTAGCCGTATTGTACACGCCTGTGCTCTCCAGTCTGGCAGTGGAAGCTCCTGACGGTACTTGTAGAGCGGCTCGATAAGCCTTCCGAATTAGGCAATCCACTTTTCGAATTTCCGTTTCCGTGAGGCTAAGATACGGGAGCGCATATGTAATCCTACTTATTATTAGGAATGCTTGTATTAGTTTTAGCCTATCTTTTTCTTTGAGGCCATGTCGTCGAGCTACAATTCGTCTAAGAAGCCCGATTATTTGCGCTACATGAGCCGATAATTTCCTGATGTACGCTGTGTTTCGTCGGTCCTGTTGTAGATGCAGTCCAAGTATGTTTATTTGTATTACCCGTGGTACGGGTGTACCCCCCAGCTGTATCGTGATTGAGGGGTCTCGTGGTGCTCTAGATTTCTTGGGTGGAAAGACTAATAGTTCGGATTTGGCTGGTAAACAGTGAAGGTCAGCCAAGGCCGCGCCTTCTTCTACGGCTGTTGCTCCAGCCTGTAGGGTGGCTTCAAGTTGAGCATCACTACCTCACTTTACCCAGAGCGTGATGTCGTCCGCGTAAAGGGTGTTATGCAATTCCGGTATCTGATCTAAGGTGATCGGTATATGAGCCGCTGCTAGGTTAAAGAGCAACGGGGAAATCACGGATCCCTGAGGAGTACCACACGATGGAAGCTGTATATCGGACAGTGTGAGATTTCCCAATCGGAGTGTGGCCGTCCTTTGTGTTAGGAACGCGCGCACGTAGTTATATACTCGAGCTCCTGGTCCTATGCGTTCCATACTTCTCAGGATAGCATCGTGGGTAACTCTATCGAAGGCTTTGGTTAAATACAGGGCTAAAACAGCTGTGGCATCCGCTATGGGTGGGTTTTCTAGAATATCATGATGCAGCCTCAAGTGTATATCATTTGTGGAAAGCCCTGCTCGAAAGCCGTACATATTGGGGGACAGAGGTTGCGTGTTTTCGATGAAACGATTTAACCTAGCTAGAATTACTCGTTCTAGTTAATTTGCCAATACATGAGGTTAGCGAGATGGGTCTTAAATTTTCCAGAGATAGTGGCTTGCCCGTGAGCGTGTTCATCGTGAGTGGCCCCCGGAGTCGTCCAACTCGACCTTCGAAAACACCAGCCCAGCGTTCGTGATGTAATCCCTTGCGTGCGGTCCTCTTCTCCAGCTCGCGTGCGTTCGCGCCTGAAGTGGAGAGCACAGACGCCGGGTTCGCGCTACAGACGCCGGGCCTGCCAGTCATAGAGAACTTTCAGCAACAAGTTCACAAATCCACGTGAGGCGCAACAGCCGAATTTCACACGAAGGGAGAGGGGTCGCCAGCTCTGCCGTTTCTCCAGCCTTGCACTACTAGTGAAAGCTGCGCCATATTTTAAAGGCGAAAGCCTTAGAGCTTTGTTTCAAGCATGCAAGTTGTGAGGTACAGAAAATAGTGAGGTACAAAAAGTATGACCGCGAGCTGGGGATCGCGTGCTGGGAAGGGGAAACAGCAGTGGCGGAGGAGGGTCGGGGGAGGGCTCTGGGAAAGAGCAATGGAGCGCAGCGCAGGAGTAGGATAGGCCGTTGTCGAACGTGCAATACGAGCCGCCTTGAGAGGTGATGCCGACAGGAATGGACAGGCTGGTGATGGTGAGCGAGCGCAACGGGCTTCCGAAAGTGCTCTCCGGAGGGCTGGTCAAGTGGCGACAGGTGTGGCCGCAAAGTTCAACAGCAAATGAACAGGAGCTCCAACTATGGGCTTTCGCCTTCACATTGTTAGAAAGTTCTAAACATCGATCCCCGTAGTTTTCGCTTCGTGAGAGTCCCAATTTACTCGTATTGTGCTGCATACCCACAGGGCAGCACATATTCACAGAGGTGTGTTGCCCAACGCTGTCCCGGAATTTTTTCGTTTCGTGCGGGTGAAATCATGAAACACTTTCTTCAGCTTTTTTCGAAATCTTGAATGCGTGCAGAACGTATTCAACCAACACGTCCAGTACTTAAATTAGGGGACGCAAAGCACCTCAGCCCCAAATTACTGCACTGTGCTTAACAGATAACTTAGAAACTTGCTCAAAAGGTACTTGCTCAAAAGTTCCTCTCCCTTTCCCGGTCTTGGCATTCTTCGACCACTGGAATTACGTCACTACGGCGGTGTAGAGGCTACCGGCCATATTTCCTTCAGTTGCAGGAGCGAATGCATTCGATAGCTTCGATAGAAGTCACAAAAGCAAAGCAGAAACGGAAGGCGTGTCTGCTGCGACGAGCAAATCACGCAGTGCCGCTCCATGCTGGCGAGAACTATAGATTGCGCAGTGCTTCCAGACGCGAAGGAAAGAGTGAAAGCGTTTATCAGAAGTGTGTCCCTTTTAACTCCTGCAGTGTTTCCAGCACAGCACTAGAGTAATTTCATTCTTACAAATCATGCACAACTTTAACGCCATCCAACAACATTACAGCGTGCATCTTCACCCTTTACTTCGAATCCACCCCTCCCTTTGTTTGCACCCAATCCATTCTAAACCCTTTTGGAGTTCCTTATTTCTTAGACGGTATCACTTATAAGGGTAAGGATACACAGACATCTTTTGTGCGTATCCCAGCCGATAAATCCGTGTCTGAAAGTACCAGGCCTCGAGCGCTGCACCTTGAAGCGTCAGGAATCTAGTGAGACCACGGTGTTGCCGCCCTTCTTCCATAAGTGTGCTTAAAGGAGTTAGTGGAGCAAGTTGTTAAGAGCTCCCATTCTACTCGGCAGAACGGGAGCTGTAACGTGACTCGCTGGAAGAGAGAAAAGGGCTTTTTGTGAGCAGTCGTTAGGTCACAGGCGTGAGTACCGTACCGCACAGGGTTTGGTAAAACCCCACGTGCGTGAGAGACAAGCGGTTTGCTTGGCTTCTCCTGATTAAAGAACCGTGAAGCAAATGTAACCGGCCCCTTCAGTCGCGTTTGAGTTGCAGAATTTAGGATTTGACCCTGTTATGACTGCTGAGCGGGACGTCATGGAGTTTAATCTGGCCGCATACAAGGCAATTTTATGTCTTACTTTTAGGCCACAATACAAGTGATTGATTATGAAACCAACGTGTATCCGTGCATCCGTAACCAAGCAGCATGAAACTGTCGGGCACGCGGCATTATAGGTTTTGTGCTGAATATTATTATTAAACCTTTATTCTACAAAAGGGATGATTCGTGGCCTTGTCGTGGTAACGGATGGCGAAGAGGGAGGTTGTGCTGCTATTTGCGCCACCTTAACTGTTCTTATGTATACAGTCCTCACAAAGCTGTGGAAGACGATTGGGTGCATGCGATGCATCGTGAACTTGGTCGTTATACGGCAGGACGAGCCGGCCAATGAGGTGGTCTTACTCCGGTCCTCAGAGGCTTCCCTAATCTCTGTGGTGCTGCTGGGAACGTGCGCCAGCCACTTGGCCAGCACGTCTTTGGTGAAGGTGGTGCCGCCCTTATTCCGGGCGTCAGGACAGCCCTGCCTGCCGGGCGCCTATCCAGTCTCCGCCGCACCGTATCTTCGAGGGTCCGGGGTTTGCGGCAGGGAGACTGGAGCTTTTGGTCGCACTGCGGGGCGCCCGGCCGCTGGACCAGCTGTTGTGGCCGCCGGGCTGCGCCAGGGAGCGGGACGGAGTCCACGAGGCCCTGGGCTCATACCTGGATGCATCGGTACTCATCCCTGCACTTAGCTTCCTAGCCGAGTGATTTGGGACTAAAGACTTTGGGCAGAGCTCCAGAGGCTTTCTCTTCATCTTTTCTCTTTCTAACATCTTTTAGATCTTCTGGTGTGCGTGCGTGCGTGTGTGTGTGTGTTCTTTTTATTAGCATTATCACGTAGCCTATCTTCTTTCTCTCTCCTATCTATCTGTCTGGCATCCTCTTTCCCCCTCCCCACACCAGCAGACATTCCGGTGTCCACGTTTAGGCATGACAAAATATGCCTGCAGGCGGTGTTTTCTTTAAATTTCCCGTCAATAAATTCATTCATTCATTCGGGGCCTCCTAGGAGTGCCCTACGGGGGCAGTGGCGTGGTGGCGCAGAGGGTCTCCCTGATGGCAAAGCGGAGGGTCCGCCATCTGCAGGGTCCAGGCCGTTGCCGCGTGTGGGGGGGTCCTGGTGCGATCAGTCGGATTGGATGCTTGTTTCATCACTCCCTCAGTCGTGAGTGGCTTTACATGACCACACATGGCACAGTTCAGTGTAGGCAGTCACACGCAAATCACTTTGATGAGGTTGTACTTGGAACCGACGACAAGGGTGCCTCCGTGTAATACCACCGCCTCACTGCTGTCACTACACGTATAGTGAGTGCCCTTCTAAGAACCGAGATTTGCCCTGTTCTAGGAGAAACTGGCGCTGTTTTCACGAAAAAAAAAAAATCGTAACCAGCGTCGTCCTCGTGGCGAGTAACGCACGGCGACGAGGGAACGCGCGAACTTTCAGGGTGTATATGCGTAAAATCACATTTTTTTTATTTGAACGCATACAGTGGGTTGTTTAGTATGGATTTTATTCTTGACGAACGGCGAAAAGCCGATTGGCTTTGCTTTAAAGGGAGCCTGCAACACGTCTTGTACAGTGCAAAAAAACTGCGCGACGTTTAGATTACACTGCCAATAATACCTGAGCCAAATATTACGCGTGCACGTGAAGTGGTAAGCACGCAAATCTCACGGTTAAAAACACTGGAAAACCAACCGCGCTCTCTTCAGTTTCCCTCATTATTATGCATCACTGGCACCGCTGTAATTATGTCATTTCAGCGGTGGCTGTCCTATTGGCGGTTGCTGGTCAACTTCACAGCTTATTTCTCGCATTTGCTGCGATGATCCACCGTCGTCGGCGCTGTGCACCAACCTTTTCTAGGCCTCAAAATTTGAACAGTTTTTGCGTTTTCTTTGTGTTTTTTGCGTGCGCGCGAAGTTTGAGTGACGAACTAAAAAAATTCCCCGCATTTCCCCGAGGGGAAGAATGTCAAAGTGCGAATGCACGAGTTGAATTTGCGCTGTTCGGTAATGGTCGCGAAAGAGAGATCACACACACACACACACAACTACAAAGAAAGAAAGATGCATTTATTCACAAACACCTATTTGTGTTGTCGTAGCGGATCTCAGCTTTGAAATTTCGTGTCAGTACTCCTTTAAGCAGGTGCATTAGCCCTTCTCACGCCCGATTCTAGGCCAATCCCCCACGTGGGTATGTGCCATGTCAGCGGCGAGGTAGCGCGCGCCCATCTCCCCCCGTTGCCAAGGAAGACCAGGAGATTCCTGGCCAATCCCCCACGTGGGTATGTGTCATGTCAGCGGCCAGGCTGCGCGCGCCCATCTCCACGTGCGCGGACATCGCCGGTGGACGCAGGTTCAGGGTCGCTTAAGAAGTGCATTGCACTTAATACTTCCTTTTCAACCAGACCATTCTAGAACAAACGTTTATTGCTTCAAAAACGCCCTACCAGCCTAAGCGCGCGCTTGTGAACAGACAGCATTGCCTGCTTTTTGTTGTACCAGGCAGGGAATTGACCCCTCCACGTAGCGGAGAAAAAGAGGAAACTTCCAGGCCTGTGATATATCGAAGGCCACCGAAGAGAACGCCACAAGCTGTCCTTATATCTGGGAGTGAGCGCGCGGCTTTCCTTGCGTAGTCCGCGGTCGAGTTGAGAGGGAACGATTAGCGCGGTTTTTCATCGCGCGTCGCTTCCGTGATAGTGAACGGAATTTAGATGCCACGCATCTCATTCACCCGCCTTGTCCCTCCATCCGGCGTCGGCGTCGTTGTTGTCGGGGAGGGCGCTGCGGTCGCCGAAGTGAGCAGACGCTCCTCACATCGGCTCCGCCGATTATGTTCGACTGAGCCCGTATTTCCTCACGGATCGTGAAAATTTTGCTACCAAGTTAAGTAACTAGTCACGCCGACTACGCCGACACCAAATTTTGGTGAGTGGGACCACTTTTCCACCCCCTACCGGAGATTCAAGTCTGGCCAACGTGGTGCCGAAACTAAGCCTAACCACACCTAGGCTTAGCGCGACTCCGAACCGGCACGCTTGCCGGCGCGCCCTCCGGTGCGCGGCCACCAGCGGCCGTTAGTGCGAGGATGGCCTCGGCAGTGGAGACGGAGTGTGAGTTAGAGATGACTGAGGGAGAGGTGCAAGAAAACACCGACGAGATGCTCGACCGGACGGGCGGCCGCCTAGCCGTCCGAGTCGAGGGTAAAGACCTACAACCGGGAGACACGGCAGGATGGACCCGCGCCGTGGAGAAGATACAACGGCAAAGAGAGGCTTCGCGACTGAGGGTCGGCGGCGACAGCACCGGTAAGAGGAAGGACCCACCTAACTCCAAGGCGCACTTCGCGCGGAAGGTCACCGAAAGCATGGCCAGGGCTGCACGCATGCCGGCTAGCATTCCACGCGACGAGCGGAAGGTTATACTCAGGCCACGTGGCGGCTTGGACGCGAGACGCATCGACGCGTACAAGTTGGAGAAGGCGATCATGACGGAGGCAGGCATTCCGAGGGAAGAATCCATGCAAGACACGGTGTGCTCAACGCGGCGCAGAACGTAGTAGTACTGACCACCCCGAGTGCGCAGAGGATAGCGAAATATACAAGGATACAGACACTGACTGCTCATTGAGGGTCGGTCGTACGAGATCCGAGCTTACGAGGCTGCGCCCAAGGGCACGGTCAAAGGGGTAATACATAACATAGCGATCGAGCTCACGCCCGAGGAGATCAGAGAAAGAGTGGTGAATGCACGCAACCCCATGGTGGTGGGCGCCCAGAGAGTAGGAGGCTCCACCGTGGTGATCATACTCTTTCAGGGGCACAGAGTCCCCGACACGGTCATGTTCGGCAGCTCGGTGGTGCGCTGCTGCCTGTATCGTCAACACCACCAAGTGTGTCACCGGTGTGGTAAGCTCGGGCACCGTCAGGACGTCTGCCCGCACCCGCAAACGCGTATATGCTTTGCGTGTGGCACGCCCAACCCCGAGGCAGACCACGAGGCGAACTGCAAACCTCACTGTAAGCTGTGCGGCGGAAAACACCCGACCGGCGCAACGGGGTGTGCGAACCGGTTCAAGATGCCGTACGAGGTGAAGAGGCGGCGTTGGGAACGCTCGCAGCCGGCTACACATAGAACGGAACACGTGCCTCGGAAGAGAACCGTTAGCTTCCCGCCTCTCGAAACGAAAGGTCAAAGAGGCAGGAGCGACAGCTGCACGCGCGCCAGCACCGAGCGCGCCGACCAGACGGCGCCGGTGAGGCGCCGCAGTAGAAGCAACAGTAGAAGGCGCCGCAGTGCTAGTGGCTGTCGTCGCCGAAGCTCGCGTTCACAATCGGGAGAGAGAGTACAGTGGGCAGACGTGGTTCAGCGCTCTGCGAGACAACACAGTCGAGACGGAAGGCCGCAACCGCAGCCAACGGACGCTATGCAAGCGCTACGGGAGATGAACGCCAGATTGATGGAAGAGAGAAGGCAGCAGGACCTACGAATGGAAAGCTTGGAAAAGCAAGTGAAGCGTCTGAGTAACCTGCTACAGCAGCAGCTTCAGGGGCGGACGACACCGCCGGTCGCGGTCCCGTGGCAAGCCGCGTGCCCCCCGACCCTGACGCCGAGACACCTGCAGAAGGGTCGACAGGAACAAGACGTGCAGGCAGTGCGGCCGGCGTCTCCAGAGGCGAGACCCGCACAACCACCACAACAGACGAGCAAGACGGTGCCACAAAAGCCGAGCAAGGCCCCAGAACCGAAGAGAAAGCCCAGGCTACCCACGCCCCCGCCGGCGTCCGACACGGACGAGCGAGTGGATGAAGAGGCGGCATCCCCGGAGACCGAAATATCGGACTCGGAAGAGGACATGGACGAAACAGAGCGAAACAGAGGAGTCAAATCTGGCAACAGGAGGGTATCGCGAGTCAGCAACGCAGCGCGCATTAGGCGCTGCATGGCACGGATAGAGAAAGTCGAAAAGGAGCTGAAGGAGGTAAAATTGGCAGTCGCCGAGATACGGGATTTCCTATACAAAAAGTTCGGGCAAGATGGACCCGCACCGAGTACCTGCAACCCAACCGTTGAGCAACCAGTCCAATCGACATGGCAGCCAAATCCGCAAAAGTAGTGAGGCCGGGCTCCGGTCTAGTTGTCTGGCACTGGAACGCCAACGGCTTCCGGTGCCGGAGGGCGGACCTGCAGAAGCTTTTGAAGGGCATCGATAGGCAGCCCGATGTTATAATGGTGCAGGAGACGCATATGGCGAACCCGCCGTCCTTGCCTGGCTACCGGGTACACGCGAGCCCGCCGAGCGCTCGAGAGTGTGGAAAGGGAGCCGCGCAGGGGGTGTGCACGTTCATTAGGAAGGGCCTCATCTACATCGAACACGGGAACCTGCTGGGGAGGAGCAACATCGAGTACTGCGCCACTGAAATGCTGATCGGGAAGAAGCGAAAGGAGGCCTTCCTCCTGCTTAATATCTACAGTAATCCGAAACACACTAAACAGAAATTCAAGACCCCTCTCTACAAGGCCTCGAGGGTTGCTCCCAATGCAACGACCGTAGTCTGCGGAGATTTCAACGCGCCTCATGAGGAGTTGGGATATGGCCGCACGACCGTTAAAGGCAGAGAGCTCCTCGAGGACGCTACGAATGCGGGCTTTACACTGCTCACGAACCCGAAGACCCCTACGCGCATAGGCACGTCGATCACGAGGGACTCTAACCCGGACCTCTCCTTTGTGCGAGGGGCTGGCGGCCTCGTAACCCGGAGAAACACTGGGCTAAACTTGGGCAGTGACCACTACATTATTGAGATGATCCTCCCTACCAGCCAGACCCCCGCGCGATGGAGAGGAGTACGCCAACACCGGGTCACGGACTGGCCTCGCTTCCGCACCGTCATGCAGGATGCGTCTGTAGGGGATATCACCTCCTTCGAGGCGTGGACCGAGTCACTGAAGAAGGCGGTCGAGGAAGCGACCGATACTGTCGATACGAGCGATTACACGCAGCAAATGGACAGCCGCCTGGCTCATATGCTGGAGGCCAGGAGGTCGCTGCAGAACAGATGGAAGCGCCAGAGAGGTAATCGTAAGCTTCGCAAGAGGGTTGCGGAGCTGGGGAGAGCCATCGAGCGGTACAGCAAAGAGCTGAGCGCCCAGCAGTGGCACGTGGTCTGTAACGCCGCGGACGGGCAGCTGCACACCGGGCGAACCTGGAAACTCCTGCGGCACCTCCTCGACAGCACTTCCACCCGAGGGTTTCAACAACACAGGCTCTCGCAGATCATGGCCACTACCGTCAAGTCGATCGGCGAACGAGAGACCGTGAGAAAGATTAACGAAAAGTGCCTCCCACGCACGGCGACAGAGAAACATGCTGACTATTGCGGCACACCCAACCCAGGCCTCGACAGTTGCATCGAGAAATGGGAGGTGCGGGCAGTACTGCAGGAGTTGAACTGCAAATCGGCGGCGGGCCCAGACCTCATACCAAACAAAGCGCTACGCAACCTAAACGACGGGGCGATTGCCGACCTCACCCGGTACTACAACCGCTGTTGGCTAGTCGGAAAGCTGCCCCAGCAATGGAAGACCGCGCGTACCGTGCTGATCCCCAAGCCGGGCAAGCCACCAAGCATCGACAACCTGCGCCCGATGTCCCTCACGTCCTGCGTGGGGAAGATCCTGGAACACGTACTAAAGAACAGATGGCAACGCTACCTGGAGTCCGAAGGCCTCTACCCCGAAACCATGCTGGGGTTCAGGGAGAGGCTCAGCACACAAGACGCCAGGCTAATGCTGCGACACGAGATAATCGACAGACCCGTCCACTCGCAAGACAACAGGGCGGTGCTGGGCCTCGACCTACAGAGCGCCTTCGATAAGGTGAAGCATTCTGCTATCCTGGCGCAGGTGTCTAGCCTGGGCTTGGGCCAGCGCTCGTACGACTACATTCGAGAATTCCTGACTGGGAGAACTGCGAAGATCCAGGCCGGGGACCTACAACTGGAAGAGCGAGAGCTGGGCAGCGTTAGCACGCCGCAGGGCTCGGTCATCTCGCCCCTGCTATTCAATCTCGTTATGATCGGGGTGGCCTACAAGCTGCTCTCGGAGGTCCCGCAGGTCCGCCACAGCATCCATGCGGACGACATCACGCTGTGGGTCCCCGGGGGGAGCGACGGTCACATCGAGGACACGCTGCAGGCGGCCATCAATACCATAGAGGACCACCTCGACGGCACTGGCCTCGTGTGCTCCCCACAGAAGTCGGAACTACTAGTCATTCCTCCGCCTGGCAGGAACCGAAAGCAAGCGCTCGTCGGCGCCGAGGGAATTACTCTCCGCACGAGGGACGGCACAGTCATACCGAGAGTGCAGGTACTCAGGGTCCTCGGAATGCTTCTGGAAGCCAGCGGCGGCAATACTGCCACAGTGAACCAGCTGACCACCAAGATTGGGGCAGCCAGCCGCCTCATAAAGAGAGTGGCGACGAGACACCGGGGCATGAGAGAAGCCAGCTTGCTTCGGCTAGTGCAGTCGTTTGCCATTAGCCACGTCGCGTACGTGGGGGCCTGCCACATGTGGAAGGTCCAAGAGCGAGAACGAATCAATGCGGCAATACGGAAGGCTTACAAAGCGGCCCTGGGTCTATTGGACTGTACCAGCACGGCAAGGCTCTTCGAGCTGGGCGTTCACAACTCCATGGAAGAGATTGCCGAGGTGCAAAGGACCGCGCAACTGGAGCGACTCTCGACCACCAGAACGGGCAGGAACATCCTCGCCCGGCTGGGACTCGATGGGCGAAGTGCACGTAGCGAGGCGGTTATGCTACGACAGACGGAGCATGCGCTCCCGTCGAGGACCCTGCAGAGACTGAGGGTAACGCCTCTACCTCGCAACGTCAACCCCGACTACAACCCTGAAAGACGTGCGGCAAGAGCGAGAACCCTTACGAACACGTACGCTAGCGACACCGGCGCGCTCTTCGTGGACGCGGCACGGTACGCCGGATCAAGAGACAAGTTCGTGGCGGTGGCGGTAAAGGCCACCACCGGGGAAATCGACAGCGCGTGCAGTGTGCGAGTGCGATCGGCGCAGCAAGCTGAGGAAGCGGCAATAGCGCTCGCCCTTACGGACCAGAGGTGTTCCACGGTGTTGAGCGACTACCGCTCTGCCATCAGGAGCTACGCCCGCAACCCTGTGTGAAAAAGTGCTGTGAAAATCTGTGAAGTGCAGTGCAGTGACTCCAATGCAGCGGACACTGTGCCGGCCACCTACCTTCGGTGGTTCCCGGCGCACACCCCCGCGACCAGCGGCCCGCACCCCAACCGCAACGAGACGGCGGACGCCGCCGCGCGTGCTCTCACCCACCGCGCGGAGGCGGCCGGAGGGACGGGCCCGCTGAACGCCTCCGAGGAACCGCACGAAAGCCGGACCGGGGGGCCTGTGAGTGGCGGTGTGGTGCGTGCAGCGAGTGCAAGTGTTCGGTGTAGTGAAATGTCGGGCCCCAGTGAGGTGAGCGAGGACGACGAGGAGGCGGACCGCTGCTGGTATACGCCGAGATGTTGGACTGGTACCCTGCCGGTCGCCAGACCATGCCACCGCCTCATCCAAGACTCACGCGAGAGCAGGCAGTGCGGTTTAGGCAGCTGCAAACCAACTCTGTGCTCACGCCGGCGCTGGCGCGCTACGTGTACCCGGAGGTGTTTGACAGTGAGCAGTGCAGTGTGTGTGGAAGTGCAACAGCGACTCTTACCCACATTCTCTGGGACTGCACTACGGACCTGTGTCCACCCGGGTCACACCCGGGGGGCTTACCGACGGACGTGGTGTGGGCTATGAAGTGCAGTTGCAGGTAGTCCAGCGGGTCGAGGCGGCTCGCGCCCGGCAATCCCGAGGGTGGGCTGATGCCGCGCGGGACCGAGGGATGCGAGCCCTCGAGACCGCCCGCTGTCCGGCAGGCCCGAGTGGAGGTCGGGGGGACACCGCGCCATGACGACAGGCCTAGAATAGTCGGGCTGTGGGCGATCCTGCGTGGTCCGCCTGCAGCCTCCGTAGGATTTTTGATCCAATAAAGTCGATTTCTCTCTCTCTCTCTCTCTCGTTGCTGTCGGCGTCCGCCCCTCCCCCATTCCCCTCGCCGCGCCAGCTTCGCTCTCCGCCGCTCACCCCCTCTCCTCTCCGATAGCGAACACTCTCTCGCGAGGGGCATTGGATTGGATTGGCTTGGATTGGCTTGGATTGAATTGGATTGGATTAAAGTGGATTGTGTTGGATTGTGTTGCGTCATAGCCGCGGCAGACGCACTGGCGCCGGCGCGTCCCCTCACCTTTATGCGCGCTAGAAAATGCGGTGCCTGCGCCGCTCCGCTCCATCGTTCCAGCGCCATTGTCCAACCGCTGTCCAACGCTGCAACGTGAACCCCCTATGCGTCGCATCTACACAGGGGTTCCCGCGAGGGGAGGTGGTAGTTTTTTATAATTCTTGCGGGTAAAGATTGCTGGGACAATAGACTTTATTTCAAAATACATTGCATAAGTGCTGCAGGATCCCTTTACGGAGATCGCGCTGTTCGGTCAGAGTCAAGACAAAAATTTGCTATGGTTTAGCGTTGGTTAACCCTAGCTGATGGCGAAAGCTTCACTGCCCTGGCTAGGCCCATTGTCGAGATATCGTTGCGGTGGGGTTTCGCAATGATACACAGACATGTTTGAATGAAAAATTCCCCGCATTTCCCCGAGGGGAAGAATGTGAAAGTGCGAATGCACGAGTTGAATTTGCGCGGTTCGGTAATGTTCGCGAAAGAGAGATCACACACACACACACAACTACAAAGAAAGAAAGATGCATTTATTCACAGACACCTATTTGTGTTGTCGTTGTACTTGATTGCTAGAGCGGATCTCAGCTTTCAAATTTCGTGTCAGTACTCCTTTAAGCAGGTGCATTAGCCCTTCTCACGTCCGATTCTTGGCCAATCCCCCACGTGGGTATGTGCCATGTCAGCGGCCAGGCAGCGCGCGCCCATCTCCCCCCGTTGCCAAGGAAGACGAGGAGATTCCTGGCCAATCCCCCACGTGGGTATGTGCCATGTCAGCGGCCAGGCTGCGCGCGCCCATCTCCACGTGCGCGGACATCGCCGGTGGACGCAGGTTCAGGGTCGCTTAAGAAGTGCATTGCACTTAATAAACTGTTTATTCATCCTATTTTTTCGCCTCACGGTGTTATTTACACCTCGCCGCTGTACGAGTGACCACAGCAGAATGTTTGTCTTCCTCCATCGCACACAGCTCTGCGCCGCACGTGGCTACGTCCTTCCTTCGTGGCGCGCGCTTATCGCTGCGGCGGCGGCCTCCTCGCCTTCCTCCGCCAGGTGGCGACACGGTTCCCGCGCACGTCTCCGTTCTCTCCCCGCCTATCTCTCCCCGCCATCGGGCCGTTGTTCCGTGCCGGGCGCTTGCGGAAGGGGGTGTGGTTTGACCTCTATCTTTCAAAGGCAAAACTGGTCACCCCGCGTACACTGCCCGAGGTAGCGTAGTGTAGCCTTCGCTACAAAAGATTCCGACAACACCCAGGTGACAACACACCTGCAGTCGACGGAAGCTTCACTTTGTGGCGCCGCCCCAGCAGCTTGCGTCGTCCGCTGCCGCAAACGGGCACGCTCCAGGAACGATGACGCTGGGCCTGAGCCACGAGTGGCGAGTGCTGACCACTCGCTTGCGGTGCGCGCTGGGCACGAGCGTGGAATAAAGCGGGGCCACCAGAGTTTGGGTCCACGGCGCTGTAGCGTGCAGACGTGTGTCTTCTCATCTCTCTGTCGCCGTCGCGACATTGGTGACCCTGACGTGATGCAGCGGAGCCACGTACTCAGAATGGACCCTCCCCGCGACGCCAGCGGTCCTTCTGTGTCCTCCGCTGCCTCTTCACCTGGCATCTCCGCCGTCGCTTTCCGTTTGCCCCCCTTCAGCGCTAAGCACCCCGACGTGTGGTTCCTTCAGGCCGAGGCAAGCTTCCGAGTGAGTCACATCACGTCGCAAGAGACCCGCTTCAACCATCTTCAACAGTCATTGCCTATTGAGATCGCGGTTGAGGTTCGTGACATCCTTGCCAACCCGCCTACCACGAACCCTTGCGACACGTTGAAGGCTGCCATCTTGAGCCGCACGAGCCCTTCGGAACGGCAGCGTTTCCAGGGGCTGCTTTCTGCAGAGGAGTTGGGTGACCGTCGACCTTCGCAGCTCCTTCACGAACTACAAACCCTCCTTGGCGACGCACCTTCTGCCACGGACTCCCGTTTGTTGAAGGAACTTTTCCTGCGACGGCTCCCCTCTTCTGTGCAGATGATCCTCGCGACTGCTTCTGACCTTCCCTTATCCGCGTTGGCCGCGCATGCTGACAAGATAATGGAAGTCGCCACGCTGCATCCGCCTTTGTCCACGGTGGCATCCGCTCAATCTTCCGACCATAACACCGTGGCGGCGCCTGCTACTCCTTTGCCCTCACCGCTATCCGACGACCTCGCCGCTCTCCGAGAGCGCATGCAAAACTTGGAGGAGCTTGTCGCCTCGGCTGGTTACAGCTCGCCGCCGCCTCGCAACCCTCGAGCTCGCCGGTTTTGCCCTTCTCGCCGTACCCCGTCTCCGCAAGTATTTCGCCAGGAAGGCATAACGCGCCAGCCACCTCAACACCCTGATTCATTGTGCTGGTACCATCGCCGCTTCGGTGCAGCGGCGCAACGTTGCACCCGTCCTTGCGGCTGGCCGGGAAACGGGACGAGGGATCGTTAGCGGCGGCGACCGATTCCCAAGCCAGCGACAGTCGCCTTTTCTACATCACAGATGCAACCAGTGGTCAACGTTTCCTAGTTGACACTGGTGCTGAAGTGAGTGTGCTCCCCGCTAATTCCTGTGACCGCACTCAAGCACCGCTGTGCCATCTCCAAGCTATTAACAAGTCCAGCATTCCCGTGTACCGAAAAAAATCCCTGATGGTAAACATCGGCCTGCGCCGTGCGTTCCGCTGGATTTTCCTCGTGGCCAACGTGAGTCACGCCATTCTAGGAGCCGATTTCCTTTCGCACTTCGGCCTCCTGGTTGACATGACCCGAAAAAGAATCCTGGACGCCACAACCGGCCTTTCTGTAATCGGCAAATCGTCTCCAGTCCATCCGTTCGCATTCACGCTTCTTTGCGACCTACCTTCTCCGTACCGGGAATTGCTGAACGAGTTTCCTTCCCTGACTGCCCCTCCAGACTGGACAAAGCCAGTGAAGCATGACGTCGTTCATCAGATCATCACCACCGGTCCACCTACGCACGCCGTGGCGCGTCGACTGGCTCCAGAGAAACATAAACTCGCGGAACAGGAATTTCACCACATGGTTGAAATCGGCATTGCTCGCCCGTCATCGAGCAACTGGTCCTCGTCGTTACACATGGTCCCGAAGAAATCAGGAGACTGGCGACCCTGTGGTGATTACCGCTCCCTGAACGTGGCCACTGTACCCGACAGGTACCCCCTACCTAATATACAGGACTTCACCAATAACCTCAGTGGATGTACCATCTTTTCAAAGCTTGACCTCCAAAAAGCCTACCACCAAATCCCCGTAGCCCCGGATGACGTCAAGAAAACTGCCATCATTACACCGTTTGGCCTCTTCGCTCGGATGCCTTTCGGGTTACGCAACGCAGCTCACACTTTTCAGCGCTTCATAGGCGTCGTCCTCCGTGGTCTACCTTTTGTTTTCGCCTACATAGATGACGTTCTTGTCGCCAGTTCATCGCTATCTGAGCACCTGCACCATCTGCGGATAGTTTTTGAACGCCTAGCAGAGCATGGCCTCATCCTTAATTGCGACAAGTGTGCGTTCGGGTTGCCGTCGTTGGAGTTTCTCGGTCATTTCGTTGACTGCAATGGAATTCGCCCTCTGCCAGACAAAGTCAAGGCCATAATCGACTTTCCCCGACCTGAGTCCTTGCGCCAACTGCGCCGTTTCCTAGGGCTGGTGAATTATTACCGACGGTTCATCCCGGAATGTGCGGCCATTGTTCAACTTCTCGAAACTTTCCTTCAAACTCCCAAGTCTCCCGAGTGCAGTCTTGAATGGTCTGAAGCCGCTGATCGCGCATTCACTACCATCAAGGAGCGCCTGGCCTCTTCTACCCTCCTCGTGCACCCGCGCCACAACGCTCCCACAAGCCTGATGGTAGATGCTTCCCACTGTGCGATTGGAGGTGTACTTCAGCAGCACATCCATGGCAGCTGGCACCCGCTCGGTTTCTTTTCGAAGAAGCTTTCTCCCACTCAGCAACGGTACAGCACTTTCGGACGGGAACTCCTGGCGGCATACCTCGCTGTGAAGCATTTCCGCTTTTTCCTCGAAGGCCGCAGCTTCGTGATCTTCACCGATCACAAGCCTCTTACGAACGCCTTCAAGTCATCGAAGACTACATATTCTCCCCGAGAGACGCGACATTTGGCTTACCTTGCAGAGTTTACGACGGACATTCGGCATGTCAAGGGAGTTAACAACATTCCAGCCGACGCCCTTAGCCGTATTTCCGCCATACAGCGCCCCGGTTTCAGTTCTCAGGAGTTGGCCCAAGCCCAAAGCGATGACGAGGAGCTCCGAACTCTACGTTCTTCAAACAGCTCCTCTCTGCAACTCGAGGACATTCTATGCCCTGATTCGGGAATCAGCATCGTTTGCGACATTGACCCGGTCTCAGGCCGCAGACGGCCGTACCTTCCTGCGTCTCTCAGGCGCATTGCCTTCAACTATATTCACCGTCTCTCTCATCCTGGAGTTCGTGCCTCACGGCGTTTGATTGCCGAGAGATACGTCTGGCCGGGCATGAATACTGACGTACGCGCCTGGGCCCGTTCCTGCCTCGCCTGCCAACAATGCAAGGTCTCTCGGCATACCACATCGCCTCTGGCTACTTTCCCACTACCGGACTCAAGGTTCTCTACAATTCACGTGGACCTTGTTGGCCCACTACCACCATCTAAGGGCTGCCGCTACATCTTGACAGTGATCGACCGTTTTACCCGCTGGCCGGAGGCTTCTCCAATCGACGATATTACGGCTGAGACTGTTGCTTCCACGCTTATGTCGACGTGGATCGCCCGTTTTGGCGTGCCGTCGGGGATTATCACAGACCGTGGCCGCCAATTTGAGTCCACACTCTTTCGCCGTTTGACATGCTTACTCGGTGTTACTCACCTAAAAACAACGGCCTATCATCCTCAAGCCAACGGCATGGTCGAGAGGTTTCATCGTCAGCTCAAGGCCTCGCTGATGGCTCACGAATCACCTGAGGAGTGGGCAGTTCACCTTCCTCTTGTGCTGCTAGGATTGCGCACTGTCATCAAAGATGATCTTGGTTGTGCCGCATCCCAAATGGTCTACGGCACGTCTTTGCGATTACCGGCAGACTTCCTGGTCCCTCCACAGCCTCAAGATAACCCTTCCTCTCCTGGCCCATCCTACGTAACGGATTTAACCCGGTTTTTCAGCTATATCCGTCCCCAACCGCCACGGCCCTGTTCTACAAAACCCACTTTTATTCACCCAAGTCTTTCTGTCAGCCAATACGTTTTCATCCGTGTCGACAGTGCCCGCCGGCCACTTCAACCGCCCTACACCGGCCCTCATCTCGTCATTTCTCGCGGCGAAAAGACGTTTACAGTTCGCGTTAACGGCCGCGACACTGTCGTTTCCATCGATCGCCTCAAGCCCGCTTTCACCGAGGCTGAACCGCCTGCCTTCGACACCACCATCCACCACTCCACTCTGAACACCACCGCTCTCCCCTCCGTTCGCAGCCCCACCCGCGAACATCCCAGCGCAAAGACTGTCCGTATTGCCGACACTCCGTCTGAAGAGGGGGGGGGGGCTATGTGGCGGCGCCCCAGCAGCTTGCGTCGTCCGCTGCCGCAAACGGGCACGCTCCAGGAACGATGACGCTGGGCCTGAGCCACGAGTGGCGAGTGCTGACCACGCGCTTGCGGTGCGCGCTGGGCACGAGCGTGGAATAAAGCGGGGCCACCAGAGTTTGGCTCCACGGCGCTGTAGCGTGCAGACGTGTGTCTTCTCATCTCTCTGTCGCCGACGCGACAACTTCTTTGGACTCCTCCCCACTTCCTGTCTAATATAGATGATTCTACGAGAATTCAAGGTAACAACCATTTTATTCACGATAACATGAAGCACAATGACCTGTGTTGCTGGCCAAGCAATCTTCATTCTGGTAAGATCAGAGGCTTTGGGAAGAGTGATTGCCGTCGGCAGACATTAATAAGACACTAAAAGATCCACCGAACTTAGTGCACGCGTAGAGCATGAGCGAATGGTACAGCTACGGAAGCGTAATTTTTTTTTCGCTCATAGGGTATCAAGTGCTTTTATTCCCTTCACCTGAATAGTGAAGCCATGCGGAAAAAGTTGCCAAGGCAATTCCCGTGTGCGCACTACACTTACCAGCTCAAGATGCATTATACGGCGTGCCCAAAATTATACGCCGTGCCCAAAATTATCCGAGGTTCATAACTAGCAAGAGCGGGAAGAGAGCAGGACCAAGAGGAAGACGTTGTGGGAAAAGCACGTGTTCACCTTTGTTCTGTGCACTTCTTTCTGATTTTGAATTTGTTATTGCAATCGACCCAACTGTCTTTGGAGAGCATAATCTGACCAGCACAGAGAAAAAAGTATACGGCGGATTTGGGCACACACTGCAAAGAACATGTTCCTAGAAGAATTAATTTGGTGGTTTGACGATCTTGAAGTAGCTCTAAGTGAGACCGCGGGAACTGGCGTCATGGAGATCCCACGTTCGTTCCGGAGTGACGGGGAAAGTAAATAAGGTACTAACGCCTTTAGTAATGTACCTGCGGAGGGGTTTTCAGGTAAATTGCTCCTGGTTACGCATAAAAGGAAATGAAACATGGGACGGAGGCAAGAAACGTTATACAATTTAAAATTACAAGCACGTTAGTGCCAGTTCCACCAGGGTTATTTCGTACAACGTTCCGGCAGAGCCGCGATAACTCCAGGCATACAAAAGTGAACCGCACAATTGTCAAGCTCCACACGGCATGCAGAATAGTTTTCATTCTTTTCGTAGAGTACGTCACAACGTCCGTTGGGGATAGATTCTCCCGTTCATAATTCGGTGTGCAGCAAACACTGTCCATATCACACTCGGTACAGACATCTTCACAAACACCGGCCCTTTTCCTCCGGGCGATGCGAACAACATCCCAACATGGTTCACTGGAAAAGTGGAGTTTTGCTAATGGTGCGCGCAGTCCACTGAAAAACACGGTAGCTGCGGCGAGGAGTGAAAAGTTTACGCTGTGAGCCGGGATATTTCCGCAGCTCACACATCCTCCTCGTCGACGGAGATCCTCTCCTCGCGTATGGTTCGGCACCCGTGGCTACTCTCCTCGCTGCACGGGTTACTCCCACCCGAGTGGCTCCCGCCGTCGGAGCGCTGCGAGTCGTCGCCGGCCGAGTTGCTCTCCGAGCCCGCCCCGCTGCCGGGAGCGATCACTTGCGGAGCCGGCGGCTTGGGCTTGAGCGAGCGCAGCATCCTGCGGAGCCTCTGGCGCAGCGTCAGCTCCTCGCACTCGGCCAGAGAGTCCCACGAGCCCCGGCTGCGTTTGTCCTGCTCGTGCTCGTACAGCGCCTTCACCTTCTCCAGCGCTGCAACAGCGAGAGAGAGCGAAAAACAAGGAGCAATTTGCGCTCAGGCACGCACGCACAGAGTGAGTGGCGTCAAGGAGGAGGAGGAACAACCTTTATTGCAGTATGCAATTTAGGGGCGCGTGGTGACCACTGGGCGGTGCCCAGCGGTGACTTCGGCAGCACGTTCCACCAAGGCTTTAGAACACACCGCTCCTCTTCTAATTTCGTTCTACCCGCAACGGGAGAGTGAGATAACGTGTTGCTGCGAAATTTGTTTTGGCAAACCTGATTATGATACTGTAGGGAACTTTACCGTCGCTAAGGGAAACTATGGAACCCTTTTTTCTCAAAAGTACTTAAGAAAGAAACCCGCTGATCAACAGTGAGGGTGAAATGCACTTTTTTTTAGTTTTAGGGTGCTCCCTACGATGCACGCTAGGGGCAAGCGTTTCATGGGAAACAAACAGCGCTCCCTAACCAAAACAAAATCTGGCCACAATAGTTTAGTGTTCTAGTATTCTTCCGCGGCCTCCCTGTGAACCGGAGACCGATCTCACGAACCTCAGTCCCACTGCAGCCGTAGAGCCCCTGACGACAGCGCCGGTAAGGTCAACGACGTAGCACAGGCTGGTAAGGGTACACAAAGTAGAAGTACAGGTCTTCCTGAGGAAGACCTGTCTCAGGTCGAAACGTTGGAAATAAAGTCTCCGAAGAGCGTACTTCTACTTTGTGCGTATTCCTGCAGCAACTAAGGACTCCACTTCACAACTATATATATATATATATATATATATATATATATATATATATATATATATATATAAATGCGAGATTAGAGGAACCCTCAGGCTATAAGTATAGGGTTAGGTAAACTTAGAAGAGGCTGCGAAAGATGGTACAGGCTGGTTTTTACTAGAGACGGTACAAGCATGTTCACTCGACATCTTTAATTTTGACGAAAATTTTGTGCAGCTCCTTGTGCACAGGGGCAAACATATCTGAATTTATTTTGTGGGGAAAAAACTTTTCCTTCCCCCCCAAAATTCCCGAAGTCTGCCCGGGGCTCCAGGTGCGTTAAGCGGCTCGTGGAAAACTTGAAACTTGTACCACTGTAAAACAAAAACTACTGCAGCTATCGTCCTAGTTCTTTTTTATGTGAAGATTTTGCATACTCTCAAATCACTTAACGTATTCGCGTTTGGCGTGCAGAGCGACTTTTTAATAAAAATTCCCGAATTCGAAAAACGTTTGAAAATTGCCTTTTTCCCCTGCATCTAAACAACTTAGGTAGTTCAATGTTTCTAGTGTTATTCTTCCATTATTGTTCAATCTTCATGCCAATGTGAGATGTTGTCAAGACGGTTCAATTTTAAAAATCACTCTACTACAGCTAGGTAGCGCATTTTGGTATATTTTGAAAGCCAATTAAAAAAGGCCACCTTCGATTTTTTTTTTCAAGTTAACTTTCACAAATTAAAGCCAATGTTGCTCTCTATCTCCTACAACAAGAGTATGTTGGTCTATTTTGTTATTTGACAGCTACAAAGCGCGAAATATGGCCTTGTTAGCAGTATTGCGGTGACATAGTCAAGTGGTTTGTAAGAAGCTTAGGACCAAAATGTATGGATATAAATGGCAGTTACAAAGAGAAAATCATGAAAGAAATATTGCAGTGAGCATGCTTTGTTGAAATTCAGCGTGAGCAATGTACCCAGAATTTTAAGTCGGTCTTCTGGATGGATATTTTCATGCACTTCTCACTGTTTTTGTGTGCGCGTTGTGTAGGCCCACTCGCACTTAAAAATATGGTACGATGATACCCAGACCTTTCGGGAGCGACCGGGGAGCACAGGCTATGCCCTAGATGAGGCTAACCTGCCGCGTAGGGGAAAAAGTTAAGGCGGAAATAAATAAGTACTGACGGACGGCGGCTGAACTGCCTGCCTAGTCTCAATAAGGTATGATTTCATGCTTCCCAGCAAAATGAAAAGTATCAAACAAAACATTACCATGACCTTAGCCGCAGTGAGCCATAACAGGAAGCGGATTGAAAAAGCCACCCCAGCTACAGGAATTCCTGTTTCTGCGTGATCATCGCATTCGGCGATTCACGCACATCGACGAGGCTCAATAGCCCCGAAAAAGTAAGGGGCGCGTGCTTTGCGCCGATTATTAAAGAGAGCATAAGCAAAAAGTTGCCTAAAGAAGGAACTTTCATAGCGTTAAAGACCTGGACACCGGAACAACCAGCTGACTAACTGGAACGAGTTCAGCTGACTAACCAGCATGTACATCCTGGCCTGTATTTAAGGTCACTAGACGGTGCCACCCTGGGATTGCTAGCATCTAAAACTGTTTGGTTGCCGCTAACCCGCTATTGCTACCAGCACTAGCTCTTGTATCGGTGACCTGCAGCCACAACTTTTCGGCATTCCGTTTAATTCGAAACTCCGCTTATCTCGAAATTTTCAGCGGATTCCACGACTTCAGGTTAACGAAGGATTACTGTAGTTGGTTTTAAAACCATTGATAAGGTAATCCCTATAATGCCAGAGGCTTTCCCTCGTTCACTAGGTACATTGCCTCACGCTCACTGCGTACAATTGTTCACTAAGTACATGTTCCCTGTACACGTTCAAGTTACAATTTTCAGGCGTGAACCAGTTAGTAGCGTTGATTCGACCGGTTTCGCCTCATTTGAGCGTAAGTGTGCACAAGAAAAACTACATTTAAACAATGCGCAGTCCGAGAAATATTAAAAACGACCAGATTTGAATTTTTGGTTGTAAATTTGTCCAGAATTTTGTAAATCTATCGATGCACAATTTTCCGCAATAAGTTGCGACTCAAGTCTGATTAAAGCTTTGCGACACAGAAAGAGCAAGCTTCGATGAAAACCGAAGAGGTCACCATCACTACAGACAAGAGTTGCTACTTCAGATAAGGCGAATAAAGTCCATTGAAACCGATAAAAACAAATGGGGGGAGGAGTAGGAAGAATAAGGCACCGTACATACATAGCGATATATATACAGTGATAAACACGATTATGATACTAACTAAAACATCACTGCCCAAAACATGAAGTAACCGAAAATCGAGGCCCGTAACGTGATAAGCACGTATTCAAAGATGCAAAGGAGCAAGATATAAGCTGAGATGGTTTGATTTAAACTATGTTTTACACGAAAACGCAGCATCCAAACTAACACGTAGATAAGTTATCAAATTGCGTTGCTTCGAACTGTTGCTGGGGCCGAAACGAGTACCACTGAGGTAAACAATCGACGGAAGCGCGAAACGTTTCTCTCGTACAACCGCTGCTCGCAGCAATAAATAACTCCCAGGTGAAGCAGCACCACGTCTAAAAGGTTGCTGAGCATGCCGCAACAAACGGAGAAGGAAGGGGGGGGGGGGGGGGGGAGGTGGCACACTTACCGAGTTTAAATTCTACCTCCTCGACGGGCACTTTGTTCAGATGCTTCCTAAAGACTTGGGTGAGCTTCTTCCGATGGAAGTCCGCCTCGATTTCCTGCTTGGTCCTCGGAATGCGGCATTTCATAAAGCAGCACATCACCACCACTGAAAGCAAGAAAAGAGGCAAGATGAGCGGCGTATGCACCGTGAAACGAGGCCTCACGCGACTAGGCACTGCAGTTTCAAGTATCGATGGGCGACAAATATGCAGCGAATCAATGAAAAATTTATCTAGAAAAGGGAAAGGTATAACGCCTCATTGGTGGGGGAGGGGAGGAAATGGATGAGATATAAAATTGAAAACCACCGCAACCTTAAGAAATAAAACAAGGGCGTTTGAAGCTCCGACATGGTTTTGTGAGGTTGCCGGGCACGCTGCTTGTAATGCGTGAACACTGAACCCCGCGAATTCTCTATACTGGATCCCGTCGGTTATCAGACCACAAGCTGTCCGAGACACAGTCCGGTATTCATCTCTTGCGAGCATTCCTTTAACACCTGTTGTCCGCGGGTATACTTGCCGGATAGCCCGCTCGCTATCCGCAGCTGGCAATTCGAAGAGGGCTATGTAATCATGTCCGAGCACCCGCGTTTACAACTTTAACCGAGAGAAAGAAATATAAATATTATTTTCATATTCTTGAGAATTTCGTCAAATCAGGTGCCACCCTAGCAGTAAAAAACTGCAACTGCCCCACGCGTTCACATGTACCTTTCCGGCGTTGAACCTTTCACTACCAAATGATTCGACACACTCTTCCTTCCTTTTGTACTTTCTGCACTATTCTTTTCGATTTAATAATTTTCAAAATGTCAATTGTTGAACATGTTTTGTACTCATGTGGATGGCTGTTGTGTGTGTGCTTCTTTCTTCTTTTTTTTTGTGCCCTGCAGGAACTAGATGTTGCCACAAAACACCCGATTAAACGTACTTTTACAAATAAAATGCTTATCTACAACCTAAGGACGCGAGTTCGATTCCTGGCCACGGCGGCCACTTTTCTGATGGAGGCGAGAAGCAAAAACGCCCGCGTGTTCGATATTTCGGCGCACGTTAAAGATTCCCAGGCGGTCAAAATTAATCCGGAGCCCTCCACTACGGTGCGCCTCATCGCCTGTGAAGCTTCGGCGCGTTAAACCCCATAATCAATCAAATCATTCACCTACAACCTGGGGTATTTTTTCCCGTCGGCTGCAGCGGAATATCACGGGAACTCGCGCTTACTGCGATTTCCAAGTTGTCAAAGTCACACCAGCAGTCTGTTCAGCAGAACGAAACTGCAAGCGTGCTTCACTGCGGATGTACTACGCTAGTGGCAAAGCTTGCCCTGCGTCAGGAGAAGTGTGGGAGTAGCTAAATGTCTGTACACACAAGCGACCGCGTATTCCGGCGTGCCTTCAACCTCACAAATTAGGAACAAATAGCAACACTAAATGTAGCAGAAAAATGTACAAAATTGTTGCGGATGTCAAGCTGGTCTCTCAAATGCCACTGAAGCTTGCGCGCAAAATGTGTGACGTCAGTCGGCACAGTCTCTCTCCGGTTTGTGAGAACATATCATACTATAACTAAGCAAAACACTCGTCCTTCACCGCTTAGCTTCGTAAAAAAATGTACTGGCTTCATGAGGTTTCATAAGCGTGGCTTGCATGCTATTTTTGAAGCCCTGTCTTTTGTGTAAGGTTTATGACATTTTGCTTGCATGTACAGCCTGTTTGATCGAACCCAGGTATTTGAAGATTTTTGTTCATTGGAGTAAAATAATGGCGTCATTCTCGTATATCTCGTATATAACGAGTCCTAATTATAAACGGGTCATTTCATTTTTCGGCTGTATGAGGCAAACTCGCCAATTTTATTCTTCGTATTTATGTTTTCGCGTTCGTGACCAAACTTTGCCAGACTTTCAATAGCTTAAAATCATTCAGCCATTCCCTCAGGCGACAGGACTCATCTTCATTATCGTTTGCGCGTCTTCCATTACGTAAACAGGAAATTAAGTTTGTAGGGTAGCTTCTTTCACTATAATGTTCTTTCTGACGGGTCCGCTAGAACCGCGAAAGCGAACAATGGGAAGGGCAAGCTAGCAAACTGAGCAGCACATCTGCTGGTTTCTGAGGGGCGTTCCGTATACTAGATGCACGGAAGGTAATTGAATGATTATGGGTGTTTAACGCGCCTACGCTTCACAGGTGATGAGGCGCGCCGTAAGGGAGGGCTCTGGATTAATTTTTACTACCTGGGAATCTTTAACTTGCACCGAAATCTCGAACACACGGGCGTTTCGCTTTTCGTCGAGATGCATGGGAGTTGTTGATTCGCCATCTAGTTACAAGCGATTGTTCTTGAAAACTTCATTATCTTTGTAGCAGGTACATTCACAGTCAGTAGGCTCCCCCTTGAATACTTACAGCAAGCACTACGCGTGCTGTCCTAGTCGCGCTTTTATACTGCCCGCCCCGTCCGGCTTCTCAAACCTTCCCTCTTAGTCTCAGCCATTTTATCTCGTATCCGTCCCAACGTAACTGAGACGGCACACGCGACTAACCGAGGAAGTGGCCCATGTTCGCCATTTTCCAGCCAGTGATTGCATCCTTATGAAGTCTCGAAGAGCGGAAAAGGACCTACATGCGTCGGCCCATGGTGGAACACTTTGGGCGGTGGAGGAGAGAGTGCGGAGCTCACCGACTACGATGAGGCCTCCGATGGACAGGAACATGAGCTGCCATACTCGGAAGCCCGCGATGACGTCCTGCTCCAGCCAGTCCGCCGTGTTCTCCACGTGCAGCGAAGGCACGCATTCCTGCGAACGAAAGGAACAGTTCGGGGCCGCTTTGTACGACTCATACGCTCCTCAGTGCGGTATGCAAGACCAGTCGGTGCTTACCGAAGCACGAGGATACCGCAGCCAGAGTAGGCAGCACTGACGCGAACAAACAGTTTGCTTTATGAAAACAAACATTCCCGAAACGGATGTTCGTCGTATTCGAATTGTCGCAAATGGGAAGGCCTTACAGACAATGCCACGTTTTCCTGGAGCCTTCAGACGGCGATTTGACATAATTTTGTCCTATAGCTCCCCGGAAAACGCCTTACGTTCGGTGTGCTGTAAAACGCTAAAAAGTTTGTAACGCTCGAGGCATTGACACTACTTTAACTCACAACCAGACAGCTGCAATCTTATGCACAATGCTGCAGAAGTTACTTATCGAGTATAGTTAGAAGGTTTACACGATATCCGGAGAGGATTAAGAACGTCTACACATCTTCGAAATTTTGACTAGATGCGAGCAGTTTCAAGGTTTGGCTCCACGGAGAAATTCTTTTGCAGTTTTCACCTAGCCGTATCCTAGGTTTTTAGGTTTTTACGCTTTTCTGTTTCCATCGCAGTTTCCACTATACACTGATTTCATTTTTTTGCTTTAAAAGAAACGATGCAACACGGCTTTCAAACCCCTGCCAAGGGCAACTGGAAGTCTAAATATCATACTAAAGCATGTGTCTATGTTGCACAAAACTACTCTACTAAGGTTTCTATCTCGTAGATTATACAAAATTGCAGACGCCACTAAACGCCACTACGGCCCCTGCCCGCGGAACGCATGAGCTGAATTATAGTACAAGAAACTATTCGCAAAAAGACTCCTAAAAAAGAAAAAAGAAACACCTGCGGGGGGGAGGTGGGGGTTGTCGAGATATTTTTTGTTTGCATATCAAATTTAATCTGTAATCGATAGTCTTGTCACGGACGGATTGTTTGCCGTTTGTACGAATGATAATTCCTCTTCTACACGAACTCGTGTTCCGTATAAACGTCACTGATGCACAGTCAACATCACTACAGCATCAGTTCGTACGGCAGTAATCCATGTACCTCTCGGGCAACGATTCAGGGTCGTGGGGCTTTCACACTACCAGGCATGCGCAGGAAACTTCGTTTACGGGTGACCCACAACACCATGTCAAGCCGCCCAATGGCAACGAGTGATGACCTTTGGCGGGGCCGCCTCTTTCCACGTTGTCCTACATTCCTCTATCCTTGATCATCTCGGCGGCGCCGAGCGACATTCATTTCTATTGTATGTGTCGGGTGCTCTTCCGGATGAGAAACCGAGGGGCAACGGTCGAAAGGGTGTGTGCCGCTCGTCGCCGTGGAGGACAGCGAAGCTGGCTTCCCCAATTCCTTTCAGTTGTTTATTTTCCCTCGCTTGGCACCCGATTGCAGCGAAGGGCGTGGTGCGCAGTCCCGGCGAACACTGACGCAACCGCGGAGTACACACAAGATGTTTTTGCGCGCCGCACAACGCGATAAGGGGCAAGAAGACGCAGCACACGGCGTTTGCTCGAGAATAAGATAAGCGCGGTCGCAATGTTTCGGAGGCATAAAACGACACAGCGGTGCTTGGGGGAAGTTGGTGGCTAGTAAAACGACAAAAAAGGCTGTCCCTTTGCAATTCTGAGCAATGTTGCTACGCTATGGTGAAAGCATTTTTGTAGCTTTAGATAAATATTTAATTGGCCGAAGTCCTCGGCCCTAATTCAATTAGGGGCAGGAGGCACTCGGAGCGTGACATTGACAAGTCGGGTCAAGACAAGAGACAAGAGTCAAAACAAGAGACATTGACAAGAGACACGTCGCAGTTCGAAAGAACTGTTGCAGGTCAGGGTGACTTGCCTAGTGCACATAAAGACGGTCGTGGTCTAGTGGTCCATACAAGAAAGCTGTCTTTATAAAGCCATCTAGCTTACACGATAATAAGCCACCAATGCTTTGATTTAGTATACCAAGATAAATGCAGCTTGCTAAAATTTCATGTGCGTGGACTAATTTTTCTACTGAAATATAACGCGTTTCATAGCTTTATCGCCTTTTGGTAGACAGCCAACCATGCCTTGTTAGCTGAGAAATTTCTCCTTGCATTCCATTTTTTGTGACATTTAAACAAATAGCAGTGGCTTAGCTCGGCTATGCCAGGATATACGTAGCGTGAGCTAAGGTTCAGCTCGTTATTTTTAGCTTTCTTGGTTGTCTAGGGTTAGCTTGATTATCGTGCTTACTGCTGCTTCAATGACACACACACGGTATACGCATTATGTGACACATGTATATTTATCAAGCGGATCCGGCGCAGTGTCACCAATCGCCCAAGAGCTAAGCTGGTTCCACAGTCGCACGCCGGTATTGCTGCGACGCACGAGCCATCAGTTCCACACCCGGCCACCCCTCGCATGATCATCAAGTGGACCGGACCGCCACATGCGGAACGGAGGTCGGGGGAGACGCTGTGCGCGTGGGGTGTGTGAGAGACGCCTGGCAGCGAGAAACGTTCTGTGCGCCGTGTGACGTCACTGCTCCTCGCGCATGCGCAGCACGGCTCTCCAGGAGCCACGCGAAACTGCTCAACGTCGGCCAGTGTAGCTCACGCTACAAAAGCGAGCCGAAGGGTATTTCTCCTTGCATTCCATTTTTCGTCACATTTAAAAAGCGAGCCGAAATCTGACATTGCTCGATCGTCGCCATTTTCCTAAAATTCTCTTCTCAAACGCTTTCATTTTTGTCGCAAACGTTGGGAGCCAATCAGAGGGCCTTTTAACGCCGCATTGGTATGTGGTGGCGTCCAGGCAAAGTCAGTCAGCAACCTCCCCCTACCCCACTATTTATGGAGCGATGCTTGATGACCTTGGTAAAGGTCATCAAGCTCGGAGGTTCTGTCACTTGGGAGCAGGTGCAGACGTTACACGTGCACATGTTTAATGAAGTTGATTGACGTCTCCTTTCAAGCAGTTTGCGCTAATATTACCCACTTTTAAATGCGAATGCATTTCTTAGTCGGGGGTTGTCGTGCTCCGTCGGCGTGCGCCCGCAGGTGTACCTTGCGCGAGAGAACACGAGATGCCGCGAGTAAGCTCGCCTTCTTCTTCTTCTTGTCTACTTCCTCCTCGTTCAAAGCGCGTGCAAGTTCCTCTTTCTCCTCCTCTGCTTTTAAATGCGAATGCATTTCTTAGTCGGGGGTTGTCGTGCTCCGTCGGCGTGCGCCCGCAGGTGTTATCTCTCCGCGCTCCTCCTCGCCCTTTAGCAACAGCTGTGGCGCGCCTAGCAACCGGAGCAGTGGTAGCTCGGGCGGGAGTAGCGGAGGGCAAGGGGAGAGGAGGAGCGCGCTCGGGCGTGTGAGGGCGCTCGCATCGCGGAGCTCGGGCGGAGTAGCGGAGAGTGAGTGGAGAGGAGGAGCGCGCTCGGGCGTGCGAGGGCGCTCGCATCGCGGAGCTCGGCGGGCTTTCTCTCCTCTCCGCGTACCCTCTCTCCGCTCGCTGCGCTCGGAATCTATATAATGCAGTGGAGCGCGCGCCTGGCGCCTTGATAGCGATTCTTCATTAAGTACGCCATTAATAATAATTACTCGCACCGCACTCATCGGTGCACCCAATGCATTCGCATTTCCGCACGATCCCCTTCGGGGAGGTGGGGGGATTTTTTCAACTGTTTGTTTCATATATGTGCGCCATTTGCGAGTACGTAAGGTAGGCTCTCGTGTTAACCTGTTATGCATACATCTTTTGACTGTGCTACTGGGCAAGGCGAAACATTTCGACGAGATTGGAACTGAACCAAAGCCTGCCAGCATAATATTTTAAATGTTTTCTAACTGAGGATTGTGTCTTCAAAAAAAAAAAAAAACGCAGGCCGAACAAAAGTTTCCGCACACATTTGTTTTACATTCGAGTGTCTAGCCTCAGTGTTGGTTTTAGAAAAAAAAACGCTTATAGGCAAGCTCCACTAAATCCGTTTCACCATGCATTCGCGATTATAATCAGGGGAAGTGTATGGACGTCAACCGATACACGCAGCTTGAAGTTGGGGAATTAGTTTTTCCGATGGGCGCCGGATGACGCGGTTAAACCTCCCAGCGTGAAAGTAGGCCTAACGTACAATGTTAAAACATAACGTAAGGTAACCTTAACTTAGGCCTTGAGATATGTCAAGGGACGTCATACCCATTCTAGGGCTACAATCAATCAATCAATCAATCAATCAATCAATCAATCAATCAATCAATCAATCAATCAATCAATCAATCAATCAATCAATCAATCAATCAATCAATCAGTCAGTCAGTCAGTGCGCAAGAACTAGGGGAGTCGACCCCAAGAAACCTGTGCGCGTTCTCCGGGAAGCCTGGACATGTAATCTGAAGCCCATCCCAGTGTTTCATACCCACAGAGTAGCGCATATGCCCGGAGAAGAGTACTGCAAATGTATATGCAACGTACATATCGATGAAGCCGCCTTGTGTCGAAAATAATTAGAGTTATGCGGCTTTCTAAAAAAACCAACCAGCAGAATTACCTGTGGTACCCCATATCTAGGGCTAAAACATGCGAAAAAGAGAAACTGAACATCCTCATCAAGCAAACACACAAACTGGCAAGTAGGTTTATCGGATAAGACTCCGGCAGAGAAGTTACTCCAATGAGGGGTACATAACACGTGGGAGAAACTTGTGGAGGCACACATGGTTAGCCGCATTGAACGCCTGAAACTCACAGAAACAAGTCGAACCACTTAACGCCATCTCGGATATGCGGCAAACCTGGATTCCCAAACCCAAAAAAGGCGCATACCACTTTGCCTGAGGGAGGGCATCATTATTGCCAATATCCTGCGCAACATGCACCCTCTTTATCTCAAAGGAAGGAGAAACGCCAAGGTGATGATAGCTTACAATTGGTAAAAAGGCTTATGGTAATTACAGCGGGACAAGGTACGTCGACGCCGTAAAATATTCAAACGCAAACCACGCACCAAACGCGAGAACCGTGACCAATAGCAAATGAAAGGAGCAAAGCTCGGCAACTATCACGACTGAAAACATTGACTTTGCAGAAGAGGCGGCGATTGCTCTCGCTATTTCAATGACAACGAAAAGTCAAGCTCGCATGATTATAATCACGGACTCCCAAGCAGCCTGCAGAAATTTTCAGAAGGGTCGTATCTCCACAGGGGCGCTTAATATACTCCTGAAGGTAAAAAAAAAAAATGCTGATGCCTTTCGCCTCAACTTTTTTTCTACTATTTGCCGTGAGCTAGAAAGCTTCGCTCGCCGCCCACGTTCACGGGGTGAACTGGCTCATTGTCCTTTTTAAACATAGCGCATCTTCCCCGCCTTACAACCAAGCAGTGTTATTTTACTGCTTCCCGGGCCTTGCTTTTTCAATACGGGACAGGGCAAATTAGATTCTTCAAGCTCTCGTAAAGGTTAAGCAGCATTACTTGTGATATTTTAGCTAAAATTGCATCATCGATCGCTGTTCTCTGTGCCAATGCTCGTTACATGTGTAAGCAGAAACCAACACTACGCAGTGAGCGTTCGCAGCCTGAAAAGATTTCAACAAAACAAAAGCGCGAACGCTATATGGTTGCCGTTCACTCGTTTTCGGTGTTGTATTCTAGCACCGCAAACACTCCGTCATAATTTCCCTAACTCACCAGCACGTTCTAAGATTTGCGACGACCTTCAGCGCCGGTAAAGAAGACCTCGCTCATGCTCTCGTGAAAAAGAGTTTTACTTTCATCCTCGACATAACACCTCAACCAGGCTCAGTTGTTTCAGCACGGACGGACGTTTATAATTTTTCAAGTAAATACTTCCTCACCAGTCATAACACGAAAACAAGACTTTTTTCGGTTCCCCACAACAGCTTTATTCTGCAGCTACCTGAAGAGCAGGCTTTGAGGTGTGATGGGATGGTCAGAGGAGGATGGGATGGTCGTATACATATGTATTCGAGAACATGGAGACTTTTTTTTTTGTCAATAGCGGGCCAACCACACTCTGCCACACTCTGCGGGCCAATCACACTCTGCGGGCCAACCACACTCTTTTGTCAACCACACTCTGCAGTTAAAAAAAGAGAGAGCAACGAAACGGTCCGGCCTCGTTGAAGCTTCATGGATATAGCTGCATTGTTCGGTCGGACGGAAAGGGCTGGGAGGGTCATACGCATAAAGACAGATTGTTACGCCGGCGCAGACTATTAGGGAGGAACGTACCTACTTCTCCGGAAGGAAGGGACCGTAAAAAAGAGGGCGCTTCGGACGGGTTTCGATGCGGTGACACCACGCCCACGGCTACATCGCCGAAAGCGGCGGCGTAATATCGAAAACACGCGCATCGGCAGGAAGCACATTGGCAGCATGACGACGCTGCTGCGTGCAGATAACGCTGATAGATGCCCTCACGCTGTCGTCGTAATAATGAGGGTCCGCGTGCATGATTAATGGCGCCGAGAAGTTTACGGCGGAGACGTCACGGCGCCCACCTCGTGCCGTCCTTGGCCGCATTGCCGGAAGGCCTGGGACGGCCTGGGCATTGCAGGACGGCCTGGCGCAACCTCATTTTATTGAGAAAACATTAAATGGCCTATTGAGCGAAAAGATGGACTTCGGAGTTGGCATTGATCGTTGGTGTCGGCTTTTGTAGCAGCGAAACGTCCCCTTATTGGAAGGCTTTCATAGCACAAAATGTTTCCATAGCACGAAGCGATCCATAGCTCGAGCTTCCACTCAGCAGTAGTGAGACATGGCCGTCCAGGCTAGGTAAAGGGAGCAGAAGAATGCAGTCAAACGAGCGAGCAGACAAGCAGCGAAATTCACGAACGCTGTGAGCTCTTCCCTTACACGGCGGCACGGACAAGTAGCGGCCCAACGTCTAGGAGACCGATCAAAAGCCATTCAAAAGGGTTAAGGTTGATCGCAAAGCAAAGCGTCTCAAGCTGCGAGATTACAAAGCACTTCGACAAAGCGTCGCAAGCGTTCAACTGGACGTTCATGCTTTCGCATTTGACAACCCATAACAAACCTTTACATATGTTCAGACTTTTATAATTACCTTCCGCACCAGCTCGTTGAGTGGACCTGGGGATTTGATTCAAAGCTATGTAGTGTATATGTACGCTGGAGTCTCAGCCTCGAAATTAGGATAAAAAACTACCTGGCCATTTCCACAAACGTGAAACCTGGAGAGGGGCGAAGCATGCAGTGTATAAGTGTATTCAAGGATTGTAAGTCTTTCTCTTGACAAACGGCATGCGCTAATTAAGCGCCTGAGAAGCGCCCGTGGGAGGAGCAATCACGCGCTTGCGGAGGCGGTGGCGCCCTCTCTTGCGTTGTACCGGATTTAAGCAATTTGCATGCCCAATCTGCCCCAGTTTGGGGTAGTAGCAGGGGCAACGCGAGCAGAGTGCAATGCCCGCTCCTCGCCCTTGGGGCTCGTCCTTGGTGATCGACGAGGCCCCGGCACTGGGTAAGTATGCCTTTTCTTGCTTCGACCGACCACCCGACGCGATCAGGCCTAGCGTCGAGAGCCGGTGGGTATTGGAGTGTAACACAAATTATAGCCCGTCTACAAACAGCTTCTGCTTGACGATTGCTGAAACAGATAGGGAGCGTTACACAAATCTTTACATCATGTTAGTTTATTTTGAACAGGTTTTATCCATGATTAACTTTTAGTACGCGTTACGTTATAGCGCAAGGCGTTGCAAAACGAGTGTCCCTGTGTTTTAGTACCGTGACTACTTGAGATGACAACGACGACAGGAGATGCCGACAGCCCAAGTCCCTAAGGGGCTTCCCCCCTAAAAAATACAGGTTTTAGATGCACAGCTCGACAGCTGAAAATGACGAAGCGTGAGCTCAGTCATACCCTTCTCTTACAGAGGAGGCTATGACTCAGTAATGCACACCATCCGCTGTGGTTTGTTTGAGAGGGCCACTTCCCTTCTATAATATTCCCGTACCCACACACTCTGGTTGCCGTGTGGAAGAGAAAGGTCGCCAAAACGCTGCTGTCGTAGTTCGTATGTCTGTCCTTATACGTGTGCTTTACATTGAAGCATGGTATAATGTAAATGCCGGCGCTGCATTGCTCTGTGCACCTGGCGACACCACGTCTCAGCGTTTCGATAGAAATCGCGAGAAATTGATTTACTGTCACGGGCGAAAACTTTAGAATTCTGTTAATCCAGACCATAAAAAGAAGTCGTGAAATGAAAGCCCATAGCGACGGAAAATTTTTATGGCTGCGTCTAATCTCACGGCAGCCGTGAGAATTACCTCCGGGAAATTCTCACGGCAGTTCCTAGAAGAGCTGCATGGCCTAAATTCGCTGAATATGAATAACATTACCTATTCGACGTAACCTAACATAACCTAACAGAACGTATCCTAATTAACCTACCCAAATCCAGCCCAACTGCAACAAACGTGACCTAACCAATCTGAACGACTCCGAACACAACCTATATTAAACTTAATCCAACCCAGTCTAGAAGTCCTGCGCCGCGATCTCTTGATATAGTAATAACAAGAATGAAAAAAAAAATACATCAACAAAATCATGATGAGCGAAAACTTCCGAAATTCTGAAGGCTAAAAAAAAAAACAACAAAACTCCCGCAATGCCGGAATCTAACCTGAGCCTTCTGGTTTAAAAGCAAGCGCTAAACAGGGGCCACTGGAAGAGCGGGTTTTTAGAGAATATTTGTCCCTTAGAGTCTCCGGGTGGCGTGCTTAGTCAATCAGAGGCGACCGCCGCGAGAAATTGCTGGCGGTAATTCTCACGGTTGCCGTGATAATAGACACTACCATTTTAAAATGCTCCAACTGGACCGAGGGAGGGCAGTTCAGCTGTACTATTAACATGACCTCTCAGGAATTAAATGACATATCCCCGGTTGAGGCACGTTAGAGGAACAGGAGAGGGATTTATAGAGCTGAGTAGCAAGGATATTTCGTGCTACCATTAAGATCTAGGGAAAAAGTTAAAAGCAGGATTCCTGATAGATACGTAAGGAAATATCAGCGAATGTGGACGAATTACACAGAAGTTAGTGAGCGGGTTGGAGATGTCAATCAAACTAACTAAGCTTAAGAGACGTTGCAGGTCTGTTGCACCGACGTTTGCCCATGCAGATGGAGTTGTAGACATTTTCTACGGAGTGTCGAATCGGCGATAAGTAAAGGAAACACACGATCCTCAGTTGTCATGGGAGATTCAACTAAGAAATGTGGGAGAAACAGCTGAGACAACACACGGAGGAAAAATTTGTAGTAAGTACTCGAAGAAACCGCAATGGTTGGTTTTGAGGAAAGATGTAACCCAAGGATAATGGATACATCCTGCCCCAAACGAAAGAATAGCAAATGAGCATTGAAGAGCCAAAATACCGGTCAAATAAAAAATGGTATTGACTCCGTTTTAGCGGCAAATCGAAATATCGCACAAATAGTTGAGATGCTTGGCAAGATGATCACATGATGGTGAGGAGCGTAATTATGCTAAACCTGAGAAAGAATCGAACTAAGCCAGGAAAAATTAACTAGCTCGTGGTTCGTACGAGATAGGGCGAAGGAATTTAGAGTGATGCTTCAAGAGAATTTCGCAGTCTTCAGAGTGACTCACGGTAGCATAGACGGCCTGAACGAGCGAGCCCTCTTTCCCATCCCCAGTCTTGTCGCTCAAAATTCAGACCTCTCAGGAACCTAGTAAAACCACTTCAGGAAAATGATATTTCGTTCAGAGCAAGGAGTCGACTTGGACATGAAAACTGTAAAGATGCTTTTCAGGGTTGTAAATATTTTTTGTGTAATTCGCCGCCAAATTTACTCACCCTGTATTTCAATGGGATAGCTGCCATGGTTCCGGAGTTTGGTCGCGCCACCTGCTAAATTTGAAACTAGGCGCAAAGAAGCTTTCGCCCCAATATTACCTCGCGGCGGCCGCTTTTCTGATGGAGGCGAAAAGCAAAAACGCCCGTGTGTACGAGATTTCGGCGCACGTTAAAGATCCCCAGGTGGTCAAAATTAATCCGGAGCCCTCCACTACGGCGCGCCTCATCGCCTGCGTTGCGTCGGCGCGTTAAACCCTACAATCAATCAATCAATCAATATTACCTGTGCGAAAGCATTTTGCATTCCGCTAAGTAACTATAACGCAATCACTACTGAAAGAACTGTGATTGGCCGGAAAGCTGCACCTCACTAATGCCTAATGCAAACGCCACCGTGCATACTTTATCTAGTCGCTTTGATTCGCTAGCAAGTGTGATAGAAGGATTTAATACAGCCTAAATCTTATAGTTTACCGACCCGAAGGTAGGGATTGCCCGCTGGGTGCGTCTTATGTGACTTGCTACGGATTTATTCTGTTCTTGTGCTGACTTGTTCTGGCCCGTCACCTCCTTCAGAAAGTCAGCATCTGCGGCTCGTAGGTGAAGCTTGCCACCTCATGCGTAGAAGCACGACGTCTCGGTCATTGCGTCACGGCGATTTGCGATATCGGAAGGGTTCGGAGTGATAAGCTAACTCGAAAGAGCAGGACGTCGAACAAAACGGTGGAGGGGAAAGGCGTGCAGGTGGATCTAGTACAACTTGCAGCGTTCGTCATCAGTATGCACAGATCTCCCCGTACTGACATAGTAAGTGGAGAACTGAGCCCCGAGAATTAGGTACTTATTAAAACAGCACGCACGGAGTCACCCGCTTCCATGGAAGAGAGCTCCGTCCTATCACACGTGTTATTGGGTTGTTAACCTGCGGACAAATTAAGCTTGCCAGTATAGCCGCTATGACTGGAATAAGCGCTCGAACAAACGGTGGTCTTGTGAGACGTTTTAAAGCATAACGCGTCCGATTGACGCTCGGGGCACGTAGTGAGTGCAGTCAGCGAGAGCTACTGACTCGCACACTGTTGTACAAAACATTTGTAGTATATATGTTCCGCGTGCCACAGAGCACGCTCAAAGTTTAGTGAGAAAATCTGTGGTTGACGTTCTCACCAGCGTAGAATACTGGTGAACCTTACACCGCTGTAGCAACGCGACATCATTCCTTGAAACGCTAATCAGAGTTGACAGTGATGACAGGATGACGCTGGTGGATGACCTTAGTCTCAACAACACAATGTCACGGTAAGTAAATTATAAGCAAAACTTAAGTTCTTCGATACACAATTTCCTCTTGACTGCTTGAATGGTTAACACTAGAAGCAAACAAAAATGCATGTTCGCTCGCTCTAATTGCGTCGATGTTGCTCCTGCCCATGCGTGAGACCCTCACTGGGATTCTCTAAAAGCCGGTCCCGCGGTCCTGTTCTGGGAAGGCAGTGTGTGGAAAGGGACGCCCACGCGAGCAACCAGCCGCAAGGGCACCGATCGATCCCTCCTAAGGAGCACGCAGTGCCGATGAGGACGCGGTGTACGCGGTCCTACGCAAATTGGGACCGCGGCCCCCGTGTGCCCCACTCGACACCGTCGTTCCACAGGGACGGGAACGGCTACAGTCACGCAAAATATACAGCGGGGTACCATGAGTAAACGAAATAAAACGAAATTTTGCGGTCACTATCAGATGCCCGTTTCGCAATACAAGCACGACGATAAAGTTATTGAGCATGAAGTTTTCGACGTTCGATACGGCCGTTGCAGTTGCAGTAATCGCAGACGCGTCAGCAATGAAGCAACCGTTCGATGCGCTCCAAGTGTTCGTTATCGCCTTACCTGTGTCGAGATCTCTTCCTGCCGCTGCGCAACTTCGTCTTTAAGCATTCAAACTTTTAAATCTACCTTTCAGGCTTAGTCGCGCGAAAGCTTTCAAACCTGTGCGAGAGCCTTCAAAGTACAATTATATTGCTGGCCTTAATCTTTGCCCGAAATAAAGACAACAAGAACAGGAGCAAGATTTTCACCTTCCTAAGATCTGCAGAGAGGGTTCAGAAAAAAAGAAAGATGTGCGATAGCTCCGCATTGTAGACGCCCTCCTAATTCGGAAAAAAAGAAGTATTATAAAAGGAGGCCTACCCATCCTCCAATATGGCTACGAAAGTGAAAAATTTAAAACGGTAACTAGAACATAGTAAGCGAAATCGGTGAATAAATAAAGGCAAACGTAAGTTCGTCCCGAGAGAAAAAAGAATAAACGCAGCAATCTGCGATTCCCCGTTCAGAAGATGGAGAGAGCGGGGTAAAGGGAAACCACGGGGCCGGGGCGCTCCCATTTCCCGCAGGGAAAGCTCCGCCTCTCCCCTCCGAACGTGGCGGCTGCATTATAGATGAGGCCGGTTCTCCCGCCGCGCAAATCCGCACAGCTCTCTCCGAGAGTTTTGTACAGGCGCAATCTTGTCGTTATTATCGTTACTCTTTTATTTATTTTCCCAGTTTTTGTCCAATCCTTTTTTCTTCGCACTATCTGTCGAGTCCTTTCCCGGGACTCATAACGAATGGGCATTCCCCATTACAAATGTGGGCACGAAGCCGCTCTCTGCGCCCACGCGTACACGTTGGGCGTCTGCAGACGACCACGTGCATCGCGAGCCCATGATATACGATCTGATTCAACGGCGCCTGTTGGCGACGGCTCCGGATCAGCCCGAGTTGTTTCTAGAGCCACATGTAGTTGCTTTTTTCCCCCTCCAGCACGTTTCAGCTGCCTTCTAGAAGAACTGAAAATAAAATGGGCTGAGGGGTGAAAAGAATCTTGTAGGCAGTATCTAGAAAGAGGTGTCGAAATTTCTTCTTGCCTGAGTTGGAGGGAGGGGAGGCAATGAAAAATGATAAAATAATGGAAGAAGTGGGTTCTGGTTCATCGCTTCGGACGTTCCCGAAAGAGAGCGTTCATATTGCAAGCGCTCTAATTTGGTTTTTAGCATTTAATGGAGTGTGTTCCAGCACAAATCGTCTGTTCAAATAAAAAAATTCCGGGGGCACTCACGGACAGCTTTTTGGCTTGAGGGTTATGGTTCGGGTTATGGACGGTTGTGGTACGAAAAAGATAAAATAAAAGAAATTTATAAGGCGAGACAATTGGGACAAACAACATAACATACATGTGTTAACATGTATGTTATGTGTTAACATGTGTTAACATAACATGTGTTAACATAACATACATAACACATTACGTAACAAATAATACGTGGGACAAACAACACAAGACGGTGTAACGTGCGTGCTAGAGCTCCCACTCGCTGGACAATATTGATTATGCCACAGTAATGAAATGTGCTTAATTTTCTCTGCTTGTATATGCAGTAAGAGCTCCCGAGTATTGCGTAGTGCGATCATCACGGGAATTAAATCCTTTTTAGGGCGAGTTTTCATCCCACAAATTTCCGTTCTTACCGCTCACATGTACAAAACCTGTTTGTAAGCGATCAACTACAGGCTCGAAAACATATTTTCCCCGACTCACAACAACCGCTACTTGTGTGCCAATGCTCGGAATTAGACATTTCTCTCGAAAGGTGGCCCGCGCGGACAAAGTTTGCCAACACAAACAACTCTTAGGGACGCGTTCGAGGGGACGACGTCGAGGGAGAAGTACAGATTGAATGACCTTATATCGCTAATGAGTGCCGACTGTATTCTGTATGGACGGCGTCCCCACCGGGCCCAAAGGGAGGGTACTGGCCCCTCCCAACCTTTCGCCGGATAAGATTCGTATGCAGTGCCGCTCGCAGAGCAGCGACACATGCCCGCATTAATGCTTTCATGAACATACGCGCGAAGCTAATTTAGGAGAAACGGCTTTGAGATATAGGACGCACCCATGCGCTATGCTGGTTTGTTGTGTTACGCATGTACAAGCCGTACAGCTTCAGCAGAATTGGTAATGGTGTTCAGTGTTGTGGTTAGGCTAGGCGTAGGGAGCTCACCAGCCATTGACGGTGAGTTATTTAGGAACCTGTAACAAATGTATTATTCCAATAAAGCTCTCGACCTTTGTCAGTTTTCTTTTTCCGGGAAGAAATTTCGAGGATAGATTTTTAATGCTCAAGGCATCAAGTCCTGCCGGTAAAATAGTTTGACAGTAGACTGGATACGAAGAGGGGTATCATCATACTGTTACTCATTTTCCTTTTTCACTTTATCACCCAGCCCGATATCAAGCGTGTTTATATCTGAAGCGTACGGCTATCTCGCTGGTTACGAAAACAGTCCATGGCCCTAACTATTCATACGGTGGCGTCTACTCAGCGAATCTGTTTCCGTTTTATTGGCTTGCACATATTCGCAAAACAAAACAGACTCGGGACACCCAAGGGCCCCTTATGGGTTGTGCATGCGAAAGCATGAATATCCAGTCGAATGTCTGAGACGCCTTGCATCCGCATCGCGTTTCCAAAGGGATTCATAATGTTGTCACCTGCGACACTTTGCTTTGCGATACACTTTAACGCTTTCGAATGGCTTCACTCTGTCTCATAGACGTTGCGCTGCTGCTCGTTCCTGTCGCTATGTAATAGGAGAGTACAACAATGGTGGATTTTGCTGCTTGTCTATTCGCTCGTTCGGATGGGTTCTTCGGTTTATCTGCGGTGCATCAGCGTGGACGGCCGCGTCTAGCTTCTGCCGAGTTTAATATGCTCGCGCTAAAGAGCCCCCAAGGCTACGAAATTCATCATGCTTTGCAGCCTGCTTGTGTCGCCATCTCTCCCTGCAACTACTTCTGTTCGCGAACATTTTCCGGCCCTGACGCCCTTTTGGGAACGCATGCGGTGCAGGTAAATTTATTAACGGGCTAGACGTGAACAGCTTCGCTGTAAAGACACGGTGCGATGAATCTGAAAATAGATTTTTTTTAGGCTAGAATTTGCGAATGCAATCTTGGTAGATGGATTGGCATTAGATGCTCATAGGCAAAACTGAAAACGAACAAACGCGAAGATGTGTTATTTGGACGCGTTATGCGAAGTCGGCGAAGCACAAATCACGATTTGTTTTGAGGAGCGAGCGAGAAGTATGAACGATCGTGAGCTGGCGGCTAGAGCAAAATTGCTTGCTCACAATTGCTTGTCACTCACCCGGAAAGTTCACTTTTGCATTTAGTGCCCTCGATGACTTTCTAGGGGAAGATCGTCTGCCGTTTCGTCCTACTTTTTTGCCTGCAAATGTGTCACTCCTGTTGAAAGAAATGGGTTCCTGGCGCGTTCTGTATACAAGCAACAGCCTTTTTTGATGCAAGACCAACTGAGGACTGTCTCTACGATATTCGCCGCTTCCTAGTATTTAAAAAAGATAGTGGTGACAATAACAACTGTTTGCGTCTTGTTTCTTGGCCAATTCCTTCCGCCGAAGACTACAATCCAGCGAGAAGTTCTATTCGAAGTCAGAAACATGACGGTTCTATCAGTTCTTTAGTAGTTTTCAATGAAGCGCCCATACCTCTCGCGAAACACCGCCAAGTTTTCGTGTTTGAACCGTATTATTAAATTGGCGTACGGTTCGATTGCGTCCTCTTGGGCACTCCCCTGGCAAGGTACATGCTATCGGAGTGTTGGAAAGCCTGAAGCCGAGCCTAAAGCTGACAATACATTATAGAGGAAATGGAGTAACTTTATTTATCCTATCCGTCGTGGTCACCCCGGAACAGTGAGGGATGTCCTCAGTCCAGGACTCCCTGGCTGTAGCCGGCCTTCCGTGCCCTGTTCACCGTGCACCCGAAGCTAGGAGCAGGGGTCGGAGCTGGTCAGCGTCGCTGCCCACGGGGAAGGGGTATGGTTGGGATTGGGAGGGAGGTCCGGGGTGTTTGGGAATTCCCGCACTATGTGGTATAGTGTTCCTGATGTGGGGCAGAAGATGCACGGAGGTGAGTATTGGGTGAGGAATATTTTGTGTCAGAGCGTGTCCTGGGGGCAGGTGTTTGTTTGGAGCTGGCGAAGTATGACTCCTTCCTCTCTGGTGAGTTTCTTATGTGGGGGAGAAAACTGTTGGCGGGATAGTCGGTAGTGAGAGAGGATGTCGTTGTATGTTAGCAGGGATTGGGACGTATAGTTAGGGGGGTGGTTGACAGAGGACTGTGGCTGTCTGCAATGGCCCGGTGTACTGCTTCTCGAGCTGCGGTATGTGCTACTTCATTGCTGACTATGCCTGAATGACTTGGTGCCCAGATGCGGCAGATGTCGGGTAGGTGAGCCGTATGTTTGAGAATATGGAGGGCTGCTTGGGAGAGAGTGCCTCACAGGAAGTTGCGACAAGATTTTTGAGAATCCGTCAGTATGGTCAAATATTCGCTCCGTGTTGTGGTGGCTGCCATGGCTACTGCCGCTTCTTCAGCTAAGGTGGTGTACGGGATGCAAACAGTAGGTGTGGCTACGATTTGAAGTTCATTATTTCCCACTCATATTCTCATATTGCATAGACATTTTTGGTTACGTAGGAAGAGGCATCTGTGTATCGTACATCCTTTTGATGTTGGTACTGTGCATAAAGATAGTTGGCGCGGGCCCTTCGTCGTCCAGTAATCCATTATAGGAGACCACAATTTTCTGGTTCGCATGCAATCGTGCTGACTGTCACCGCGTCGACGGCGGAGACGATCGGTACACGGTATGTTCTTTCGAACCCAGCAGTCTACAAAAAAATATACGACTCTGGCCAGGGCTCTCTAGTCACCCGTGGCAGCACTGCAGTATAGGCCCAAAGGTATCTGGACTGAGGCAACCCAAAACCCAATCATTGAGTGACGGCTCAATATCCTCCCCTTTCTCTAACGTTTACTCGACCTTAGGGTTTTCGAACTACGTCTTTTATGGTAATTTTCGTCCACCTTCAAGGTTTAGCCCTTTCAATGTAAACCTTCGAGTGCTGACTCAAATGTGCCAAAAGGTTGTATAATCTGGAGTAGCTCCTATTCAAGCTTCAAATACAAGTCATCGTGTAACTTAACTCCTCGTCCCACGACGAACACGGATTGCTTGTCGAAAGCTGCCAGGTATATCACGTAACTTTGTATCGGCGCTTACAACGACCGTCCCTATGGAGAAAGAAAGAGAGACACGACGAAACATCTTATTTTATATCTATCCTGGGGCACAGCAGGCTTTGATTTGTTGAGGTCAGCATTACCATGTGCAGATTATTTCTTCAAGCGGAGGCAACAGAATCAAGCAAGCGTTTTCCATCTCTTCATGACCGTGAACAACTCTGGTATCTTTGCTCACGCGCACAGTGATGTATAAAATCTCCAGTTAGTCACTCCGGCATGCCAAGGTTAGTCCGCCTTGCTTGTCGAATATTTGGCTAAAGAAAAATTGCGCACAGATTCAGCAACTTACTGAATCCTGAATTCTTGTACAAACGTCAATTTCCGCAGTGAGGGACTGTAGCGTACCGTGACGGTATTTATTACTGCCCGGGCACCGCTTCAGACCTTGCTCGTGAAAAAGGTATTGGCCCCAGATCCACTTCACCACACTGTGGGTGCAAACTTCTCTTGGGCTTCAGATAATTAGAACCTGGGTGCGACCGCGGGTTCATATATACGCAGGCCTCCGAGCTGGGGACTGATAAGAGAAGGGAAACTATATTCTCGAAAAGCTGGTGCTAGCAAAGCCAAGTGGAAGAACTCGGACATGGATTCAGAATCTTTTCCCGCTCCCACCGTTGAGCTCCATGCATTCCCCCCCAGATGGGCTCCGGGCAACTTTTACCTCGAACGTGGTGGACTTCGGGGCTCAATCCTAAGACTTATAGGTTGTATTCACTGGCGAGGCATGCAGGCAACCATGTGAGTGCGCCGTCACTGGTTACGTCAGGCTCCGCGGGATGGCGGTACTTGTCCGTGCTAAGCACATGATTTGAGTTGGACGCTCCAAACTCTGCCCCACCGAACGCAAAGTAATGCCTCGAGTCCAATGTGAGTGCGATTAATAACATCTCTGTTGACACCGCCGTTGAGAATCGGGTTGAAACAGAGTAGACGACGCACGCCGGGGGGTTTTTTTTCGGCGTGAGGGCGCAGTGGCACGAGCCGCGCCATGTCCGTGGTGCATCGGCCATGTCCGTGGCTGTTTCCTGTGTTGCCAAGCGAAGAAATTGACAGATAAATGTTTCAATGATCGCACTATACAGGTTAACCTGACCATGTCAGATTTGCCCAATGTCTCTGTCAGGTTCGGGACAATAATAAAAATATAAGAAACTGTGGAAACGAGACTTTCTGTTTATGTAACCCGAAACCCAAACAAATACACACAGCAAACAGAGATAAACTGAAGAACAGCGGGAACTAATAAATACTGAATAAAGGTGAAAAAGCGGTATGGACCACGGTAAAGAGTTCAAACAAACGGGGAATAGTCAAAGTCCGGAAGTCAAGGGCGACGACTAAGTACGGGAATGAAATGTCCCAAAATATGTGTTCTCTGCGGGGACGGGCTTCTCCTACCTCACGTCCCAGTAGTGGTGTTGCGGTTTTGAAACGTCCAGGTGATGTCGTGGCGGCGGTAGTCAAGCGCGCTCCCAGCTCCCGTGGCGTAGTGGCCGACGCAGTTGCCTTGGGGCGTCGCGTTCTTTCACTGAGGCCGGCGTGACGACTTGTGCGCGGGGGTGTCTTGGGAATGTGGTTGTGGAGGACGTTTCGGGGCACAGCACGGGTCCGGTCGCCCGACCGCCAAGCCCCCAGTCACTCCCCACACTTCGGAGTTCTCCTCTGGCTCCCCTCTGCCGCCGGCCGCCCTCGTTGGCCGCTTCCGATTGGCCCGCGCCCGGCGCAAGCTCGTGCTCTAATCTCGAGCGCTCATCGCCGTAGCCCAGGCAATGACCTTGGCGCCGCGTGCCTTACGTAGTCTTCTTTGTCATCTTCTTGCTGAGTTACAAGTGTTTTCTTCTTGGAGTAATGTTTCCTGTGGTCATGTGATTTCTTCGCATGACACGTCCCCCCACTCAAGCAATTTTCACTGAAAATGTTCACACTCCACGCACAGTTCAATATCACTTCACAAAAGTGTTCGCACTCCTACAACGCACAGTTCAACAAAACTTCACGAAACTGTCGGCAGAACACTCATAATATAACACGCCAACTCACTTCCTAGTCTTTAACAGCATCATCATACTAACCAACGGCACTCAAGCACAACTTAACCCACATGCTGACCAACTGTAGTCAAACTTCCTGAAACTGAACGTATACCAAATGAGCGCCAAGCCAAGAAAACAACATAGCAGTGCTGTTGGGCGTGTTACAGTGGACTTGGTGGCTTTCGGCGTTTCGAGTAAAATACTCTGCTCGGATACACAGGGAACCACTGGCGTGATTGACAGCCGCCTGGATCGTCATCGTAACTGGTATTCACCTGCTCTGTGGCTACGTCTATTCTCCGAAGTCTCGACGTGGTACAGTTACCGGGCGATCCTGTTTCTGGGCTCAGTGGGTTTGAACTCCGGGCCAGATCCTCAAAGTCTTGTGCCCCTCGAACATTACCAATGACCACATCGTACAGCGGAGATTTTAGACAGCTTACCAATGCAATTCCAGTGAAAAACGGTGACTCGATAAACACTTTCGCTTCTGGGGCAGTGACACATGTTCCATTGGCTAACTGTAACATGCAAGAGGTGCCGGTAAGTGCCGCTCTTGGAACGAGAGACTCGCGAACGATTACTGTGTTAGTTCCCGTGTCTCTTAAAATGATGGCCGGCTTGTCTTCGACTCTGCCTTTCGAAACAGGCATATTATCCATTCCTGCACGGACGTCTAAGACGGCATTAGCCACCCTCCATTTTCCTTTCCTTACACCACCCGGGCCGGGACTATCCTGCTGTTCAACGTTACGTTCACTTGTCTCTGGGTTTCCTCGTTGTTCCCCGTTATTATCATCAAAAATTAACAAGTGGTTCTGCTTTTGGGCATCCATAAAACGGTCAGCAGCTGTCGCGGTCTCAGAGAGTGTTTTGCACTCCCTCTCCCGTACGAACATCGCGAGTTTTCTGTGGCAGTTAGAGAGAAGTTGCTCAGTGATTACCAAATCAGCGAGTTTGTCGAAGGTTTTGTCAATGCTAGAGAGTTCTACCCACCGCTCAAAATAACCTTTCAGTCGAGCGGCGTATTGTTTAGCGGTTTCGTCCTTCTCCGGTTTCGAGTGACGGAAGCGCTCCCTATAGCCTTCTGCGGTGAATCGAAAGCGCTGCAGCAAAGCAAGCTTGACCTGGTCGTAGTCTAGCGACTCTTCTGGGGAAAGGCGCCCGTAGACTTTCAGTGCCTCTCCGGTAAGACACGTGCTGATGGCGATGGCCCACTTCGGCTTAGGCCAGCTTTGACTTTGGGCTACGCATTCAAACCGTTTAAGGTATGCGTCGAGATCATCTCGAGCATCCTCAAAAGGCGGCAGGAATTTGCGTGCGCTGAAGCTTTGCGGAGTGGCAGCCTGAGCCTGACCAGCGGTTTCTCCCTCGCCATCTATTTGGGCCCCCTCTCCTCGAGCTGGATTGAGTTCCGCCAAGCGAATCCGCAGCTGCAAATTGCGTTCTTCGACTTCTGCACGAGCCCGCTCTTGTTCGACTTTCACCCGCTCGTGCTCGCGTTCTAACGCTCTTTCGTCGCGCAAGTGCTTCTGCTCCGCCTGGACCCACTTCCTCAATTCCTCGCCACTCAAGCCCAAGCGTTCGCCCATGGCAATGAGCTCCCGTGTGTCCATCGTGGGTTTTATGGGTATTATAAAACGAACTGGTCTCGTCCTGTCGCGGACGCCAATTATTGTCAGGTTCGGGACAATAATAAAAATATAAGAAACTGTGGAAACGAGACTTTCTGTTTATGTAACCCGAAACCCAAACAAATACACACAGCAAACAGAGATAAACTGAAGAACAGCGGGAACTAATAAATACTGAATAAAGGTGAAAAAGCGGTATGGACCACGGTAAAGAGTTCAAACAAACGGGGAATAGTCAAAGTCCGGAAGTCAAGGGCGACGACTAAGTACGGGAATGAAATGTCCCAAAATATGTGTTCTCTGCGGGGACGGGCTTCTCCTACCTCACGTCCCAGTAGTGGTGTTGCGGTTTTGAAACGTCCAGGTGATGTCGTGGCGGCGGTAGTCAAGCGCGCTCCCAGCTCCCGTGGCGTAGTGGCCGACGCAGTTGCCTTGGGGCGTCGCGTTCTTTCACTGAGGCCGGCGTGACGACTTGTGCGCGGGGGTGTCTTGGGAATGTGGTTGTGGAGGACGTTTCGGGGCACAGCACGGGTCCGGTCGCCCGACCGCCAAGCCCCCAGTCACTCCCCACACTTCGGAGTTCTCCTCTGGCTCCCCTCTGCCGCCGGCCGCCCTCGTTGGCCGCTTCCGATTGGCCCGCGCCCGGCGCAAGCTCGTGCTCTAATCTCGAGCGCTCATCGCCGTAGCCCAGGCAATGACCTTGGCGCCGCGTGCCTTACGTAGTCTTCTTTGTCATCTTCTTGCTGAGTTACAAGTGTTTTCTTCTTGGAGTAATGTTTCCTGTGGTCATGTGATTTCTTCGCATGACAGTCTCCAAAAGGACTGACAGCCCGCTTTACCATGCAGATGAAGTCACCCTGTGGACAGAATCCAGAGCCTTCCTCACCAGGAGAAATGCAAATTAAGCTTCAATCCGAGGTGATCAGCTTCGAGACACCGCATCTCTTTTGGCTTCGAACTCGCCCCTGACAAAACGCACTTTCCGCTCGTACTTGGTCACAAACCGCCCAGAAACACTCTACTTCACACCCTAGAACCTGCTGGCACATTCGTTACTGCCTCGTCCGTACCCATCCGGCTATAAGTCGTCCGTACTGCCCTAGTTACACACATATATGACGGCCAATGAGCTTAAGCTTATGAGCTTACCCACACACACTGGTGTATATTGGTGTATAGTGAAACACCGATTCACTCTCCGCGTAATCAGTGGCGTCCACAAGCATGCCCGCCTCAATCAATACACTCGGCTGTACCACTCCCACCGCCGGAGAATATTGTTGAAGAGCAAAAAGATCAATCCGTGTTCCACCCCCCCCCCCCCCTCCCATAACCAACCAACGAACTCGGATTATGGTTTGAGACAATTGCAACCGCCTCCACAGCTGCTGGTCGTTCCAGGTTCTCTACCACCTTGGCAGACACCACTGCTGACCGGTTCCGTCCGGTCTGAGCCCACACCTTACAGCTGCAACCGCACTACCATCCGCAAAATTTCCACACCCTAGAGATCCAAACAAAGCAGGGACATTAATATATTTTCTTACGGCAAGGAAAACCTGCGCAGAAAATGAGGACAAAAGAAGGCGACCAGACACACAGGTCGCAGCATTTTTACTCGAAAGCAGTACATGTCTTAGCACCCCCCCTCCCCCCCCCCCCCCTTTTTTTAATTCCGGTGAAGCCGATTTACTGGGTGCGCTCCGAGGCTCCTCCTCGCCACCGCTGCTATTCCACTCGCCACCACTGATGCCTCCTTCACAAGTTGCGCTATGGGCTGCCAATGGCGGTAGCGCCGTTACCGGATGATTGCGGAGAACACACAGAAACGTGAATGGGCGTAAAAATCTACGAAAGCCGCCGTTGTCGTGACCACTTCAAATTCCACCTGGCCGAGTAGATGTGAATGGACCTTTTCTACGAACTTGATCTGCACATTCGCTTGTAGGCGTTGCCATTACTTTTTGTGAGTCACTCTTATCGCTATTGCCACTTTTTACGGACGTCGTGGGCGCGTGTGGACGAAGTTCAATCAAGCACATCAAGATTGGCATTCGGTGAAAACTGCGAAAGCGGTAAGTCATTGCACGGCCAATCATTGGCATTCGCAAATGCGCTAAGCTTCACCAAGAGCGCAGCCAAAGAGCGACGTCTGCGCATGAAAGCAAGCATCTTAGCTATCACTAAGGCCGCGCCCCGCGATTATCAATATTGGACAAGAGCGTCGCCGGCAATCTTGGCCGAAAGAGCTACCAATTGTGATTTCCATTATCGCCGCTACTAGCGCTGTTCTTGGAGTGGAAAATGTCCGTTGAAGAGCCACTTGCCGGGTTGGAATGGTTGCGTGAGCCCATAATGCTTCTTAAACTTTAAATGCTTTGCGAGCGACATTTTCGCCTATGTGTTTCACGCCTAAGCATGCGCCCATCACCGGTTGTCGGTTTATGCATGCACTGGTTGCGGGGGGAGAGAAGCGAGGCGTGCACGCAGAGCTGAGCTCCACGCAACTACCGATAATGGCAGTTGTGCTGGTTCGAGATTTAAACCTGGAAGTCTCGTGGATCAATGCGTCCTGTTAGCTGTCCTCCGTAATGGGAAGGTTTCGGTCTGGTTTGGTGTGTTAGACAGATAGTAAGATGCTTACGACAGGGGACGGAAACGGACAGTCACATGTTTGTCGGCTAGAATAAAACTAGACACCTTCCAGCTTTTACTTTCTATAGGAGGGACGCATGTCGTTCGCTTGGAGGAAGGGCAGGAATCCATGAAGCGTCGGCCCGAACAGAAGCGTTAATTGGCGCCAAAACAACAGAAAGCCGCTGCCGCCGCCGTTGCGTCCTCTAGATCCAGCTCGTCGAGTAGCTGCGAATCCCTCCCGGATGAACGGCAACTTGCCCGCTTGCAATGCCGATGTTGGACAATATTACTTGTTCAGCTTGTGGGCATCATCCTCTATTCTTAATCCTTGCCATTAGCAATAAGGAACAGAATAGAATAATAGAATAACTCGCCGTCGTTATTCTCACTGCTCTCGCGCAGCACCGAACTACCCTGCCGAGAGACTCTGCCCACAACGGGTTCGAGAGTGAGCCACGACTCTCGCCGCACGTGTACGTTGTCAGTCACTTCACAGGGAAGCGATACCTTTCACAGTACAGGGGTTTATTACGCGGACAACCACGATACAAACACTACACTGCCCTACGCACCTAGCCCCTGAGGCATACACCCGTCAGCGTGTGCCCAGCCCGTAGCCGGGCAACAGTTTGCGTCCGCCGGCGTTGGCCGGCCGCAACGCTCGCTGACATAGGGGAAGGGGGCTCTCTGTAGCCGCTACACATTTCCAAGCCACTGGACTCGACCGGGCGGCATCGGCGCTCGTCCGCTGACCTTAGACGGCGCAAGCCATCCCAGCGCGGACGCGGGGGCAACCGACCAATGAGTGGAATATGCCCGCGGAGACTCGCTGGACATCCTAGATAAATGCACTGACGCAAATCAAGGCATGCGCAAATCGACACGGCGGGTGCCGTGACCCACAGAAGTGGGAAACAACGGCCAATGCCAGAAACGGCCGAAAGTGGCCGAAAGGCATATACGTACCGTGCGATCGCTGCGCGTCCCAAGGGCGGTCTCTCAGGGAGTCTCCTGAGCGCATTTAACGTCGCCTCGTAGGGAGATGAGGGGGTCGCGCTAGGATCGCCCTCGCCCCACCAAGGAGGAGGACGTAGCTAGCGCCTCCTCGCCCCGATTGGGGCTTCGCCCCCACAAGCTTAAAAGGCTTTTAAAGCGACATTTTCGATGGTTTCTTTCGCTCCTAAACCCGCTCACACAACCGGTGGCCGGCGTGCAAAGGATGGGGGAGGAGGAGGGGGGGGGGGTAGGTGCGCGCGAAGCTATAGGTTTCATGCCCTTACTGATGACAGGTCCGTTGTACTTTTGCGGGAGGTATAAACTTGGACGTCAAACGCTCCAATGCGACTTCTCCGGTGTTCTCTCAGCAGTCGAGAAAATTGGGTTGGTGTGTTCCACAAACAGTAAGATGCCTACGAAGCGGAAGTAAAACAGGCAGCTCATAGGTTCCTTCCTGTGTTCTTCCAAGTTGCATTAAGCTAATTTACTAGGAACTACGCTAAATCGTATCTTACGAACAAACGTGTTTTCTTTCTTGCGCTCCGTGGACTGCGTCCAGCTTCGCAGGGAATCCTCCTTCACAGAGTTGAAGAGCAGTAATTTTTCTGCTTGTCCTCGTTTTCTGCGCTGTTTTTCCTTGTTGTAAAGTGCCAGCTAACCAACGTTTGTATTCTACTTATACCGTATTTTCGCGCGTATAACCCGCACCAAAATTTCATTAGCAAAGTAGGGGTTTCTCCTTTAGTGCAGCTTCACGGCAATGCGCGTTGTGCCGTGAAGCTACTACGCGGTAAAACTGACTAAGCCATCCATGGCAGCGATTGCGCAAAAAATACAGACAAGAAAGAAAAAAAACAAGGACGCTCGCACTCTAACATATAAATGTTATTAGTGAATTGTGAATTTCGTCTTGCAGTCAGTGTATTCTGCTTGCTAAACATTGAGGGACACGGCAAGGGCAGACGGCAGTGGCCTCGGAGATGGTCGACACAGGTCGTTTATTCGGAGCGGCAGCCCAGAACACAATCCCAGGGAATGATGATGTGGATGATTAGCAGAAGCAGATGAGGTATGTCATAATGGTGATAATGGTAGTGAGAAGCTGAAGTGCCAGATGATCTACACACAGCGTAATAAAAAACAGATTGTTGATCACAATATACCCCTTTTCCGTCTACATAATACGTGATGTGTTGCTTGAGCAGTTGCTTTGGTGCAGCGTTCCCTGTATCAAAGCTGCGGGCAATACACGAGGATTTTTTTTTTCCGGTGGGCTGAAAGTGGGGGTGCAGATTATATGCAGGGGCGGGATATTCGCGCGAAAATTCGGTATTTACTTACGTCAGTGTCACAGCATGCGTTGTCAGCGCCTGCATTATATTGCACATGCCACTCGAACTGCAGCAGGACTTTATGCAGTCCCCCACGCTTTGGATTTTCTCGTGTACAATATCCCGCCGGACAACGCTCCTTGATCCGTACCCCTGCCGATAGGTTTGAAGCACTACGAACCATCAAGAATCAAACCGCCTCTATCTCGCTTGCCCACACGACCATACAACTGCCTCCAACGGAACGGTTTCTATACACTCTCACTGACTGGACACCAGCGGGTTTCTTAACCAGGAAATGATCTAGCAGTTGCGCAGGAGGATTTGCGCGCACATATCCCCGCTGTGTCCCCCACGAACACACACCGACGCCTTCTTTTCACGCCTCAGTTTCGGGAATATACCGTTACCGAAAAAGCGTAGGGCCAATCCACGCTGTAGGGGTAACCAGGTTGCGTGATTTCAAACGCTTCGCTGCACAGAGCATCCACGTGACATGTGTGATGTCACTGCGCGCGCTATTCTTTTGAGCGCCTGCTAAAACGAGCCTACCGTTCGCGCTCTGTGGCCTCGATCTACAGTACTGAGTACTGGTGCTGAATCTAAATTGAATTTTTTTTTTTCTAATCTCAAATCTCCGTGTTGTTTTTGTTAATAGTGATTTGGTATGTTTTAGGTCGCTTTGGGCTAGGGGCGCAGCCAATGACGACGTTTACTTACCGTTCTGCATCGCGCGAACTGATATGTCACGTGGGTGCTCTGTGGAGCGAAGCGTTTGGAAGAACGCAACCAGGTTGGATCACGTTAGCGTCACGATTGCTTTGTAATGAAGCAACTATTATGAGTGCTATGTTGGCGTCATTGTGCGAATTTTGGGACCGGCACGACCTGAAAAACTCCGGGATGGTGTTAGCCAAAATACACCTCCGTGGGAATACGTGCTATTCTAGGGGGTGAGCAACATTGTCTGAGTTTCGACACTCCCAGGGAAAAAACAAACAAACAAACAAACAAACAAACAAACAAACAAACAAACAAACAAACAAACAAACAAACAAAAACCCCGTGGTAAAGCATTGGTCAGTACACGTGGGCTAGTATGGTATGTTCTGTGAGTATGTAGGCTGCGCAAGCATTGGGGCTCGCATGAAACGAAGAATCCTGGGAGTAAACGTTGAACAATACAGATCTTAAGGTGTGTGCTTTCGTCCGCTCGCCCTTTTTAGTCTTACCGATATGTACCCCTTCAAGATGTGCATGGTGGTTAACGCGGTTTTACCTCAAAGCATTACTGTAGGCTTAACTTGAAGCTGCCCCAAACTAGCGTCGTGACGACAAGCCAAGAAAAGCCAAATTCATTGTATGCTAAACTGCAGGTGCCAGTTCGCGTCGTAGACCCGAAAGCTTTACTTTAGGCCTAGCGTCAGGAGCCTTTAATCTGCAGCGCAAGCCCGAAACGAAAAATACCGAAGGTATTTTAAGGCAACTTCACTGTGGTGAAGCAGGTTTTCCAGCGTTAAGGGTTACTCCCCGTGAGAGGGTAAGTGTTTGAGTGACTTGAGAATTTTTGGAATCGCACTAAAGGACTCGCACAAAACGAAAAGTCCCGGGGTGTGGTATTTACACTGCTAACATGCTGAAAAACTACTGGTTGCGGGCGCAGCAGGAACACAAAATTCACCTCCGGGCTCCTTTAAAAAACATAAACTCATCAATAAAGATAAAATAGGGACATTACCTTCGCCATTGCCACTCTCGCTACATCATGGCTTGCACTTGCGGAAGATGCAGAATCCACGCTCGAAATGCAGATGGAAGTGGTGTGAACCGGGGCGGTCGCAGCAGCAATGCATTGCGGAACGTGGTGACAGGAAGGTCACCTTCGCTCTGTTTCGCATCGGTTTCACGTTTAAAAGTGTGCGACCGGAAATGATTTCTGTTCTTACACACGAAACATTCTCTTCTCCGCTTATCTTGTTGTCCAAATGGGGGTGCAGTGCTCGTGCACCCCCTTGCCTTAAACAGCGCCAGCGGGAGTTCTGGTCTTTTTGTGCTTGCTTTTCCTTCCGCACGTCCCGGCGCCGCCGGCGCAGTACTGCGCAGTTTGGAACGCGCGATTTCTTGCACTGCCGTTGTTTTCACTTACTATCGTAAAAGGCAGACGATATCACGCATTCATAGCAATCCCCTTTCAAAACGCGCGCGCTCTTTGACATCCGGGTTCGTCGCTCAGGCGCAGTGATACCGTATATGAGCTATTGCCGTTCCTAACTTGTTCCCGAGTAAAAATGTCGTTTCAAATCGCGCGCCATCAGCCGCAAAGGGTTCGCACAACATCCGACAGATGGCGACGAGTGTACTGGCCAGTAGGAAGACGCAGTGAAACATCCCCCTCGCGAGGGGCACGATCAAATGCAGAGCATTTCCGGGGGCGCACGACGTTAAGTAGTTTGCGTCACGTTAATGTTGTTGCACTTGTGGCAACTGCTGACGAGAGAGCGCTCGTCAGCAGTAATTTGAATGAGTCAACGATATAAGGCGCGTTAGTAGCGTCCCGTTCTGTGTCGGCTTTGTGGCGCAGTGGGTAGACACCATGTACATTGCGTTCCGCCCGCAGGGTCGAGGCATCGAAACCTGGCGCCGGAAAGTATTTTTTTATATAGTAGTGAGGGGTGCGGTGCGGACTACGGACGTCAACGCGGGTGACATCGTGAGTTACTGAAATGCTCTGCATTAAAAAAAAACTGCGCCTCAAGAGCCTTGCCCCGCCTGGCTTCCTTTCCTTGTTCACCCGAACCCTCGATCTGCTGAAGTTTTTATTTAAAAAAACTATTAATTCATCGCCTGTTATACATTTGAAACTGTGTACGCAAATGATACGTGCCTTGCACCTCACCACGCTGCCCGTAGTGCCATTATCCCAACAAAGGTAATCTACATCCGCTGATATGGCTCTGGCCCTTATTTGATACGAATCTTTCTGACCCGCCAATAATTTCACGATATCCATAACACCGTTCACCGTGGACACTACGCCCATTAATTTAATTGCATACACTGATTGTACTTTCAAGCGGTCTAGCATTAGTAGTTTAGAATGATGGCATACTCCCCTATTCATAACGTGAACGCTTCAAGAATGACTCCTCTCTTTGTAACAGAAGACCTGGGACGGACCCCAGTACAATACCGACATCCTCCCCGTACAAGAGCTCACTACACTTCACCGCCACCCGTTAACTTCCTTTAGCTCACTCCTCCCAACAGGCGTAGAGACCGCCCTGCCCCCAGCTAAAACCTCTCTTTCGCGCTATTGAGTGCCATGATGAGAGACACGTCTAAAAACAAGCCATTGCGCTTGTTACGATATACTGACCAGCAACAAATACCTTTTTCGCTATGTTTCATTATGCGTTCGACTGTTTTCATAAGAAGAACACGTTTTTTCCATAAAGCAGAAATATATTTTAAAGCAAAAAACAATACAAAACGCAGAGGAAGTGACCGCTTGTTTGTCCCTGTGCGTCGTCAAGCGCCCAACCCTCGGCCCGAGTGCCTCGCACCGTGTCGCTTCCGTTCAAGAGGCGCCGCTGTCTGTTACGGCAGTGCGGGGAAGCGGTGACGATTGCTCCGGCCGCCGCCGCCAGCGCCGCGGGACGTCGCGTCTGACACGTTCGCACGGTTCGAGTAGTCGATCGTGTAGCCGTACATATCGAGCAGGTAGTAGGCCAGCCCGCCGGCCACGTAGAAGAACACGTACAGGGCGGCCACCAGGAGCACGACCATCACGCGCTCGGACTTCTGCTGGGCGCTGAAGGCGACGTCAGCGGCCTGCGCTGCCGCCCCGTGTCTGCGGCGCAGCTGCGCGAAGACGTCTCTCGTGGAGGCCCGGCTGGGAGCGCTGCCGGCTGAGGAGCCCACGTTCTCCTTGGAGCCGCTGCCGCCGCTCAGTAGATGGCCTTCCTCCGAACTGCCGGCGTTTTCACCGGAGCGAACCCGGCGACCGCCACGGCCTTGCTTACGTTTCTTCTCGTGCCGGGCCGGCTCCTCTTTGCCGCGTCCACCGTCGGCCATTTCTTCCGCCAGGGGCTAGTACTGGCGGCCGGAGAGAGACGCAGCTTGGTCGTCGCCGGCCGAGGGCGTCCCGGTCCTCGTCGAGCGACAGCTATGCGGTTCGCTGTCGGTCCCGCTCCTGGTTGGGTGAGTATCTCTGGCGACCAAGGTAAGTGCCGGCTCTCGAACGCCAAATACGCCTGTTGTTGTTGCTGCTGCTGGTCCGCCTGGCGCCGAACGCTCTGGTGGTGGTAGTGGTGGCCCGAACAATGGCGCATACCGACGTAGGGGGATTGGCCAAGAAGAGTTATGTTTCCATTGCAATCAATCATGCGAGGCAAAATAATGGAGCAGAAGGAAGAATTCGGTTCATGAGAGAGAGAAAAAAACACGAAAAAACAACAGAGAGAAGAGTAGGAAAACTATAGTAAAAGTCAGCCCAATCGGAATGTTTTTAACACTGCAGACGAGCTGTCTCCGAAATGAAGGAGTGGGATGGCGTTGCACACGTCCCTATGGCACCGGCCCAGCCAAGTCCCCCCAAACGAAAAAAGCACTGGTACAGTCAAAGGCAGTCCAAGACGTAGCAGGGGTATCCCCAGCAGCCTCCTCCGATGGTAAGAAAATCGGCGGCAAAAAAGAAATAAATGTTATTCGGATTCAATTTCTTGACAAAAGTGGCACAAGGGGGAGGTTATCAGATTTGCCCTATATAAATACCGATTAAGTGGCGGCACACCACAGCGCAAAGTCAGCGATACTTCGCACAAGCGAGTTTGGCAGAAACTTCTCTTCCGCGGGTACCTGAGGTCTTCAAGTACAGGAGAAGTGTTCAGACCATGATCAGAGGCATCTTGATTCAACAGGTATTGGCGATAACGTGCCAACAACACGCAAGAATAGGGGGAAGAACCTCGACGATCGGTAAAGCCAAAGCTGTTTTAGCTAATATGTCAGCGGTTTCATTGAGGGTTAACCCACAGTGGCCGGGCAGCCAAACGAGCCGAATCTCCCGCATGTGAATGGGGACGCAGGAATAAAAAGTTTTAAGAATAGGTTGTAAAGTTTCTGAGGAGAGAGCCATGCACACGGACCTGGAGTCGGTGAGTAACATCGAGGAATAAGTCGCCGAATCAAGTTTCAGAATTGCAAGGAGTAGGGCAAGAAATTCTGCATAAAAAATGGGGATGCTGGTTGGTTGGTTGGTTGGTTCCCTATGATATGGCGCGTACCCACGCGGGGGGATGCGTGGCGGTCGCGAGGCACCGCCTTCGATTTCTTCTCCTTCGTGCTAAGCGTCTGTTTACGCTGTCATCTCGTGCCCCCTTTCTATGCCTGGAAAACCTGCCTTGAAAATTCGTCTCGGTCTAGAAAACTTTACAACTCGCTCGGGGCTAGTGACATCGGTTACGTTGAAAAGAAATCCACCCATGTGTTCATTTTTTTTCATATCAGCCCCCGAGAGGCTTCTAGCTGTTAGGATGCGCTAGTTTCCTCTCTCGCTACCCTATGCAGGCCGTAATCCGCCTTGATGAATTAAGGTGTTCTCCTTTTCTTGTTATTTTAGTTCCCGATAAGCAATAGAGAACAAGCAGTTCTGTATTAACGTTTTACTTAATTAGCCGCCTCTCATGTTTTGTCAAATGTCCACCTGTAAGTATGTCCTCCGCCACAAAAGCAGATTTATAGTGCATGGTACACGCCACAGATATTTTTTCTCCCCGTTATGTTGTTCTTACAAAGTTCTTTTAGCTTGTTAGCTACTTTTCTAAATTTGGCCAATCCCCCTTTCTGGGCATGTGCTTGACTTATGGAGAAGAAGAAAAAGAGGCTCAAGAGGCACGGATCCGACCCCCCATTGCGTATGTCTCAGTCACCGAGGAATAACAACACTGCCTTCTTACGAGCCCATAGTTTTTAAATAGAGAAAGTATCTAGCATTGAAGAAAATTCCCCGCATTTCCCCGAGGGGAAGAATGTGAAAGTGCGAATGCACGAGTTGAATTTGCGCGGTTCGGTAATGTTCGCGAAAGAGAGATCACACACACACACACACAACTACAAAGAAAGAAAGATGCATTTATTCACAGACACCTATTTGTGTTGTCGTTGTACTTGATTGCTAGAGCGGATCTCAGCTTTGAAATTTCGTGTCAGTACTCCTTTAAGCAGGTGCATTAGCCCTTCTCACGCCCGATTCTTGGCCAATCCCCCACGTGGGTATGTGCCATGTCAGCGGCCAGGCAGCGCGCGCCCATCTCCCCCCGTTGCCAAGGAAGACGAGGAGATTCCTGGCCAACCCCCCACGTGGGTATGTGCTATGTCAGCGGCCAGGCTGCGCGCGCCCATCTCCACGTGCGCGGACATCGCCGGTGGACGCAGGTTCAGGGTCGCTTAAGAAGTGCATTGCACTTAAAAGAGAACGTACATCCTATCCCAACAACAGCGATATTTGTTGCACTAACGCAGCGTCAAGTCATGCGACCTACTATCAGTGGGGTAGATACGCGTAACTATAAACCCCCCGCACTTCGCCCACATGGATAGAAAGAGTTATCGTTCGCTCTTAGAGCTCCAAATGCTGAGGATATTTCATTGGCCTAGACCTAGTCTATTGTTTTCTAGCAAAGCTTGATGGTGTTGTTGATTCTCGTTACATATTTTCGAATATCCCGAGCCCAACATATATGTGTTCTATATATCTGCAACTGAGAGCTAGAAAATTTTGTTGTCCGCGTCGCGAACAGGTGTGATTTTTGCCCTGAAGTGCTACTTCGATTGACACGCATGTGTTGCTGTGCATACAACGAGTGCTTTTCATACGCGAAAAAGAACAGATTACTCCAGCATGCCAAGTAATTTCGAGACTAGAAATGTTAATTGGAGAAGGTAGTGTAAAAATTCCAAAACATGATAGCAGCTATTGCTGCCGGACTTTCTGTCCGCTCCATCACGCTCTACAATCTAAAGCCCTAACCAGATGGACGCGAAATCACGCGTCGCGTGAGCGTCGGCGTCGTTCGGCGGCAACGCGCAGACACGCAGGAGAGGGCGAGTAACCGCATGAGACCGGCGAAGTCGCGCGCCAGCCGCTGCGTCGGCGTGCGTTGCTGGACACCTTTGTATTAACCATGATCGTGTTGAAGTCTGTTATGATCAGTTATTGTCGATTTTTGAACTGAAGTTATTAAGGCCCCAGCTTTAGCAAAAAAAAAAAAAATCACTTGGCCGTCTTTTATTGCTAAGAATGTTGGGGATCAAATATTGAAATGCCGCGAAATGTATTTCAAGTCATCACCGTCAAATTTCCTTACCCTGTAAAAAAATGAAGCTGATAAATCCCTAACCGCAAAAAAACAAAAAAACAAACAAACGCGGAGAGTTTGCCTGGATTCTAACCATGAAGTGAAAAAAAAAAAAAAAAAAAACAGAAGCCCAGCAAAAAAAAAAAAAAAGGGGGGGGGGGGAAATGCTTGACCACGCCAGGAGGTGAGGCGGCACCAAAAAATTTGGTATATACTAACCGAGGCTGTCCACGAATATTGTGGGGTGTGCTTTGTTTTGTTCGTATTTGTGAGATTTGAGAAGTGGCCACGCTTGTTTCTTACGCGCAGATCTTGGAGCCGAGGACAATCATGCTAATACTACAAACGATGTAGCCACAGCTCCCTTATTTGAGTCAATAAAAGCTATCGCACATCCCCGGTCTCCCGTGCGCAAGCCACGGTAGCCACGAATTGAATGGAATGCGCCGCTAGAACTCTAACGTTGATAAGGCTTGCTCGTCACGCACCGATCTTGCAGACAAGCCACATTATGCTAATATTACAAGCGATGTAGCCAGAGCTCCTTTATTTAACTCACACAGAGCTATCGCGAATCCCCGATCTCCCCGATGAAAGCCGAACAAGCCGCAAATGAATGAGTGCTTTGAAATAGCTTGCAGTTTGCCTCAAGGCAACCGATTACCGCAAGTTAAAAAGAAATTGATTGTTTTCTGCTGAAAGGAATGACGCCAAACCACGAGGACAGGAAACACGGACGCTGCCGCCCGATTTCCGATGCTTTCTCGCGCTGCGTCGACGCCAATATCTGGCGAGCATAGACATCGGCGCTGCTCGCACGTCAGCTTGCGTCGCCATGCATTTTTTGGCGGCGCGCGCTGACGCGCGCTCACGCGCGTGGACGCGGGACGACGTCGACGCGTGGAAACGCCGAAAGTACGCTGCATGCTGTTGGGCCTTGAGAAATCGCCCCACCTGCGCGTCTGAGCCAACCTGCGCTGGAATCAATCATCACTGCGACAACAGCTTAAAAGAACCCTGCAACACTTTTTTTTCAACTTTTTTTTGAAATCTTAAATGCTTGCAGAACGTAGTCACCCAACACACCCAGTACTTAGATTAGGGGGTCGCAAAGTACCTCAGCCAAAAATTACTGCTCCGTGCCCATCAGATAACTTGGAAACTCGCTCTAAAGATTTTTCTCTTTTTCCCGGCCTTGACGTTCTTCGACGGCCCGAATTACGCCACTGAGGCCATGCGGTTTTCCTTCAATTGCAGCAATGAACGCTTTTCGATAGAAACTTTAAAAATAAAACCACAAAAACAAAGCAGAAACGGAAGGCTATATCTGGTGCGACGAGCAAATAGCGCAGTGCCGCTCCGTGCTGGCGAAAACTGTAGCTTTCGCAATGCTTCCAGACGCGAAGGAAAGAGTGAAAGGGTTTATCGACAGTGTTGCAGTGTCCCTTCTAGGCGTGCATGCGCACTGTTGTCCCCAGCGTAGATTATACCTTCTTACTATAATAGCATGCGGGGCCTCGTCATTTGCCGAATTCCTACATGTGGTCACGCTGATTGGTCATCTTATAGCGTTGAGGTGACGCCTACTTGCGGCGATTTTTCAGAATTAAGTGCTGCCTTCGGAACTGCTGTTTGTCTCGGAACCGTGCAGGAGATTTTAAAAGATGCAATTTAACTTACGAAATCATTAGGCCATCGTCTTTCTGTTACAAGAAAACATGCCAGTAATTTACGCTTTGCACGCAGCACGTTAACCGACGCACATACTAATAGAATTCCATGACCCTCCTCACTCCAGGAGGACAGAAAGGAAATTAAGACGTTAGGAAGTGGGAAGATATTTACACAGACATACAAAGTGATTTTGGTACTTGTATTACAGAGATCTTTTTCCGCTGCGCGTTGCGCGATCTTATCGCATTAGAGATGTAGGTATCAGGAAGGCATTGAACTGAAGACTTCCGCCAATAGCGGTCACTTGTCCTCGTGGATCTGTGGGAAAAAAAAGCTGTCGTAGGGTAATCTGAACGACGTACGTCAGTGTTGTTGCCGGTATGTTTATCTGTGAGTCCTTAAATGTCTAAGCAGAATTTTCCGTCCCATAAAATCTCCCTCCCCCAGCATTATTTTCGAAGCACAATTGATCAAGCAGCACTACAGAATGACCTTAATGAAGTGTTAAACTGGTGTGACCGTTGGCTTATGACCGTTAATCCTAACAAATGCAAATTAGTTTCCTTCCACCACCGCAAAACTCCACTCCGATTTTCCTATGAAATTGCTAACGTACCAGTCGAAACAGCCGTATCCTATAAGTATCTTGGTGTAACAGTAACCCCTGATCTTTCCTGGCGAACGCATATTACTAATATGATTTCATCAGCCTACCGATCATTAGGATTTCTAAAACGTCACCTACGACACTCACCGTATCACCTGCGTCTTGTGGCCTACCAGTCACTAATCCGGTCCAAACTAGAATGCGCATCACCCTATCTGGAGCCCTCACCAAGCATATTTGATCAACGCTATCGAAGCAGTGCAAAATCGCGGCGCTCGCTTCATTCATTCTTCTTATTCTTACGATGTCAGTGTTTCATCCCTTAAAAATGAATCCAGTCTGTCAAGTCTTTCCCTTCGGCGCAGAATTGCTACTTTGTCACTGTACCACAAGTTGTACCACAGCTCACTCCACCAACCACCTTACAGCGCTCCCGCCGCACGCATTTCCCCCCGCACTGGCCATCCACTTCAAGTCTTCCGACCTCGATCTGGCACCTCAACATTTTCTGCATCATTTCTTTGCCGCGCCGCCAAAGAATGGAATGACCTTCCCCACGATGTTGTTTCAATCACCTGTCCATCACGTTTTATTCAAAGTGTGTCTATGCATCTGCAATGTTAACCTGTGGCTTTTCTATCTATGTTGTACAACCCACCCCTTATGTAACACCCCCTGTGGGGCCTTTAAAGGGGCACTGACACAAAAATTTTGCATCTTGTTTTTTTTGTTGCGATAAGTAGCTAGTGACCTACTTATAACCTGTAGAAACCTCATTTGCTTCAGCGTGCGACGGTTGTTTAATTAGAGGAATTTTCAATGCGGCCAGTCGCAGTTTCGGTTTCAGCGAGTGCCGCGAAACGATGGATTTTGTGGATTTTGTGTGAACAAAGCTGACCACGTGACCGTCGGAGGGATATCACAGAGCAGAGCCGCCGTAGCACTGTCGAATCCGCATCGACGGCAGTTTCTGCGAATGCCCCCACGTACTGATCTCGTGAGGCGCTTAATTAAAAAGCGACCGTGGATGTGACGCAGGCGCTGCGAGTGCAAATGCTACCGCGGCTAAAGAATGACGCGCGACGCTCGAGACGGTGGGTGGCAAGACGCGCGCTGGGAGCAGCCGGCCGGTCTGCCTACAGGTCCGCCTACAGATGTGTTCGGCTCAGCACTGCGGCGGATATTCGAGTGCCGCTCTCGTAAGAGGTGCAGATGACAATTTTTAATGCAACCCGCCATCGCATCATTAACTCCTTTCTCATGTAAGCCACCATGGTCGGGACTTGGGGACAATTTCGTGCAGCGATAACAAGCTATCACTCGAGCTACCTGCGCCGGCCGGGGCCACTCCGCGGCCGTGGCCGCCGCCTGCACCGCGACCGTGCGGCTAGCTCAGTGGGCTTTTCGTGCCTCCGGCGCGTTTTCGCGTCCAATGTAAATCAAAAGTAATAGAAACAGAGTGCCTGGAATCGCTGTAGAACTTTGGTCGCTACAAGCTGCCCGATGAGCTGACGAATTCACGGCGCCGCCGCCGCCAACGATCGGGTCGTTCGTTCTCGAGAGCAGAAGCTCCGCCCTCCGGCCCTCCGATTGGAGCGGCGAGCCGGGCGAGCCGGCGAAAAGCGCCGGCAGTGCGGAAGGGGCAAACACAAACTCGTGACGTGTTTGGATGTTGTTTATTTACAATTGCGCGTGGTCCTCTGCTGGCTGCTCGGTTGCGTTTCGCACACTTCAAAATTGATTTTAAATATGTTCTAGGCTGTATTCGCCGTTGATATTTTGCAGATGATGTATATGTGTTCCCACCAATCTATCTCCGAAGTTATCTCGCCTTCAAAATTTTGTGTCAGTGCCCCTTTAAGGAAATAAAGTGAAGTGAAGTGAAGCACTATAGTACCCCTCGTTCTTTAGACTTCCGAAGTACTTCCCTTAAAATCAAGCCGAATGTATATGTTCACTGACTCATTCGCCTTCAAACGTATAAACACTACCAGCTCCTTCGTTAACAACATTCTTTTTTTGAAACGCGAACCGTGTAATACCCGAAACGTACGAATTATACTGTAGGCTGCAGCAAGAAGCCAGCATGGGATTAATCTACGTATTCCTCTTGCACCTTCACTGAAATTATGTGCACGAACATATCGCATGTCATCAATCATGCGTGTGTCCGCGTGTGTCCGCGGATTCTGGATCAAACTTCATGGAACAAGAACGCTGTACGCTTTGAATTGTCCAGCCCTGTACCCCTTCCGCCCATTTTTATGCTCTGTATTATTTCTAAGGGCTGCCTTCATTTTCTTTATCTACCTTTGTACGTGCCCGAGATATGACAACCTTGGCTGGACCCCCGCTGGTATCTTGCACGCGTTAGGCCGCTGACAAACTCAAGGAGAGATTGGAGTGAAATAATCTACACTCACCATTGTTTTCGGTAAGTCCGCGCGAGCCTCGGGCGTTAGGTGGCTGGATTCGACCACGGCGTGTCGGACATACTTCATGGACGGCGTCCGGGCCTCTCAACGTGTTTTGTCCAGCACCACTCATGACCTCGCGGGGTTCGCGAAGACCTCGCGGCAGTGATGGTAGCGCCGGTGGCACCCGATAACCGCTCGGCAGTCGGAACCGCCTCCTGCGACGATGGCAGTGGTCACGGAGGAAGACGAGGACAACAGATTTTTACGTGGAGAGGCTGCGGGGAACGCTGTTCTTCTCGGAGACGACGCTACGAGGGCCCACTCAAGCGGCGGCGGCATAGCGCTGGGAGCTAACACTCGGTTCCCCTTTCTGACTGCGGGTCGAATATGAGTGCCGGAGACGGACCGGGTCTTCATGTACGCCCGCGTCTCCAGCACTCCCTCTTTCCACTTTCGTCGAGAGAAGACTCGAGAGAGGAGAAGGGTCGGTTCAAGAGCCGGTTCCGCGCTATCATTGGGCAGGTGCGCCGTGACGTAACGGTATGGCGCCCTCGCAGGGCGTGGTGGCCCTTGAAGAGGGGCAACGGGGCGAAAAGTGGAACCACGATCAATGTGCCTCGCACCGTCGGCATCACCGACGCCAAGTTGGGAGGGCCCCGCGATCCTGCATGCCCGGGAACATGCTCGACGAACGGGGCGTTGATTTTCCCGAGGCACTCGCTAAAGTGACTCGGCTTTATTTCAGAGAAGTGCTGTTTTGTTAGTTAATTATTAAATAAGTAAAGACTTTCATGTCTGCAGGTTATTAGCGGCACGAGATATGGCGTTTAAGCCGACTTGTATTCAAAACTTCAAAATCAAATCTCAGGACGCAACCGTGAAAGTAGTCACTGACGGGCTTCATGAGCTTGTGAAATAAAGGCTTCTTATTTATAATTCGGATGCTCTCTAGAGTTCTATAGAGAGTAACATATACACTATTTTTTTATCTTACTTCAGCCAATAGTAGTAGTGTAAACGCAATTTAAATTTCTGGCAAATGTGACACCTTTCCAAAGCTGTCATGCATGCTATTGAGGTGGTAACCATGTCAAAGTTTCCTGTGCAGCTTTGCCCTCTCTTCTTCCCATGTAGTTGGTGGGAAACTAAGGTATTGAAACAGGGTGGGCTTATCTCTCCTCACAACTCACAACAATTACGATTAAGCTTGGCCACTCTGTCATTGTCAGGCGTTTCAAATAAACCGCACCCCCTCCCCCCTTAGTTCTTTCCGGAAAATACACCTTACTACGACCCTGAATTTCCACATCAGGGAGGAAATTGTGCTATCACGAGTAGGTAGTCTGGCATGGCTTGTGTGAGCCGAGTGGGGCCTACCCTCCTTCCCCCCCTTTGATCCCTTCTCAACGAGTTCCGTCATGTCTCCAGCTGACCGCTAGAGGCATTGCTTCTATATACAGAAGGTATTCATAATCATCGCCATCACCATCATCACCATCATCATCATCAGTGTCGTCGTCGTCGTAATCATAATCCCCATCACCCTGCGTTAAAAAGCATGCACCCCTCCGTGTAAGGACAACGGAGATGGAACGCGAAGCTTACTCGTCATGGACTGATTGGTTGGCCAATGCCACACTGCAACTACTATGTGCTACTCTGGAGGTACGCACCACTTTTCTAGGATACCCAAAGTAACTCTCAGGTGGGCACTGCGTAGGCCTAACTTTTGGGTTTGGGGCGGACGGCGCGAATCTGTACTTGCTGCTTGGCGTGCGCTTCGACCGAAACAAAATGGAGCAATGGGACAGACGCCGGCTTCATAACGCGAGGGACTCAGGTTGGATTCCGGCTACAGGAAGCGTTTTTCTAACTTCACCCGCAATCTTTCATCATTATCCCCAGAGAAAGTTGGCCTTCCTGCACGGCATTGGCGCGAAACTGCATCAGTGAGGACACTAAAGCTTCGCTTTAATAAAGATTACGACTACATATAAGGGGAGTTAACTGCATGACTACGGGTGCCGTGGAGTCCCTGCATGGTATACTGGAAATAAATAAATAAATAAATAAATAAAGGGTGCACTAAAAAAATTGATTCGGTACGCGCCGACCGAGCTAACTCGCAGCTTCTGTGAATGAATAAACCCATCATTGTCTCTCTAAATGAGGTAGTAACTGCGGCGAGAATATTTCTTTATTAAGGCGTTTGCCATTCCTTGCTTGGGGTATTTTTTGGTGATATAGAAAAAAAAATTATTGATGTTAAATGTATTTTTATTCAAAAGCAAGAAATGAAAGACGGCATTTTCTTTCACTGCAGAGAAATCAACGTTTTTATTGTCTCCCGCTGAGGTAGAATGACGGCTAGTATTGACAACGTCTGATATAGCGAAAAGTGAGCCGTCTTTTTTTTTTTTTTTTTTTGCCGTCGACTTTACTTTTTTATCTTTTTATTTAACTTGAAGTGGGTTTGCTTAAAACCACGCTAGCATCGTACTCACCAAACGTGCATATTTAGTCTTCCGAATCGACACCTCGACTTGTTAATACCCAGTACTTCTACTAGAATGAAGGCGCAAAGTATACAAAATATACATGGCCTGCACGTTCATTTGAGTATCCTTATTTGCCTACCTTTCTCTGTCGGCAGTCTTTACTGTTTATGTTGGCATGATTTGGTGTTCTTTTATTGGATCCTAAGTTTTCCTATCTCTCGTTTTGTAGACCCCCAGCTTTCTTGTTTGTTACCACGTGACCACGCCCTAGTGTAGCGCCATTCCACCGCTACACAAAGCAGGTTCCTTGCTTGCCACGCATTAATCCGTTTCTTGGCCAATCCCCCTGAGCGAGTATGTAGTCCCACCACCACAACCAGCACCGGCATCGCAGGGCAGCAATGCATTTGCTAGCCGCCGGGACATGCTGGCCGACGTCTGCACAACGCTGAAGTCCTCCACGCTACCAGCGGTGAGGCCAGGTAAGGGTGTTTTCTCTTCGCCTCGCCTGATGCATACAAGAAGAAGGTCCTTTATGTCCGCACATCAGGTGCCAGCGTTCTTTGAAGGACTCCGTTGTCTCGGCGCTTTTCCAATTTCCTGTCGCAGATTGTAATGTTCAATCATGTGTATGCAATCTCCTGGTCAGTAAATTTTTAATATACATAGCTGTCGTAACTACCTCCCCCCTCCTCCCCCCCCCCCCCCCCCCGTAAGGAAATCCCTTGGTTAAGTTTTACCATAGTGTAGCTGAGTGATCAATTCAATCACCAGCAACAAAATTCAGCGAATAACATCAACGTGCAAGCCATTTGACTCAAAAGTGTGAGCTCCGCGCAATGCAGAACGTCATGCTTGCATTCCGTAATATCACAGCTCAGTCTTGTCTTTTGACTCGAAACCTGTGCTTGACATAGCCATCCGACAAAATTTCATTGCTGGCTTCACTTGGTTAATCTAGTGGATTGGGACGAAGCTGAACCGCAGAGTCGTTTTATCAAACCTTATTTTACCGCTGTGAATGGAAGGGCGACAACCAACAGAAGCCAGTGTCAGTGATGGCACATAGAACCGCAGATAATACATAATATCTGAAGGTATTTGGAACATGAGCATACTTTTTTTTCCCGTTGTAACGTTCTCGACTGTGAAAGCAGTAGTTTTAGCTTTAGTTGCCAAAGAATGTAGCTGTTATAGATTAGTTTGTGCTTTCTCTGCTACACACATTCGGAATTGTTTTTGCATTTGTGCGTCATTCGCGGTGGCGTGCGCGTCGATGCGGCGTCACGTTTCGTTTCAATTCCATCAAAATGAGCTTTGGGCATTGAACGTGTAGTGCAGGGGAAAATGTGTAAGTGTGGTGAATTCAAGATGACAAAGTATAAGTTTGGTTCATTCGACAAACTGCCCGTCGGAACGCAAATTATGCAAACGTTAGGAAACAAATCTTGAATAAATAATTTCGATAACAAGAAGATCGTTGAAAGACACGCGACATCACCAATTTTCTCGCTCTTCCCCGCGGTGACGTACAAATGGCGGCTCCCGACCAAAGCTATCGGCAAGAAATACGACTTTGCTATTGCGGTGGTGCCTCTGGTTCTACTTGATCGCGTGGCCTGATTGGAAAGTGGAGTAACCACTCTGATCACTGTGTTTAGTATCATCACCAATGAGGTGAGTGCAGAAACTGTGATACCGGAAGTATAAAAGTTAGTCGGAGAGGCCATGAAGTTGAGCGAGTTATTGAAGAATAGTCCTTTTAAATAAAACCACGATTTATGTTGTCTCACGGTAACTTTGATGCCTTAGAGTCTCTTAAACTGTGCCCATTGGGCATCGATTGCGGTGTGCGTTTTGCAAGGTCGTATCGCAGACATTGGGAGTCAAACCGTGGCTTTTGCTTTCAATCCGCGGCTGTTCGCAGTAGGTATGCTCATACCGTGCCGAAGCAGCGACGATATGCGCCCGATTCGCTGATTGGGCACTGTGCACTTCTTTCATCGGACATATTTACTGCACTATGCCGTCATTATTGTTGATTCGAGGCCGCCATTGTGGCTTTGTAAATATGGGGCCATTGCTTGCTCCTCTGGTCTTCAAACTTTCCGCGCGGCTTGCGCGGAGCCCGCAGAGTTAAAGTGACGCCTTCAAATAGCGATGTACATGGAACACAAGCGCAAACGGAGCTTTTTGCTGTTCTAGCTTTTTATTCACTGCCTAAACGCCGCTCAGGAATGGCCGTCGATTAACAAAGAGAGCCAGTTCTCGAGAGAGCCAGTCATAGGGTGATGATTATTTGCGGCGCGTAGCTAGTGGATTACCTACTGCTCTTTAAGGACGATGGCGTATTTACCAGTGACTCGAACTTCGAAGTAACGAGAAAGCTTTGAGGCACAAAAACGCGTGAATGAAAAGTCTCAGGACGCCTGTTCACTTCTTAATGGTTCTGAATGGGAAATCATCAATGCCCGATCGAACGCCTGAAACACTTTGCTTACGCCGCGCATCAAAAAGCTACAAAAAGCTTCGAGAAGCTTCGTTATCTTGCCGTTTAACACGATTTGCCTCGCGGTCTCCTTCCGTCTTACTCTTTCGAATGGCTTCCATCTGCCCTCCTACGCGTTACGCCACTGCTCGTTTCTGCAGCCATGTATCAGAAGAGTTGAGACGATGGTGGATTTTGCTGCCTCTCTCTTTGGTCACTTACCTGCGTTAGTCGGCTCCTTTACCTCGTCTGCGGTGTACGGGCGTGGATCGCCACTTTCGGACAGGGCTGAGTTAAAGGGCATGCTATGGAACGCATCGCGCTATGGAACGCTACAAGGACAGGTGGTCTGGGAGCCGTTTCGTTGTTCCTAACGCAGACGCCAACGCCACCTTCTTTGCTCGATGGGCCGTTTAATGCTTTGACGTTGAAATAAATTTGAAAATTGATCATTGACGATTGTGGAAGCACATTGTGTAGCATCCAGGTTCTTTTAACGGTGCGCTTGAGCCTTCACATTTCTCTCCAATCAATGTCTCTTTCGCAGAAAACAGCGGAGGGACCCAGACCACTTCCGCTGGAATGCGTCCACCGGGATAAGTGGACGGCGCGGCCAGGACGTCTACCCCGCGGTGGTCCCCGAGACAGCAACTTCAGGCCAGCCCTCAAGCACGGGGCCATTGTCATGAGCGAACAGCCTCTGGAAGACGACGACGACCCGTGCGCCAAGGCGAAGACGACACCGGCGACATGCTGAGGACGTGTGTCCTGTCAGTCCTTCTGCCGCTGGTGCTTCTCGCACAAGGCTCTCCGACACCCACGCCGGGAATCCCTGACGGCTCCAGCAGCAACGGAAGCAGCTCGGATCCGCAGCTGATGGCGGTCGGACGGCACATGCTACCTCGAGCGAGTCAAGACTACGACCAAAGGCGGCGTGTTCTGAGAACCGACCGGCGGACAGCGTACGGCCTGCTCAAATCCGAGCCGTGCAGCTCTGACCAGGCGTGCAGAGAGCGCGACCCAGCGTCCCGCTGCCTGGAGCAGTTCTGCGTGTGCCAGCACGGCTTCACGGACCAGTTCGGCGACCGCTGCAAGAAGCTTGTGCAGCTGGGCGAGACCTGCTCCGACAACCTAGTCTGCGCCGGCGACGCCGTCCAGTGCGCCGACGAACGATGTGCCTGCGAGCGGGGTTTCTCCGAGGATGATGGCGCCTGCGTTAAGGTATTGTGAACCAGGGCTTGGTGTGATCGGCATGGGCGGGTCCAGATTTTCAGCTCTTTATAAAAGCATCGCATCTAGCGGCTAGGTAAGGGCGAATTGATAGAAAGATGCAGTTGTGGCCACTAGCAAAGTACATACCTATTTGGGAGGCGATACATCTCCCGGTTACGTCAAGCTACGTTCCATTAATGGAACAGTTGCACTGATGCCGCTCGCAGCTCGTTTTGTGTAGGACAGGCAAACGCCTGTGGAATCGACCAGAGCTCGAGCGGCAGGATGGGCGGGTCTGCGTCGCCAAAACAACAACGTGATGGATTGCAATGCGGGCGGCTGCGTTGCGAGAAATAATTACGGGGAACCTTAATACCTGACTTTGAGTGTCGTATCCAATTAAGTAATCATCTGTGAATTTTTTGTAAAATCTTACACAATGAAACCAATGAAAGAGGCAATGATTCTGAGGCATTGTTGCAGACAACATTGTGAGTTTTTAAAGTATCTGACACTGAAAAAGCCCAGGAGTTAGTTACCTGCGTGATAAAACGGTATAGATGTTGCTGCAAGCCTAAGCCGTATGAAACAATTTGTGGGAAACGTATTTGGGCGCGATAGCGATTCTCTCATCTAATGGATGATGTGGGCAACATTGCAGAGCTTGCTTTGGAGGCGCACATATTGACAACGTCCTTGAACGAAATCAAAATCGTCGCGCCTTTTAACAGAATTTGCGCGATTTTGCGAAATTCCATAAATTTTTACAAAACCGAAGGGTTAACTTTCAAAACATTTCTACAGAACATCCATACGTTACATACTTCCCGGATTCCAATTTTCTACGCCCAGTGGTTTTGTCTAGGCGCTGATGAGTCGGTTTAGGATACACCGCGCTTGTTTAAAGACGTTAGCACGCCGTCTGCCACCCGCCGGTATTCATTCTTATCCTCGGCCGGTGCTGTTCCTGGCAGGTGGACCCATCGCGCGCATCCAGCCGCATCCTTCTGTACGTGGTGTGCGCGGCCACGGTGCTGTTCGTGGTGGGCGGCGTATCATCCATGCTGTACACGCAGGTCCGCCAGCACCACATCAATGACCAGGCGTGCGACAACTGCTTCTTCGCCCAGTGCACCATACTCTGAGCGCCATAACCTCGGCAGCGTTGTCTCTGCGTGTTGTGGCTATCGCCTATTCGCTATGGAGCGGCCAATGCTAGTGTAACAGTGGTGCGAATAAATTCTTGACCACAGCCATAGGGCCACTGGAACGCATTCCACAAGGTATTGCCCGATTAACGGTGACTTAGGTTTCGCGGAAGCTTCCACGGAAAGGGGACGTAGGGGTCACGGCAAGGCCGACGGCTCAGAAACACGCAGCTTACTCTGTGGAAGAGAGGGCGATGGTAGAAATACTTCAAAGCCTTGATGTAGTGACTGGAAGTCATTACCCTTTCTGTGATGTTCACTGTTAATGGCGATATCCCGAATAATGCCGATGCTGCACGCACGCACGCACGTACGCACACACACGCACGTACGCACACACACGCACACACGCACGCACACACACGCACGCACACGCACATGCGCGCGCACACACGCACACACGCACGCGCGCGCGCGCACACACACACACACGCACACACACACAAACGTGCACTCGCACACGCACGCACGCACGCACAAGCACACACACACGCACACAGCTTCGGTCGCTGGCCTGGAAAGCTTTGTTCGGACAGTCAGAGATGTCACGACGATACAGAGCTGCGCGAGGGCGACGTGCTAACCACGCGACGTATTTAAAACATGGGAGCAAAGAACTTCGTCCATCGGAAGCAAATTACTGTCCACAGAAGTGCGGAACCGTGGATGGTTGTCACGCTACTTTCCGCCACGTTGGAAACGCAAGCGGCCTGGCGTACGCATGCTTTTTTACTGAAATAGCGTCTGCTCGTCTTCCGTCCGCTAAACACACAACCGGCTTAGCGTACGGCACATGAACAGTGCGAACGACGCAAAGAAATAGCGTTCGCTAACTGTTTTCGTAAGGCTGTGTACGTTATTCTAACTCTCTCTAGTTTTGGCATAGCAAGTAGCGTCCGCTGCGTTACGGCAGCGGGTACTGGGACTCGACTGGGCACTTGCGGATTCATTCCGGCAGGGTGGATTAGTTCCGGGAGCCGGTCCTAGCTATGTCTACGCATTCGTTCCGCCGAGGGGCGACCTCCGCGCCCTCCCCTCGCGCAAATGCGCATTCGGGTCCCGGTAACCCGCCGCCGTAGCGTTAGCAGACGCTACCCGGTGTGCTAACGGAGGCTCACGCTACGACGGCGGGTTACCGGGGCCTGACTGCGTATGCGCGCGTGGGGAGGGCGCGAATGTTTCCCTCACTGGAACGAATGCGCGGGCTCCGCGAGGCGGGCGACCGTCCCTGCGGAACGAATCTGCTCCTGCTTAGTCGGGCCCCGCCACCCGCCGCCGTAGCGTTAGCGGCCGCTAGCAGCTATGCTAAAACTCTCTAACAGAGTGTTTTAACATAGCGGCTAGCGTACGCGAACACTACGGCGGCCCGTTACCAGGACCAGACAGCGAATGCGCGCGCGGTGATGGCGAGGCGGACGCCCCTCACCGGAACGAATGCGCGTCTGCCAAACGGGGGCGCATTCGTTCCGCGGGTATGGCGTCCACGCCTCTCCGAGCCCGCGCATTCGTTCTGGTGAGAGGCGCCCTCCTCGCCATCCAGGGCTATCCCAAGTCCCCACCGTCCGTATATTGGGTGTGCTTATCCACTACGATGGTTTCGGAGCCATCCTCCTGCCTCAGCTACACAAAACTGTCCCACAGCTCACTCACTCATCTAATACGACGGATACGGGGATACACTCACGGCCTCAAAGAACAAGACACCTGCCGCCTGGTCCAAGCACTGTTGGTCAGCCGCATAACCTATGGAACTCCTTTTGCCAACCTGAAAACTTAAAAGCCCAACAATCTCGATGCTCTAATCCGGAAAACCTACGAAGCCGCCCTTGCACTCCCAACTTAAACTTCTAATGAGCGCCTGCTTCGCCTCGGCCTGTACAACACGCTCTGTGAGCTACTACAATCCCAGCGCACGTCCCACCTCCATCGCCTTGCCCTCACTCCCTTACGACAACACCCCTTTCCCCTTACCTTGATTGCTCAATAAAGATGTCTTTACCATGTCTCATATCCATGAGTGAAACTAAAGCGCAAACTGACACAGGGACGAGAAAGGGAAACGAGACCAGCGCTTACTATCACCTCCTTTGATAGTGAGAGTCTTTTGAACTAACGTCACCATCCTAGAATAATCTTGTTTGATCTACTGTGTTCTGAATGTAATTCGACGGTTCGAGAAGCGCTCGCGCCGAATGATAATTGCCCGCAGAGCAGATGCTGCGGTATTCGATTCACCGGTACTCGCCTGCGCACGTCATTCTGTCGACTGCTGCTTCGCCCCCTCTGTATTCTCTGAGTTGTTAGGGGGGCACAAGTTTGCTCCAATAAACTTGTTTTTCCTTCAAGACAACTGCATCGTCCTTGGATTCGGGACATCTGGTAGAGGTGCGGGGTACATGCACCCTAAACCCTCTCCAAGTCACCATGCAAGCCCCACTTGCACCATCCGCCGACAGCAAGGCCTCCCACCCTAGCTCAGTGTACTACCGCAGAAAGTGAAGAAGGAAGACGTCGATACCAGCACCATGGTCAACCAAGCCAATCCTCCCGTCGTTCTGCAGCATCCTCGGGAGCCCCCATCATTCCGAGGATCCCCTGGTGAAGACCCGGAAGAGTGACTGGAGAGCCTGAAGCGCGTCCGAAGTTTCAACCGATGGGATGATGAAGAAACCCAAAGGCAAGTGTTTTTCTACCTCAGAGACTCGGCGCAAGTCTGGTTTGAAAATCACGAGAGCTCGCTAACATCCTGGAGCATGTTCAAAACGGAATTTTTGAAAACGTTCACAACTGTCGGGCATAAAGAACGAGCTGAGCTGCTGTTGCAGACGCGAATCCAACACCCCAACGAGGGTGTTGTAGACTTCGTGGAGGAGATGAAGAGGCTGTTCCGACGAGCCGACCCCCAAAATGACAGAAGAGAAGAAGGTACGCTTCCTGATGCGGAGAGTTAAACAAGAGCTCGTCGTTGTACTCATTCGCAACCCCCCAAAAACCGTCGCTGAGTTCATGACTGAGGCTTCCATGATCGAGAAAACCCTGGAAATGCGTTCGAGGCAGTACGATCGACCACTCAACGCGCTTTTGGCGAACCCGGTCAACGCCCCAGGATTCGCGACGGAAGACTTACGGAAAACAATCCACGCCATCGTTCGCGAAGAACTGAGGAAACTTTTCCCAACAACGCCTCAACCCCAAGTCGCCTCCCTGACCGACGTGATCCGAGAAGAAGTTCAACACGCACTGGGAACTTCTACGCCCTAAAGGCACACCGTGAGTCACAAGCTATGGCCTACGCCGAAGTTGTTCATCGACCCCGCCGAGCTCCAACCCGTCGTCAAGAGGCCACGCCGTACCGCCGCCCACTGTCTCCAGCCCGACCCCCTGTAGTTCAAAAGCAGACGCCGAGAAAGACGGATGTGTGGCGAACGCCCGATAATCGTCCGCTGAACTACCACTGCGGAGAGGCCGACCACATCTACCGCCGCTGCCCCTACAAGAGGCTCGGTTTGCGAGGGTTTTCCGTCGACGCACCACGCCACCTACCTGGCCAGCACCCTACTGAGATCGAAGAATATCTGTCCAACACCAGCAGTGTACCAGCCCGTTTCAACCGTTCGCCGTCGCCCTACCCATACCAGTCGCCGAACCGCTGTACCAATGCTGACTTCGCACGTGGAAGGTCCCCCAGCCCACGCGGGGGAAACTAAAAGCGGCAACTTCTGGAGGTGAAGTTAAACAACGGCGGATAAACGAAAGCCCACCAATGACGCAAGGACGCACTGAACACCGTGATTCACGACATGCCCTCAGCCCAACGCCCTGATCTAACCCTGACGTGACTCCCGAACACGACGATAGCCACGTGGTGCTACGCTTGCCCGACATGACCGGTCCTCCTTGTGAGAAGAAGACGACAACGACGACGCATTGTTCCCCACCGTAAACACGGGCAAGCCGAGGTACGACGCCCTGACGCACCCGAAACTCGAGGAAGGCGAGGTCCGACATCAAGTTGTTCATCGACGGCTTTGATGTAGTCGCCCTCATAGACACGGAAGCCGACTACTCAGTAATGAGCGGATCATTTGCGTCTAAGCTGAAGAAAGTTACGACCAGATGGGACGGTTCGCATATGCGCACAGCAGGAGGCCATCTCGTAACGCCAAGGGGAACGTGCACATCACGCGTCACCATAGACGGCACCACGTACGCTGCCGCGTTCGTAATTTTCCCTAACTGCTCCTGCAACGTAATTCTTGGAATGGACTTTTTGGCAGACAACGGTGCAATAATTGATCTGCAGCCTGAAGAGCGATTACCAGCGAAGATGGGCGCAATCCAATGAATGCACGAAAGAAAACACGTTCGCTTGTAATTTGCGATGGAGCATACTTCCTATAGCTAATTAGCTGAATGAAACTTGCAAGGACTTTAGTCTTATTCTAGCGGACAAATATGTGGCTGTCTGTTTCCGTCCCTCGTCGTAGGCGTCTTACTGTCTGTTTAACACACCAATTCAAACCGTTCGCCCTCGACCACGGCAAACAGCAGTCAGTCCGCATCGGGCCATGAGATGTCATGTTAAAGTCTCCAACCGGCGCAACTGGCATGTCATCGGTGAGTTACTGAAGCCTGACTGCGCAGGTACGCGCTGGTTTTTCTGGAATTAGCCATGACGTTATAGTTTGAGGCCTAACGACCCCAAACGGTACCCGCAGCTTCAAGTTCAACAACTTTGACGTTGCTTGGAATATAGTTAAACTAAGCGTTACGGCTGCCAATCGTTACTCGTTAACATAAACCTAGAAAGGGTGATTGACCAGTATTCTCACTTATTTATAGTAAAAGAGGAAAGAAAAAAACCCAAAAGGAAAATGTATATAATAGCGCCTCCACACCCACATCTTAAACCAAAAATAGTTAATGTCCACTACAAATAACTAAATGAAGTGAAACAACCAATCAATTAATCAATCACTTACTTAGAGCGCAAGCAGTAGAACAGTCCACAAAAACTAGAACTACAAAAAATGCGTGTTCGTATTCTGTACCCTGCATGCGTCGCTTCAAGCATATACCGAAGTTTAACATACCGGCAGGGTAGCGCATGCCAACGGTGCTGTATAGTACAATGATACCTATCATTACTTGTCGATATGGACCCGGTCTTTGTAGGTCTCATGCAGCAACATCCCCAGTTTGCCGGTGCTGTAATAATACCGGTAAAATCTATCGACATTAATTCATCCTTACCAGCTTAACGACGTTGACCGATTTTGAAGTGACAGTTATTCGCGAGGCTCTTCTATTCATCAAGCATGACTCACGGCAAAAATCGGCTGTGTTTTGCGATTCTAGGCCTGCTCCTCATGCATTCAGTCTGATATTCGCCGTAGCTCATTTTAACAGCTCGTAACTGAAATCTGGTGCATACATATGACCCTGTATTCAGGCATGCGTCAGGTATTATTTTAAAGGCGATAGCCTTTCTTGGGCTACTTAAACCCAGAAATTTTGGTCTGCCTGTATGTCTGCCTGTCTGTCTGTCCGTCTGTCTGTCTGCGACTCGATTCAGCCACCCGGCCAAAGCAAAACAATGCCTGCGCAATAGTCTTATATAGTCACAGCTTAATCTACCTGTCTATGTCCGGTGTAATGTTCATACTCGTCAACATTGTTGAAGAAGAAGAAGACATTACGGAAATATGAGACAACAAATCAATACAGAAGTGATATTTGCAGTGTTCCTTTATAAAAAAATCAAACATGCTTGACTTTTGCGAAATTAAATACTTCATCAGCTCCAGAAAAAGAATTCACTCCGCCGTCGCCTGCTGTCGCCCGCGCCACTATAGCTCCTGGCGCTACTTTAAGAAATCAACCGGCAACAGTTACGCAAGGTTCCACTAGATAGGTTCCACGTTCTGCTTGCAACGCACGTGGAGTAGGGAAACGCAGTTCTATAAACGTTGAAGTAGGGCGCCTCGATTAACGCGCGTCTTCGCCGTACGGCAGCGTTCGCATCGAGACACCCGGTTTGGAGCAGTGGAACGCGGGAAATTTAAAATGATTTAAGCAAACCTTTGGCGTCTTTACCTTGGGAGGAGCGCGACGCAAGAGGAACAACATGAGAGGTGAGCGGGAAAGCGAAGGGAGGCATTTTCTTCACAAAAGCCGATAAAGACTATCGTCTTTTGACGGCATTTGCAACGAAAGGAGCAGATACGTGGCCAATTTTGCAGTGGCTTCGAAGCCCCAGCGGTATTACTGGGGCGAATAAGGGGAGGAAGCGACAAATTACGCGAATAAAGTGCCCAATTAGCCTGCATCCCTCTATAGCGCCGTGAGTCAGCTAGGCCACTGCGCTAGATTTACGGCGAGGCCACGCTTGCTATGAGGGATACACCAGAGTTCTCGAACGCTCGTCTTTACCCGCTCGATCCCGATTTGCAGCGCCACTTATTTACTAACGTGCCGCGCTCGGACGGCACCTTGATTTGCCGCCTATGTCTAGGTGTTGCCTGCACTAGTGCTTACTCTTTCACTATCGGGATTGCCCTGCTTGTGATGAGCACGCCACCGAAGAGACAATGGAACAACTTTTGTGTCAATGCACAATTCACAGCGCCGAGGCAGCAGCTCTCAACCACACTCCGAGAACTTGACGACCACCCATCTACAGGAGAGTCTATTTTGGGCTACAGGCGTTGCCCGTCAAAGTCCCAACAGGGTAAAAAAGCCTTACTTCGCCTTTTGAAGGCCCAAGCTTATCTGAACGATTGTAGGGACGTTACCAGCGTGCAGCGTCCTTCGTTTGCCCATTTTGTTGGTTTACCTGCTTAGTTTTACGTCTTTTCTCGCTTTCATTTTTGTCCATGGTGCTGTTTTTGTCATTAATATTTTTCCTCCCTTTTTGGCGATTTCCTTCCTCGTTTCCTCTCTTTTATGTAATGCCGCTAATTTCTTTCCCTTTCATACCTGTATAGGTGGTATGCATTGAAAAGTTTAGCTGTCAATTTCATCGCTTGGCAACACTAGAAACGACCACGTACATGGCGCGGCTTGGGCCACTGCACCCGCACGCCGAAGAAAAAAAGAACAAACGCCGGCGTACGTCGTCTTCTCCGTTTCAACCCGTTTCTCAACGGTGGTGTCAACAGAGATGTTACTAATCGCACTCACGTTGGACTCGAGGCATTACTTAGCGTCCGGTAAGGTAGAGTTTGAAACGTCCAACGCACGTACGTCATGTGCTTAGCACGGATAAGTGCCGCCATCCCGCGGAGCCCGACGTAACCAGTAACGGCGCACTCCCATGGTTGCCTGCATGCTTGCCTCGCCAGTGCATACATGCTATACCCATGCATGTGAAGGGTAGCCAAAGTTCCCTGATTAACCTCCCTGCCTATGATGTACTGTTTATCCTGCTTTTCTGTAGGACGCTTTGTTGGAAGAAATGTATGCTGCTTTCGCACTATACCCCGTAGGTGGCGCAGTTTGTTAAGCAATGTTTATAGGGCTAGGGTTATCAGCTTATATGGTAAGGATATTTAGCTTATATGGCGACGGCGTGTTAGGTATGACCGCCGTCTAAGCCCAAGAGAACTGAAACTTTTCATACCTTTCACCAAATGCCCTGTCACCTAGACGTTACGCGCTGGAAAGCTTCACTGGCCACCCATCTTACAAGAGTGGAATGGCTGATGATTTGATCTATTTATCAGGCACATGTTTCAAATTTCAAGTTTCAAGCCCCAGTCTCACGGAATAATACATTATGTATTAATAAATAGTGTAAATTTTGGGGCAGTCTACGGTCGAGAAAAGGTATCAACTAACCAAGCGTTGGCATGCCGAACACGCTCATATTAGGCTAAAATAAGCGCAGAGATCTTACTTTATGACAACGAAAAAACAGCGAAAGATCACTGGTTACCGCAGCATCGATTGCTTACAACTGTCGTCTGCAGTCGATCGGCATACTTCGATATCCGGCTCATCCGTAGTCTACAATGTGGCCCATGCAAGTCTTTCACGTACTACATAATCTGTATTCACTGGGCAAATGCGAGTCGCGAAACTGCCGAATGTCGAGAAAAAATGGTGCAAGAACAGTGGAATCAACTGTAACTGCTGGCCCGGAGCATTACCTGCGAAGAAAATCACGACAGGGAACAAAAATGCCATTTTCGTTTCATTTCGACACCCCTCCCAGCGGTATTTCGAAAAATAGATTGTTCCGTGTTGCAAATTGAATGAGCTTGCTTGGGCATGCACACGCGTTCAACGGTTGTCCTCTGACCCAGTGGACAGAGAAGGGGTTCGCTAATGAATGAAATAGAGGAGCGTGTACACGCATCGTCGCAGCGAAGACTCCAGCTTGTCGGCGGACATTGCCCATGGCCTTCAAAGGACGAAAGGTTTCACCTCGAAAGAGCGACTTCGTGAGAGAGATAGAGTGAGAGAGAGAGAAAGGAACATCACGACCGAGAGAAAGCGACAGAGACAAAGGTTGTTAAAGGTTTTCTTATGTAGCGTAAGCTACACTGGCCGAGGTTGAGCAGTTTCGCGTGGACCTTGAAGGGCCGTGCTGCGCAAGTGCGAGCCGCATTGGATTGAATTGCATTGGATTGTATTGGATTGGAATGGAAATCCAATCCAATTGGAGTACGGGTGTGTAGAGAATTGAGTCTGCACATTCGCCAATCTGCGCATTCCAGAGGAGTGCCGTCATAGCCGCGGCAGAGGCACTAGCTCCGGCGCGTGCCCAGCTGTGCGCCTCCGTTGCGCAGTAGCTAAGTCTGACGGTGCGCCTGAGCGCTTGATAGCCGTTTCGCGTGGATCCTGGAGAGCCGTGCTGCGCATGCGTGAGGAGCAGTGACTGGACTGGACTGGACTGGATTGGATTGGATTGGATTGGATTAGAAATCGTTTCAGCAGCAGTAAGCAGGATAATCAGCTAATCCTAGACAACCAGGAAACCTAAGAATAATCTGCTGAACCTTAGCTCACGCTACGTATATCCTGGCATAGCCGAGCTAAGCCAATGCTAATTTTTTTTACATCCAAGCATAATGTACGTACCATACGGCTACACCAACGGTGCAACGCCTTCCTAACAATGGCAACACGCTTCTCAAAGTCACTGCCACTGCCGTGGCAAAAAACGATCGTCAGCCGGACGGAGTGAGGGTTGTTGGGTATAGCTAGCTCCATCGTGGCCTTCTAATTGGACTAGTCGAAGAACATACGAAATGAATGCAAATTGTGTAGCTCAATACTTTCGTAGCAATTAGGCAATAGTGAATAAAACTTAATTTTATAGATACCACCTGAGAGATGCGAATCGAAAATCGAGGAACGACGAATGAGGAATGCCTGTCCATTATCCTGGACATTTTTCTTTGCTTGTTGGAGGGAATCTAAAGTATTCGAAAAAGTTTGAATTACAGTGTCGCTGAAGGAATTTTTTATACGATACCAGATATGAAGTTTAGATGCTTAGAACGTTTATGTTTTGGTCAAGGAAGTACGCTTCTTTTAAAAAGAAAACTTCAGAATTTTTTTTTCTTAATCTAAATTCGTCTGTGTACAACTGGTACCATTTCTGTCTCCTACATTCAAAGAAACGTAGGACGCAACCAGGACCTCAAAAACCAGTTGACACCAGGGATCTGCTACGGACAGCCCGTCAAAACAGACAAAAGCACCCAACACCACACAAAACACTCACTCGCCGGGAATCCGCTGTACTAAGGCAAATTCAGACAAACACGCTACCTACTGTACACCTAACACACTGATTCCAACGATTACCGTGTACCCCCAAGTGTCCTAACTGCGGGGACTACCCTAGCATCTATCACACTCTCTGGACATGTACACAGAGCCCTAACCTTCCCCCCATACCCAATCCTACCCCCACTGCATGGGAAAGGAGGTTGGTCGACTCTAGCGCGGAAATGCAAAGGACACTCATTGAGACGCACAGAGAAGGCCCTGTCGGTTATCCCGGGAGCTCCGGACTAGGGGATCCTTGTGAAAATAAAGTTATTTTCTTCTTGTTCATATTTTGAGGCGTCGGTACGTCGACTCACTCGCTAGTCCACAGGGTAGCATTTAACACCTTGTCAGAAAGTTTTTTTCGCCATACTTTATTCGTAGACAATTGTCAAAGCAATATTATTTAAGAAACCGCTTAGTAGAAATTCCTAAGACCCAGATTGTGTCGTGCAAAAGCACGAACCTGTGCAACAACAAGGCGCTATTTTTTTAGCAGGTCGGGAAAGACGCTTTGTCCTGTTTATTTTTTTTTGTCCTATCCGGGAAAAAACATTGATACTTTGGGCCTCCTCTAATCAATATAATTAGGCTGCGCATGTGCAACTACACAACGCAAAACAAATATTTAATATGGGTATAGCCCGTCAAACGTTCCTCGTCAAGCAGAACGTTTCTAGGCCCCAGAGAATTAAAAACAAAAGCTGAACACTCCTGGACAACCCAAATATTTTGAGTCTCACATATGGGGAAAGCATTTTTTTTTCTGCTACTTGCTTAAAATATTTGTCTTGCAGTCTCGACTCAAGGCTTTTTCTTTGAATTTTTATGACCTAAAAATGTAATTTACCTAGGATATTTTTTTGTGTGTGTGTGACAGACGGAATTACAACTACGAGTTTCAACCTTGGATTCTTATTGAATCATGGAGGAAGTAGACGAAACTCCACGGAGCAATGGGAGAATCAGTAGGTTCCCAGCCAGGGCCTCGGAGCTGCTTACGTTCTAAAATATTTCGTAAGCACTGGGTCATTGTTTGGGATTCTCCTAAGCCTGCACACCTCGTGTCACCGCACTGCTTTTTTTTTCTCTTTGAACCAATTATGCGTATGCTCTCTCTAACACTACCGCACGGGCGGCCACTTCGGAAGCTCTTTCAATAGCTGTTCTTTATCTCCTCTTTAGAGCACCCATCGCTTATCGTTCGCTTGCCCTGCAGTGGGGAGCGTTCCCCTCTCAATTTGATTAGGTTGGCACCTCAAGTGCATCGTTGGCGTGAATAAAGAATATATGTCACCAGCAATACCGGGTTGCTCGCGGAATTTTATCCACTTCGGCCGACGTACAGTATATAGGTCGCAAACAAAGGATGTTCGGCTAAATTTGCACGCGTGTCCGATACTGTTGAAGTTTTCCGCAATTTGGCTGTTGACATCGAAGGCTTTTAACCGTCTCGTTATCGTTCACATGCTGTCTAGCTATTAACGGCCGTTGACATCACTTCTTGCCATAGTGTTCGTACTTCAGCTGCGCTATCTCAGGCAAACACAAGTAGTAAAAAGAGATCTTCAAGCGCACCGTATAAAAGTGTGGAGCGAAACTGGACTTGAAGCATAAGCACCCTGAGCTGATCCTCACCCGACGTGTGTGAAACGAACGGTGAGGCCTCCAATGTTTCTACTAGGTATTACAGTAAAACTTCGTACTGAGCTGCTGGGGAAGTTGTACATTCCGTTGGTTATTCTTGCTGAACACGTGTTGACGTTTGTACTTAATAACAGAGCCGTAGAGAATGAGTACCACCACGAAGCAGTTTTCAAGTTACTTTAGCTTTTTTAGCAAATCCCCTTTTAGAATGTAACTCGGTTTTGTGCTTCTGGTGGATAGGGTTCTGGTGGATGGCTTCTGGTGGATGGTGATTGGTGTGCTTTTGGGCTTCACTCTGGATAGACCTCAAAGCCGCCTACATGTAAACTATGTTTGGTAGCACGGCTGTAAATGGTGTATCTGTGGGCTAATAGCGTCATCTATTTATTGATCTAACTTGCTAATACATTTTCATTCAGCGCCTAACGGAATATGGAGAAGGAACTGTTAATTGAGTAAATTTTAAATTAACATTTAAGTTTCATAATGCGTGTTATGAACAAAAAAAATATGCGTTTTTTGTGGTTCCAATACATTGTTCTATTCGACTGCAGGCACAATGAAGCAGGCTATCTTGGCCCTGTGTATCTTCGGCTTCGTCGCCGCCAAAGGTGAGTCAAATGCGCTAGAAAGCCTATGATCATCTTAGGAATGTTTCTAGATGCAATGTAGTCGATAAGATTTGCTTACATGGCACGATTACACGCGAAAAGCACGTAGCCCTCTCTGTAAAAAATTGCACCTTGCCTTCCCTCCTCCTCCTGTAGGCTTCAATTCGGGAGATGTAGTCCGGTCGTGCGCCGTGTTTTATATTGCCAGGATAAACATTTAAATCGAAGCACAAGAACATACTAAGCTGTATGGTTGAAGGGCTGTCATCGGCTCTTTTTGCGCTGTAGTGGTTTTTCTGGTGCGATAAACCACTACCATTTTTGGGGGGGCCTTTCATTTCAGTGAATCTCAATACGACGTGCAGTAAGCCCTGTTATAACAAAAACGGGTTATTCAACTTTCCGGTTTATAAGAATTTTTCCGCGGTCCCAAATACAGGGCAGAGAGAGCAAATCATTTCCATTTTAAATGACGTCCTGCTTATAACACAGTCAGTTTCCTGTCTCGGGAAGATCGTCGTATAACGAGGCTTTGTTAAATGTTCACGCGAACACTTTTCAGAACTATTGCCATTGGTGGCACTGCCCTCACAAGTCAACACTGCTTAGTGTACCGATAACATTAGGAACATTTAAGGCAAGACATTCGAACCTATAAACAAACTAAAGGCACACAACTCGAAAAAAATTTCAGCCGGTTTGGTTTTTACGAAAATAAAATAATTAATACCCGGGTTCCAAATGAATTCAATGAGATCCGATATAAAAGAACAACCGTAAAAAAAGACGGAAAATATTCTACCGCTTGCTTTCGCGAGTGGTTCCAAGCACAAGAAAAACAAAACCTAAAGCGAAAATTCGCAATCTGGAGCTCCAAACACTGTTCAGCTATGAAAGGTGTGCACTATATAATAATTTATCGTTTATAGCTCTCACGGGAGAAATTGGGTTTTGGACAAAGAGCATGATTCCTTTTTTTCAGTCTGCGCACACACCCTTCCCGAACAAGAGAGCGGTATCGATGCGGAGTTCGACGCCCAGGCTGAGGTAATCGCCGATGAAACCGCCCTCATCGGGGAACTCTTACACGAGGTGGCAACCAGCCTGCAACAAGACAATCTTCTGAACGTTGAGGTTAGATGAAAACAAATATCTAGCTTTTGTTTGTTTTCAGAAAACTCAGTCCTGTGTTACTTTGTGTGGTCCCATTCATTTCAAGGGTATTTCATCCGACAGGGTTTACGATTTTCGCATTCCAGCTAGGTTAGCATTTTGTTTTCAACTTATCGTTGAAACAGGCCCCAAGCGGGGTAGAACATTGGCTTAGCTGTTTACAGGTAACGGCTAATACGAACCTCATTTCGGGATATTGTAGCGACTGTAAACACATCCGGTTATTTTAAACCGCTATGTACTATCATATACGTGGACTTTTCTTAGGTGAGAATTGTTAAGTAAGCCGGGAATATTTCCATTTCACATGTACATAACTGAAAATAGGCTGTACCCAGCTTGTCGTTCGGAATCCTCTATGACAGGATGATCTTGAATTTACTAATTGCTATATATAATAAATACGCAGTAAAAAATGAATAATATGTGCACACTTATCCACTCTCGCATTGTTACCCCTATAGCCCTACTGAATGGCCTGTACACACGCCTCGAGCGTGTTGTTAGATTCAAAAAGTATGTGACACACTAGGCATCAGTATTGCTTTCTAAATAATGCTTAAAGGGAGTCTGCAACACTCCCGATCAACACTTTCAGTCTTTCCTTCGCGTCTAAAAGCACTGCGAAAACTGTAGTTATCGCCACCACGGAGTGGAACTGCGTGATTTGCTCGTCGCACTATAGACACGCCTTCCGTTTCTGCTTTACTGTCGTTGCCTTCTTTTTTAGAGTGGACATCGAAAGCGTTTATTGCTGCAACTGAAGGAAAGGCGTGTAATAGCTGCTACACTGCTGTAATGATATGTAATTCGAGTGGTCGAAGGACGCCAAGACCGGGAAAGAGAGAAAAATCTTTTGAGCAAGTTTCTAAGTTACCTGATGGGCATAGAGTGTAACTTTTGGCTGAGGTACTTTGCGACTGCCTAATCTAGTTGCTCAGTGTGTTCGTTGACTAAATTCTGCAACCATTTAAGATTTTGCAAAAAGTTGAAATACGTGTTGCAGGGTCCCTTTAAGCATAATCAGCGAAGACGGCTTATGCTCTTCTGTTATTCGTTCCACTTCAGTGTTTTTTTACCGCTTTTGATCGCTCGTTCGTTCATTTGTGTTGATGGCCGTACGGGTGACTGTCTTTTGTATTTTTAAGGGAGAGGAGTACTTCCTTCGTGCGTTCTGGAACCGCACCAAAGAGGCATTGAAGAACGCCACCCAGAAGTTCAAGGAATCGGCTAAAAACGCACTGACAGAGACAGTGGAGGCAGTGAAGGAGGCCAAGGAGCATATAAAAGAAGCAGCGAAGGTAGCCGCGCGCAAGGCGAGCGACAAGGCGACTGAACTACTGTCCAAGATTTTCAGCGACGCCCTCGCGGGCTATGCCCTGGGCGAGTACGAGACCCAGGCTGACTTCGTCAAGGCTGTGTGCTCCCGCATTGACTCTGTAGGACTTCGGCTGATCGAGCAGGGGAAGAACTGGGGTGGCCGCAAGTGACAACCTCCGTCCATGGACTTCACCATTTTCAGTATATCATCACAAGCATTCCAGCTCTTGGAAAAAACATTTACGCAGCCGAATGATATTTCCTTATGTTTTCGGAGGACAGGGAGTTGGGAGAGTTGGAGAAAGTTCGTCTTTACAGATCAGCGTGAAAAAATACGGCACAGAAGAAGGAGGTCTGTTCTGCGCGTTTCTCGGTCTATTATACCGCGTTTCTTTGCGATGATCTTTAATGATCATATTTCTTTATTTGGAAAAGGTACTTAAAAGAATAAACAAAAATCAGGAACGCAGAAGATTTGTAGAGATGTCCTGCAAGGTATCGCTTTCTATATATTAAGCAAATAAACATGTTTCTTGATATTTTGGCAAAGTGTCCATGACTGTAAAAGAAATTGTAACCTTGCGTGGCGTGTGACGTTGTCGCGTACGATGTCGTATATCGAGAATTAGCGACGCGAGTATGACGACGCGTACGTCAGCATCAAATGCAGCCAACCCTCGCTGTACGGCGGAAGGACTTCCTTGATTGATTGATTGATTGCTTGCTTGCTTGCTTGCTTGCTTGCTTGCTTGCTTGCTTGATTGATTGATTGATTGATTGATTGATTGATTGATTGATTGATTGATTGATTGATTGATTGATTGATTTTATTGTAGGGTTTTACGCACCGACGCAACGCAGGCGATTAGGCGCACCGTCTGGCTCTGGAATAATTTTGACCACCTGGGGATCTTTAACGTGCGAAGAAATCTCGTACACACGGGCGTTCCTGCTTTTCGCCTTGATCATGAAAGTGGCCGCCGCGGCGGGGAATCGAACCGGCGTCCTCGTGCTCAGCAGCGTAGCTAGGGGCGACTTCCTTGTGAGCGAGTTATGAGGCCCTCTTTTCCGCTCTTTCTGCCTCGGTTTTCAATCTCCATAACCGTCCTTTTTTAAAGCTAAGCTTTCCGCCTCTACCAGCCAACGGCTCTTTTGTGGCGTGCGGGACGAGGAACTCCCAATGAGGCTGCGGAGGCTGAGGGTGGTTATCACACACGGAGCAAAGTGTAGATTGCATGGCGAATTTACCCAGCGTTCCCCGCGCGCTCTTGCCGGCGGGCACATCGGCGCGACCCGGCTTTGTCGTCTGCTTTAGCGACGGTTGTTTTGGGCCTGTTTTTGCGCAGCTTCACGTCCATTGCGCGCTTCTTTCGCACGGTTTGATTAAACTGTTCGACGGCACCTCCTGGGTAACCCGGACACGACCGAATTAATTGGTCGTACGGCAAAGGTACGTTAAAGATTGGTTTGCAGGGCGGAAAAACAAAATGTAGAGACCAGATACAGACATCTGGCCGCTTGACAAACACTACCTTTTGCGCACTGCTTGCCACGAATGGTACTCTTTTATCTAAATTGGTGAATACCAATTTAGTTGTGTTTAAACAGGTATTACAAAAGGCGAAAGGAGAAACCTGTTCTGATAAATAACGACTATAAGTTCCCTCAGCTTTGTCCCAATTCTCAAAATTACTAAACCAACTAGTTTAAACCGGTATAAATGGGAATCATTGTTTCTCTCCGTTTTCTTTCTGCTGACCCACGTCTGGGCTAAAGCGATGGCGTCCATCCGCTCTATCCCGGCCGTGGGCGACGCTGCTGCGTTCGGTATGCCGCCCCCGCGAATTCCAGGTAACGGCTTGCAGAGTCTCTGGTTTCGCTCTTTCTAGAGCCACGTGCGTGAATTCAAGTGGCGTCGCATGGACAATTGTTGCGCGTGTCGTTTAAAGCTTTGCTTTCCAACCACCTTCCCAGCGTGGATTGGCGACAATTATTTAAGCGAAGCTTTCTATGCCACACTGATGGCGTTCGGTGTCGCTACATAACACACTGCAGGAAAGCCAACTTTACACAATGGCTTTCACAGAACCACGGTGATGATAAGCACAAATGTCTGAAGTAACAAAATGCTTCCCGCGGTCGCAATAAAACCTGGGTGCCTCGCGTTATGAAGCCGACGTCTACCTGATCTCGTCATTCCGACACGGTAGAAACAGTTCGAATTTCGGACTTTGACTCAAGTTGAATGGGAGAAAGTTACGAGTTGTAACCATCTTTCTCTTAAGAAGGGGGCTTTGACTTTTTCATGTTGAATTTTGCTGTCACGGCATGATGATCATTGCTGCTTTTAAGGGTTAATCCTAGTGATGCGTGGTTTATTCCCCAAAAAAATAAATTATTTATAATCCATTCATGCAATATCAAATTAGAGTTATTATTGCTTTTTGAATTATTTCATTAATAAATATTTCATGTCTCGTTGAAACATTGTCACTATGCGGTTTAATCTGATTGAACAGAGTCATGTGCTTAGATCACGGGTGACAACCCAGTGAGAAAAAGATCTGGGCGGTGTAGTGAAAACTGGGCTTTAATCACGATTCGGACAAAGATTGTAAAATTAAATTACGTTAACTTGACGATTCACTGAATACTGAAAAATTGGCGTTGTATGGCGTGGGGCCCTTAACATTGATAGATGGAAATCAAAATTGTTATAGAGGCAATGACTGAATGCGGAGTTTTTTTTTAAAGATGTTCGTGGCAATCTTAAAGGGGCACTGAAGTGATTTGTAAACATTGCGGGAGTACTTCCGCAAATTGTAGTCTGGAGTCTGTAGGTCATGCTTCGAACAATCTCGCTCCGTTTACGCGACTTTTAGAAACGGGAATTAAAAAATGCTGTCCTCCTCTCGGCATCCGCCTCGCCGATTTCTTAGGACGTTTCGTATGACGTCAAAACAATATGGCTTGGCGTGACTGCGCTACTGCACGGAATCAGTGGGCCAAGCGTTTAGTCGGCCGGCGGCCGGCGGGTCGCGCTCAGTTGAAACTAAGCCACGGCACGTTTGTGCTGGAAGAATGTGACTTTAGTTTGTTAGTCTGTAGACTGTATCGAGCTCTCAATTCAAGTCGCTCAAAACAAGCTCACATGCGACGCTTCGCTGACTGCTAAATCTAAGGCCAACTGAAGGCTGGAGAAGGGTCAGCGAAGTTAATATAGGCACTAAAAAATTAAAATCAACCGAAACTTTTATCGGACAGAGTAAAAACAAGATACGGGAAGCATTTCTTGCTCTGCGTGAACTTGGATTTTTTATGGCGCACGGCCGACTGAGAGCGAAGAGCTCTGGGTGAACTAGCACAGCGGTAAGCAGCACGACCAAACATCTGCGAACGCTTTTCCGCCTAAGGAATGCAGTCACTAGACTTAAGATAGTCTGGGAATTTGGAATACGCTTACTGCCCGAGCATTCTTCAAGAAATAGCCATCTAAGCTGCTTGAACTACTTAAACTGAATAAAAATGTAACTTGGTTATACCATTGAAGGACTCTGGTTATACATTATATACTTTATATTTCCGCTCTTGGCAGCGCTGGCTTATGGCCGAGTGGTCTGGAGCACTAGGCGGCACATTCTTTTACAAGTCACAACTTCGAATCCCCAATAGTGCAGGTTTTTTTTAAGTTGATTATTTTTATTTTTGGGCAGTGCTTTCTAGAATGAATTCCCCATTTTTGCGTTGTAACGTTTATTGCTCCACGAGCGAGTTCGCAAAACGCGTGCAGACTGCCAGTGACACGCTGGCGAGTTCTCGTTGGCGTGATGCTACCATAAGCACCTACTGCTTGCGGGTACGGTCCCAAATCAGCCGACCCTTGTCCTGGTGCGAACACGCCTCTTAAGATACAGGCGTGAGTGAGGCAAGCTCCAAGGGTGGGGGAAAAGCGCATCGCATTTGAGCCTCTGCGGTAACGCAGAAGGCGTTCATCCACTGCGTACGCCTCGGCTAGAGATTGTTACGTTTCGAAGCCGTGCTCGTAGTTTTATCTGATACATTTAACAGCCGACAACATGGCAGAAGTGCGGTATGCCGATTACTGGGATATCGAGAATGCCCATTCAACGATAGCGTCGGATGCCAAGCATGTTGTTCCACAAAACCAAAACCGAAACTGGTTTGAATTATAATCTTGGACATCGTCCATTCACGTAGCACCTTGCATTGACGTCACTGCTTTAGTCAGGCTTTATAAAATAAATAGCGCATTATAGAACGGATAAACGATGAAAAGTGTGCTTATTTGAGCCAGTCTACACAGTGCAGGCAAAAACAGGAGCTTGACAAATTCACTACAATGTCCCTTTAAGTGAACCCTAAAATCCTACCATTGTGCCTGCAGGAATTACGGCTTTTAAATAACCGGGGTGTCCAACAGGGATTAAAAGCGACAAAATATCCGAATAAATCGAATAAATTTTCAAAGCTGGCTGATGCTCCAGTTGAGGAACATGATGCAGTGCGAACAGACTATCTATTTGCAATGAAACAAACCCGTACCATTGTGCACCCTGCCAATGGTCAGCGAAGGGGGCACAGTTTTTTCCTTTCATTTCCTATTACGAAAAATGTGAGGCCTCTTCATGGCGATACAATACTCGTGCTCTGAAAGCAAGTTCAAATTCCACTTACACCTGAGCTACGAATCACTTCGTAGTGAAGTGTAAAAACCTTCGGAGCTCTGGGAACTTAGTAAAGCACCTGAAAATGTTTAAAGTGTGCCGAAGTTTTGACAAATGGGTGTTTTTGCTTTTTGCCTTTACTAACCAACCGCCGTCGCCAAGAAGAAAATCCAACCCGCGACCCCGTGCACAGTAAGACCAATGCCTCGACAACTGATCCACCGCGGTGGGTTGTTAACGCATTGGTCTATTGTGCACAGCGTTGGTTGGCTGTGTCCACAGCCAGTTGTCCACAGCATTGCTTGGTTGGGCGGGAAACACGAAAACTATTTCTACTCCTAGTAATCACGAAGCTTGATTGTAACGTACATTGCAGAAAGGTCCGAAAGAATGGAGCTTTAAGAATTAGCACACATAATGAAGGTAGGAGAAAAGGCATGGCTACTCCTCTATAGTCGAAGTTAGGGCCCAATAGAGCTTTAGCGTGGCTACTTCCCCCCTCTCTTCCTCCCCATAACAGTTGCATCTTCGGCCCGCAGCCTACAATGGCACATCTACGCAGTTTCCACTGAACGACCACGCGAGGAGGGTTGTTCCGTGTAGTATCTTGATGACACCACAGTGCGGTTGGGGAAACGATGGTGGTTAACCGTGCAGATAACACCCGAATGACCGTGGACACATGTACCTTCCCTCACTCTGCCTACGAATTCTGCTGCCCGAGCTCTTGCAACTTTTATTTGTTCGAACGCTCCCCAACGTTTGTCGGCTATAGCAACTACTAGACGCGTAAATATTATCGCGCTCGGCCGACTAACAAAGACAGGCAAAAAGCCAGGGGACAAGGGGAAGATATGTTTTGTCGCATTCGGCATTGAGCTACCAGAGACCTCCAGGACCTAGCTTCAATTTTTCTTCAGCGACCTGTCCGACAACACTGTAAACGCAAACTAGCCGGAAATGGAGTTTTAATCAAGTAATGTGCCCTGAAAAGTACTTATAGCAAAACATGTACTCCCTAGGCATGGTCTAAAAATGTGGACGAACCTCCATGGTAGTACCGTTGCCCATCCGTGTAGCAAAAGGGAGGATTTAGAACCACATAACACCATTTGTGAGATGGCGTTCGGTTCCTTGTATACAACCACGTTCACAATAAACTCCCCATCTGGGGTAATCATCTCAAGCGGGCGGTCGCCATGTTAGTCTTGTGTTGTTTCCGTGTGCCGGCACTTCAACCGTGGACTAATGCTAATTAGAACGAGAAAGCAGGACGCGACGGTTGCATGCAGCTTCAAAACCAATACCGTACGTATACCCGTATAGATGCTTCAGCCAGCGCGATCACAAGCAGACAGCGCGGCCGTGTTGTTTCAATCTGTTTATTTTGGCGATAGGTGTTGTCAAACTCTGCTGCTAACAAAGAGACAGTTCTCGCCGTTGCAAACAATTGCAATGTTTATCTGCTTCGCTTGCTTGCGCATATATAGACAATTTAAATTCTCGTGCCAGCGCGCCAACGCACCCGACTGCAGCGACTCAACTTGCCCTGGCGGCACGACTTGCTGCCCGGATGTAAACAACCTCCGTGCTATCAATGCAGCGCGGCCGGTGACTTGGTGCGGCCGGAGCTTCAAGCGCCTCGCCTTGGGACATCATTTTTTCTTATTTGAGAAGGACTAGTAGTGCCATTTGGTGGAAAGATTTTTATGTGCCCCTGTCACACGACGAACGGCCGCTAACAACATTTCGATACGGCGACAGCTGTGGACAGCTCGCTGGTAAGTGGTCTGTCATCAGTCGATGCGTTTGTCAAACGTTTGGATAGGGTTAACTGCGAAGTACCCGTGCCGCACACAGCACGTACACGCACGGGCAAAGAAAAAAACGCACACTCGTTTTATTGTACTTTTTGTGGCTTTTGGTGTATGTATTCGCATTCTTTTGTAGGCCGGTTTGTAACAGGGAATTCGAGAGGAAATCGTTTGTCGCGCGCGGCGTCGTTTCAAAGCAACGTGACGGTTACTCAGGTAGCCGAATCGCCTCCGACAGCGGTGCATCGTCGGGCCCGGTCGGTGAATATTGTGGGACTCTGTCTCTCATATGCATCGAACTGCTCGTGTTCTTTTTAGTTAACTGCTTTACTTTGTAATATCTATTTGTTAACGATCCTGATGGCTTGCCTGTCCAAATATAAGTCTTTGTGTTGTTTTCGTTCAAGGCTCTGACTCATTCTTAGCGCTCTGGTCGGCGAAAGCCGCAGATCAGACGGCCACCCCCTTCGAAAACTGTGCGCTGTAGATTCGGTGGGGTTGTTTGCTCGCTTGAGTCGACTCTTCACATTTAACAGCGTACCCTATTAAGGAAACGGTGACATGCGTAAAAGATGCTATGAGCCTATCGAACGATTAAATGCATTTAGTGTGAACCACGACGGCGACGTGGTTCGAAACCGAAATGTTTTTATTCCCTTTCGGATGATAATGAGGGGTCTGTATACAATCGGGGACCGTCAGTCGCCAGCTAAGGCCACGTAATTAAAAACACAAATTCATGCCCTTATGGAAGAGAACCGAGTTTGGCGTAGCATGACACAAGTCTGCCGGGCATAAAAAAGGATATCATTTTTTTAGAAGAACAATGCACACACTCTTCTTTTGTTGGTAATAACTTTGTCATAATCAATAGTAAGACCATACTCAAAAATTACTCGATTCAACTGACACTCGATTTTGACACGGAGCTTGCAGCTCCAAAAAGTGCACTGTGGTTTTGCGTGACGGAAACTTCTACAATCCCGGTAAATTAACTAAGGCAGGTGTGTGTGGCATGCAGCGTTGGTAAGTTTGCGAGAATAGCGTTTCCATTTCAGCTGTTTTTTGTTTTGTTGCCATGCAATCACAAGTAATTTGGTGCCATGAACGAGGTTTACGTTAGCTAACAAGGTTGTAGTAACGGTTGCGGCTACAAATGACCTTATGCACCAATCATGCTTGTCAGCTCGGTGACACAGAATATTAAGGTGTCAGAATATGGATGACTGAGTCGCCTAGTTTATTACTACTGTAAAAAAAGAAAGTGTTTTCTGACCCAGTGAAGGACTTTCCTGTATGACTAGCTGTGTTATGACAGATGTCCATACTTGATGAGACAAGCCGTAACAAATTAGCATTGGATGTAACACCAGGAGGGAAATAGGTGGAGGTATCTGCAAGTATAACTGAAACAGTGGGTGCCTGTCCGGCATGAATTCATTATTTGCTGACACGATTTTCTTCTGCAGATCCTGATACATGATCGAGTTGAATGACTTCATAGATCTTAAGGCAGGATAGGCTGTGCTGTACAAGGCAAGGCTGCATTCGGAAACCAAGTTGGCCCCTCCAGCAGAAGTGAGTATTGCCACGGCTTGCAACAGCCGTCCAGCTCGCAAAAGCTGCACTTTTTCTATGAAAGTGAGCCACCATAGTAGGGGAGAGGCAGTGTAAGGGTTTGCATCTTTAACTGTGTGCCCACTCACTTGAATAGATGCAAGCTGGCATCTCAAAGCAAGAAACAGCAGTTAACAAAATCATGCAATACCAAAGTGTTTTTCAGTCAAAAACAAAAACTAATCTATCAACCTACAGAGACTTGCATTTTATCTTCACTGTCATTTAAAGTTGTGCTCGAGTATATTGTGCGGAAGTAATATCTTTTTTATTGCTGCAAAAGCCACGACGGTTAATGTACTGGCACTTGGTTTTATGAAGCCTTTGCATTCCTAATTTAGGTACTGGAATTCGCAGGGAACCTGGCCTTACAATTTTATTACTGTACCGAATTATTAAGTTCATTTAACCATAGTGTCTGTTTTGAATTTTACGTGTGGGGCATTTTTTTTTCTTTTTTGCTTTTTCAGGCAGATGTTCCGCTGACTCCCTGCCTGCATTCCGTGAACGGGGAAGTTAGCCTCCACATCGATGGCCAGCGTGTCTTGACTGCATCATCTTTACTGGGAGGACTGTGTACTCTGTTTGCATCGTTCTGGGTTTTCAACATTCAATATCCCAAGAAGGCACACAGAGCTCTAACGTTTGTGGAACATGCCTTTTTGGACCTTGCCTGCACTAAACCACGTGTGAAGGATTTAGAACTAATTAACTTTTATCGCATCAATATCGCTCACTAATATTTGTTTTCAATCCTGTAATCATTGGATAGTAGTCAAAAAGAATTCCGTATTATATTTCTGACTTTTTCTTTTTTCTTTTTTTACTGAAAAGGGGATATTTGATGGGCCGTTCTGTATGCTGATAATACAGCTATCTTTCAGTGAAGCAATAATATTAACAAACTAATTTAACTTGAAACAATTATCTAAATAATATTGGCAACTGGTGCGAAATGAGTCAACTAAAAATTATCCGAAAAACACGAATTTCATGCCTTTTTGTTCTCACTCTAAAGAAGCTGTCGCGATACCACCCATTCTGTTCTATATCATTGCAATTAACCCGTCAGACTCGGTCACTTTTCTTGGCGCATTTGTGTCTTTATCAAAACGCACTGGTATTTTCCGCAGCATATTTTTCGTTCTTTATATTACTCATTTATCCATAGCCATCTCACTGCAGTCTGTCTCCTACATCATTTATCTCTTGCGCCTTTACCACCTACAAAATGCTTGTTACCTTTCAATATCAAATCGTTGCACAGCTCTCCCTCATTTCACCACAAATTGAAAAATTGTTTTGTTGTTGTAAACCACTCCAATCATTTTTTCTTCACTTTGTGTACTTAGTACTGATGCGTACTGATAAGTTCTGATAAATACTGACGCGTTCTTTGTTTTTCAAGTATTTCCAGTTCTTGTATTATTATTGTTTCTACAATTTGTTCAACTAGCAGACAGCTCTCGCTCATTTCACCACCTACTGAATTTTTTTTTTGTTGTAAACCACTGCAACCATTTTTTTTCACTGTGTACTGAGCGCTGAGCGTACTGATAAATTCTGATAAGTACTGACGCGTTCTCGATCCGCTAGTATTCTATAATGATTTCACTTACCATGCGGTTGTGTTTCTGCCTACCTTTGTTTTTCGCGTATTTCCAGTTCTTGTAGTAATATTGTTTCTACGGTTTGTTCAACTAGCATCGTATTGCTGTCTTCAATTCCTAACTGGCGTGTTATTTAGCAATGTACCATTTGTGATTTCTAATGTGAGGTCGCCATAAGTATTTATTTCGGAACCTCCTTGTGTACACCATGTACCATGTAAACTTGTCTGCGAAAGTTCGTTTGAAATAAACCTGAAATCGAGAAAAACCGTGTGAAATCAGTACTCCCGCAGGGAACTAGAAATTCTCCCTTGTGGCCTTGAAAACCTCCTTTCGGAAGGCCTACAAAACGCCCCAAGCTTTCGTCCAACTCCATTCAAAAGAAGTAAATGCTTCCCTTGAACCTCCTAAAAACGCCCCTAAACTAACATAAGTACTTCCAAAGGGAGCCATAATAGGCTCCTATTCAACCGCCTAAAAATTCCATAAACATCACTTAAAAACGCCCTTCACGAAGTAAAGAATACTCCATTTTGACCTCCTTAAATTCTCCCGAACATTTCTTAACACCCCCTAAATACCTCCTTTCTATAACCTAAAAACGCCCTGTTCTGAGAAGGTAAACAAAACCTCCCTGTTCCATGTAGTAAAAAAACTCCTACAAGGAGGACCACTAGAGGACAGGCGAAAAAGAACCTCTATGGAGTATATGGGAGGAAAAAAAGTTTAGAGTGGACAACACAATACCTCCTTCCTTCCGTTGGTTTTCATCTGGGTGCGGGCGAACCCGCCGTCGTTCGGCAAAGCGTTAGCGGAAGCAAGGCCGGGTGTTCCTCGCAACACTTAGTGCACATCCATTGATATAGACTCTGACTTGAGAATGAGGCTCCCAGAGCGAATCCCACGTCGACTTGAGACGCTGTATCATCGGTTGCGCCTCAACGCAGCACTTACGAATTCCTACCGACATCGCCTCAGTCAAACCACAAACCCTTACTGTGATAACTGTGGTTTGCCAGAAACTGCTGAACACGTTTTATTAGAGTGTCCGGCGTACAACCAAGAAAGGAACCACCTCGCCAAGAAGATCGAATGCCTCAACAATGGACTTTTATCATTGAAAGATCTTGGACCATGGTCATCTCCATCATCCCAGCGAAAAGTGTTAGACGCACTGTTTGATTATTTGCACGACATCGCCGTCGCAGAGAGACTGTAGAACTCTACATCGTCATCCTGTGAGACCACCTGGACTTTTACGTGACCCACGGAACACTCAATGTTGCCTTCTTTTTTACCTCTTCCTTTTTTCCCCTCTCTTTCGCCCTACTTCCTTTAGGGCCTTTACTTCCTCCACCCCATCCCCGCAGAGTAGCTTGTAGGCGAATACATGCCTGCAGACCTCTCTGCTTTCTTCTAATAAAGAGCTCTCTCTCCCTCCATTACCCGTGATGAAGTCAGTGCTGGGTTTCGCTTCTTGCTGTTCAGATGTTGCCCTTCCGTTGCTTGAGTGTTGGGTTCTTGTTGCCAACATCGTTATCGTGTGTTTTGGTGTTGGTCCATACGTGCTCAAAGATTTCTTCGGTGCCTTTTTTTTAATTGCCAGGTTCCCTCAAGTTATTACAAGGCATTTTGGTAGACTGCGCTTGACGTTACCAGGGGACACACTTTTTAAAGAATACAAACGGACGACGTGGGCAGCACGAGCGCAAACTAACAACCGATTTATTAGAAATGAAAAATTTGTTTGCGCATCGAAACACGTAGAAAGGGTTACAAAGTACAACTGAAAAGGTGGGGAGGGGGGCATTTCTACGTGTTTTTATGCCAAGCAAATTTTTCATTTCTAATTAATCAGTTGTTAGTTTCCACTCGTGGAGACCACGTCGTCCGTTTGTGTTTTTTAAAAACTGCGACCCTGGTAACATCAAGCACAGTCTACGAACATGCAAAACCAACCAGCCCAATTCCTTACCTTACTGACGTTCAATGCAACTGACTACACTGTTGAGCACCATCTCTGAATAGAATGTGAATGAATTCATATACCGTATTTGCACAATTGTACCGCGCAGGTACGTTTATTTGTGAAAATATGAAAAAAAGAAATTGAAGCCGGTTCTACCGCGCAGATTTAAAGGACACGCCACCGCGCACCCGGCAGAAGACCTTTTATTTGACGCTCGCAACTGTGGCAGCAAAATCGGGGAACATCGAACGCCGATTTCTGTTTCAACCCATTATAACGCGCACGCAAATTTCAAGGCTACTTTTAGAGAGAAAAGGTGCGCGTTAGAATCGTGCAAATACGGTAGTATACACAAAAAAGGTAACTCGCAATTTGCAGCATACATTCAAGTTACAAAGCAGCTCCCTACACTATAAGCAGTCCCCGTAGGGCGTCTTCACCACAATGCTCCGGTATGACCAATCGAAGCGGCCTGGTGTGCAGATTTGACGAATGACGTGGCCCAGCATTCAATTTGAGTGAAAAGCGGTATCTGCGTAGGTATATTACGCAATGGAAAACGACTGGCAGCCTTGCGTGTTATCCCTGGGCACATGCCCTTTTTTTAGTTAGATCATACGTTGGGCTTCGTCATTCGCCGAATCTGCACACTGGGTGACTTCAACTGGTCATTCTTGAGCGCTGGAGTGAAGACGACCTACGGTGACTTCTTAGAGTGCACTGCTCCTGACTTCTTGTTTATTCTAAACTCGTACGGGTGTCTTTAAATGTACAATTTGATTGCGCACCTACGAAACCCAGTTAGCACAGCAAGTTATACAGGCTCAGTTACAAAATCATGAGCACAGAAATGTATTTCCCAACTTACATTGGTGGCAAAATCGCCCTCCGCAGTCTGCCAAATAAAGACGTAACTCGTTTCCGAACAACTACGCAGCATTTTCTTTTTGCGAAGTAATTCTCGCGTTACTCTTGACGTTCGATATTAGATGTTATAAAATTTACAAATAAGCATTTTTCTTGAAACCTATTTTGCGACAGCCCAACGTAGCTCTGGCCTTAGAACGGCCACCGCTCCAGGTGCAAAGCCAAGAGAACAGATGCAACGAGAAAAGCCAAACTTTGCTGAAAATTATTACTTTCCACGGAGGGTTTCGCGACAGTGAAAAGAAGATGTCCAGAACGTGAGGCCGGTGTAATAAGCATTAGCGTTTTCAAGAACTCCCCTGCGACTTTTTGAACAGACATTGTGTAAGATTTATTACTCGTGCTTTCATACTTTGTATTAAAAACCGGCATTGTGGGAGAAGAAAAACACAAAAATAAATTGGTCGTGGGGCGCACCCTCCTCATGTACAGTGGCAATTGACCTACGTGCTGTAGAAAAAGATCCCTATCTTTCTCTCCTGTACTGGTAAAGTCCAGTTCCCCGTCCTTTGAATCTTCTTCGACCTAAATGTCCACTTTAAGGGTCATTGTTGGCATCCTGGCGAATTTTAAGCATGGTATTATGTCGAGTAAGTCACGTTGTTGAAATGTGGTCTTTAAATGAGAAACATGAAATTAGACAAGTAGGACGATCCAATGGGCGAATATTCAAAACCGCTTAATTTCAGCGAAAGATGCGTCAGAAATAGTTTTGCAGGGTTGCGAGAAAGTGCAAATACTAAAATAGTCATAAAAGTGGTGCACAGTTATCAACGGCTAGTTTCTGTCCAAAAACAGTATTCCTTTTTGAAAAGAAAACACATACTTCACTAATACTTTCGTTTGTGTAAAATACGTCTCCGTTAACTCAACGGTGATAATGCCCCAATTTTCGTGCGGAATAATAATTTTTTCTCGCAAAAGGAGGCCCGCGAAATTTAAAAGTACTGTCAAATCTACGACTGTGCACTGGCCCCACCGTCTTTAATTTCCGTTAACATGTTGCCCGCCTTTATCGTGCTATAACAACCGCGTCACCTTCAACGAGGCACCCTGCACCCTCGCGTAAACTGTCACGTGATAGCGCCCATAGGTAAGAAAAGTGCGAAGTGTGCAGACGAAGATGCGTATTAACACTTTCGTTATGGCAAGCGAAGAACGTCGCGACGGTGTTTTCTTGCATACCCATGCTTTCTAGCGCAAACTTCCGACCTCTCAGGAACCTAGCAAAACCACTTCAGGAAATTGATATTTGGGAAAAAGCCAGAAGTCTACGTGAAGATGAGAACACTAAAAAAACTTTCCAGGAGTCTGAAAATATTACACGCTGTAACCCAGTCGATAACTTTTTCCGCCGATCACTCCATGACGCCGGAACCAAACCCCGAACACCGTGCTGTTGTAAGGATCGCTGATGATCATGTCACCCTACCACCCCGCGCAAGCTTGGTGATCACCGTCTACTGTGAAGATGCTGCTGCTGGCGTCGATGCTATCATAGAGAGTGACCAAAGGTTGCTCCTCGACCGCGTTGTCTCGGTCGCAAGAGGCATTGCGCGCTTTAAGCAATGCCAATCTCAACTTTTGGTTACCAATTTCACCGAGGAGTACCAGCATTTAAACAAGGGCGCTGCAATTGCGTTCCTGGAAGAAACGGAAGAAGCAAGTGACGTGATCGCGGTCGCTGATTTTTAACGCGTATACCCGAAGGCACCTTCACGCTTCCGCATCCCTTCGACGTGAATCCGTCGCTACCGCAAGAAGAGCGGAACACATTATTGGCTTTGCTGCGTCGCTACAGCCAGTGCTTGCCGTGGCACGTAAAATTACGCCAGACAACTCTAGCGAAGCACCTAATTATAACCGAAGATGGAGCCCGACCTACCCTACAGTCACCGTACCGCGTGTCTTCACACGAGCGCGAAGCCATCCGTACGCAAATGGAAGACATGCTCAGCGACGGCATTATACAGCCATCTAAAAACCCCTGGACTACGCAAGTCGTACTCGTGAACAAAAAAAAAATGGCACATTAAAGTTTCGCGTTGACTACCGGCGACTGAACAAAATCACCAAAAAGGACGTGTACCCCCTGCCTTGAATTGACGACGCCCTCGACCACCTCTGCCACGCGAAGTACTTTTCTTCGATAAACAGGCTACTGGCAAATAGAAGTGGATGAGAGAGACCGAGAGAAGACTGCATTCATAACCCCAGACGGCCTTAACGAGTTCAAGGTGATGTCGTTCGGGCTGTGCACGGCACCAGCAACGTTTCAAGTCATGGACACTGTACTAGCTGGCCTGAAGTGGCACACCTGTCTCGTATACCTCTACGACGTTGTGGTATTCCCCCGAATTTTCTACGAACACCTTGCAAAGTTTGAGTCTGTACTCGAGGCTATTCGCTCATTGGGGCTAACTCTGAAGCCTGAAAAATGCCGCTTCGCGTACAAAGAACTCAAGTTTTTGGGCCATGTCGTCAACGCCGCGGGAGTCCGACCTGACCCGGCGAAAACTTCAGCCATAGCGAACTTCCCAAGAACGAAAGACAAGAAGGGCGTGTGAAGATTTCTCTGACTGTGCGCGTACTACCGGCGCTTCATCGCAAACTTCGCACGCATTGCAGAGCCACTCATGCGCTTGACGAAAGATAACACCCCTTTCAGCTGCAACGCCTTTAAAACCCGCCCGTGCTCGCTCATTTCGACGAAAACGCCGAAACGGAAATGCACACGGACGCCAGTGATATATGCTTGAGTGCCGTCCTCGTCCAAAAGCAAAGCGGTTGCGAAAAAGTAATCGCCTTTACCAGCCGTGGTCTGTCAAAGGAAGAGAAAAACTACTGAGCCCCCAAGAAAGAGTGTCTGGCTATTATATGGGCCATTTCAAAATTTCGCCCATAGACCGTTCAAGGTTGTGACCGACCACCATGCGCTGTGTTGGCTGGCCAATTTGAAGGACCCTTCTGGCCGTCTTGGGCGGTGGAGCTTGCGCCTGCAAGAGTTCGACTGGTTCGACGTTACAATCGTCTACAAATCCGGCAGGAAACACTCCGACGCCGACTGCCTGTCCCGCGCCCCCGTCGACCCACCACCACAAGACTCCGATGAAGAGAGCGCGTTCTTCGGAGTCGTTACGCAGAGCGACCTAGCCGCCCAGCAGCGTGCCGACCCCGACTTGCGTGTCATGATCGACTACCTAGAAGGACGCAACGTCGCCGTGCCTAGGGCGTTCAAGCGGAACTTACCAGCATTGAGCCTAAAAAACTCCGTCCTCGTGAAGAAGAATTTCAGCCCCGGAACGAGAACGAATTATCTACTTGCCATCCCCGCAGACCTTCGTGACGAAATTTTGGAAGCGTGCCACGATGACCCGTCCTCTGGACATCTCGGCACAGCTCGCACTATTGCAAAAATTAAGGCGAAGTACTTCTGGCCCCGCCTTACATCCGACGTCACCCACTTCGTCAGGAGCTGCTGTGACTGCCAGCGCCGAAAAACGACGCCACCGACGAGACCCCCCGGACTTCTTCAGCCGGTCGCCGTCCAATCGGGGCCCTTCCAACAGATTGGAATGGACCTTCTGGGCCCTTTCCCTACGTCACTGTCCAAGAACATGTGGATTGTCGTAACGATGACGCGTTACGCAGAGACTGCCGCTATTCCGAGGGGCACTGCACAAGAAGTCGCAAACTTCTTCATAAACCAAGTTGTGCTGCGACATGGAGCCCCTGAAGTCCTAATCACGGACCGCGGAACGACCTTTACTGCGGAGCTTATGCAAAGAATCTTACGCTACAGCAACGCAGATCACCGAAGAACGACGGCGTACCACACCCAAACGAACGGACTAATGGAACGTCTGAACAAGACGATCGCGGATGTGCTGTCTATGTAAGTCGACGTTGAACATAAGACATGGGCCAAAGTCCTTCCGTATGTCACGTTTGCGTACAACATGGCTATCCAGGAAAATACGCAGATGACTCCGTTCGAGCTTGTCTACGGAAGACGGCCGACTACGATGCTTGACGCCATGCTTCCGCACGTAGAAGACGACGACCTCAACGCCGACGTCCAATGATACCTTCAGCGTGCGGAGGAGGCTTGCCAGCTCGCTCGAGTTCGCACAACGGACCAGCAGCTGGTGGATGCCGGACGCTACAATCTCCGACGCCGAAACGCCGAGTACCGCCCTGGGGATCGCGTGCGCGTTTGGACTTCCATCCGACGACGCGGACTCAGTGAGAAGCTTCTGCGACGGTATATCGGACCTTACCAGATTCTACGACGTGTTGGCCAACTTACCTACTAGGTGATCCCCGACGGTGATTCCGGAACATCCCGACGACTCAGGCAGCCCAAGTCATCCACGTGGTCTACTTAAAAACTACACAAGATGACAGACTCTTTTGTTCTGTTCGGACTGTCGTTTTATGCACTCTTGGAAGGGTGGCAATGCCGCGAACCATGAATTGGGTTTGTTTATGTCTTGTTTTGCCACCCGGCTGCGCCGGCTGTGTTATCTGTGTTATGTGTGGGCCAAGTCAAGCACATGTTCCATTCTTTATGCCGCACGTGTCATCTCGTTGATAGGGAGAGTGTTTTGAACTAACGTCACCAGCCTAGAATAATCTTGTTTGATCTACAGTGTTCTGGATGTAATTCGACGGTTCGAGAAACGCTCGCGCGCAATGATAATTCCCCGCAGAGCAGACGCTGCGCTATTCGATTCGCCAACACTCGCCTGCGCACGTCATTTTGTTGACTGCTGCTTCGCCGCCTCTGTATTCCTTGAGTTGTTAGGGGAGCACAAGTTCGCTCCAATAAACCTGTTTTACCTTCAAGACAACTGCGTCGTCCTTGGCTTCGGGACAATATGCTTCATTGGAACCTGTGGGCTCCAACGGAGCTCCAATGGAGCCTCGACCCGGACCTACGGGGACGCCTGGTCAAGAGGGCGGAGAGGTCGCTGAAAGGCACCGGCCTACGGTCACCACGAGCTCGCCCGCCTAATTCAAGGAGAAGACGTCCTGGAGGGGCGGACCTTCAGCGCCTTGCCCGCCACCAACATCAGGACTTCAAATCTCCTTGACCTGTTTCGTTAGCCAATAAAATTTTCTCCCTCCATCCCTCCCACTCTATGCGGGGCAGTTTCTGCTTTGCAGGGGTATAGGCGACATGCTAACTTCCAATGCCACTGTGCAACGATTGCCTTCTTCGTCATTAACCGCCGCCTGGGGGGCTGTCCGTAAACCGGACCGCCCCGAGGAAATCACGGAGGCATGGGGGATAGGGAGCTACTCGATGTAGAGGCAGGTGCAGTAGTACAGGCAGGGATATAGCTCGTGAGAGACGGCTCACGCGAACCTGATCTGTTGCAGGCTGTGCTTCTCAGTAGTCAGAGCGCCCTCCAAGGGCGGGACGTGCTTGCATATGCCTGGTGATGAGGCTGTATGTATGCATCTGTTTGTTTTATGGCGCAAGGGAAACGATGGCCAAAGAGCGCCAATGCAATGGTTGATCATTTTGAACGATGTTTTAGTAAAATAGTGCCGTAAATGTGATGATATTAAAAGAGGTTAGTGTGGTGGTGTATACAGCCCCTCATTCAAAACAACAATAAAATTGGGGAAATGGGAATGGCAGGGTAAGAATGTAACGAATAAATAGACACTCATAGCTTCCTCCCACTCTGAAAGGCCCTGAGGTTACACGTGGTATGATATGCGGTTTAAAAAGCCAATGTCCCCCAGGTAAGTAAAAAGGCGTTTACTTGGAATTAAGGGTTGATCAGCTAAAAACATCGAGGGATGAAGTGGAATCGTGTGAGTGTAGAGTTCCCGGAAGTGTTTTTTCCTTGCCTTGTGGAAGTACCCACACTCAACTAAGACATGGGTGACGGATAGACGATGCCCGGACTTGTAGCATTGTGGCGGTGGTTTTCCCTGCAGAAGGTGCGAGTGAGTAGCGTGTGTATGGCCTATTCGTAATCTGCACATGTATATTTCCGTTGTTCTGTTGTGTTTTTCTGTATAGTAGCTGCCTAACTGGGGCTTTATGAGGCTGGTATTGCGTGAGTGGGTACCACTCTACGCCTATTTCCGTTGTTCTGTTGTGTTTTCCTGTATAGTAGCTGCCTAACTGGGGTTTTATGAGGCTGGTATTGCGTGAGTGGGTACCACTCTGCGCCTTATGAGGCTGTTGGCACGACTTAAGTTGGCCCTAATTGTCTGGAAATCACATGGAAGGCTCCGCCCATGTTGTGCGAGATTTGGTGAAGCAGGTGCAGCAGGATGCATTTTTTGGACGCTGATATTTTTCATCAATAGTTCAGCAAAAAAAAGGACAAAAAGAGTAGGGCAGGAGCTGAAAAATATGTATGGCTTGCCTATTCTGCTCCCATCTACTGCTAACAAAAAGCGCTTATTAACACAAAAAAAAACAAAAATAAGTGCGAAGTATACCTGCATCTACAAAAGAACAAGAACAAACGCATCAAGTGCAGACGTGACATCAATGGTTTCTCAGAATCGGTCACTAAAGTTTAATGCGCAGGACATAACACCTGCGCTCGAGCCAACTGAGAGGAAAATACGCAAACGTTCGCTCCAGAAGCGCACGCTGAAACGCGTCGAAATGGTTGACTAGTTCAATGGTAAATACGAATCGACAACAGATCGGCAAAGTGACTGGCAAACACACAAAGCCATATCGAAGGGACATTTCACGTAAGTTATGAGCGGGGTGTTTGAAGTATTACAAAATGAATACAACAAAGCTTATCGGTAACGCATTTATGAATACGATACGTTTCCCCGTTGCAGCGGTTGCAACCAAAGAACAAGAACTGTCGGTAGTCGTGAATAAGGGAAACACTTCTATCCAGTTACTGCACGTAGTCCATGAAACCACAACAACATACTAGATTGCAGTGAATCCTACATGTGAGCCACGATCGATGGCTCAAGCCGCAACACGAAGCAACCATAACGTTTCAGTTTCAGAGGATGACGCAGTTCACAATGAATGCCCCCTGAAACTGGTCATCGAGGTCGTAACGCTTCTGACAGAAGAAGTACGTGCAGACGATTAAGACCACGGAGGCGACGACGATGGCCGCGGACACGTAGAGCATGATAGTGGCGAAGTACCTGTAGCCACCGTCGCTTTCCTCGCACTCGTCGTCGCGACCAACGTTACTGATCCCCACGTCGCTGTTGCGGTCCGCAGCGCCGCATTCGCAGATGCCGTCGATGCACTTGAGGACCTTCCCGCGGCAGATGGCCTGCTGCCCGCAGTGCCGGTGCCGCCCGACCCGCTTGATACAGCGGGTGCCTTCGAGCGCATACGTGGGAGCGCAGATGCATTTCCCTCCCTCGCACAAGGACACCGGGTCTGTCTGGGCGCACAACTCGTCGTTGTCACAATCCTGTCCGACAAGTGCGCTGCACGATGAAGGGCGGTGGAGGAGCATGCCGGAAGCAGGCAAATGAGAGGGCCAGAAGGGAAGCTGTTTTCCTGCGTAAGGGAAACAGAAGAAGATGCCTCGTGGAATGTCTCCGAGATAACAGTATATATGCAACAGAATATTACTATTAGTATACGCAAATGAATTACTTGAACTGCATGTGAGCGGGTTGTTATTAAGAATTCTCTTTGAGGCATTAATAAGAGGTATGGCTTGTACGCCCTTAACAAGGAATGCTCCACTGCATGAAAACTTTTGTTAAGTCGCCAAATGGCAGGACCATTAACTATGATTTAGGCGAGCGAGTTTGGTCCCTTTTGTCACTTGACTCGAAAAACGTGATCCCGCCAAAGAATTTGACAGGTTCCGTTGCAATCATGCTGATAGAAGACCTCGTTTGACGAGTGTGTCCTGATTTTGTCAATGAAGGTTCACTCACCTTCACCTGGTCGCACCCCTGATGTCGGCAGTGGCTCAGGCATCATACCCACATATCGCCCCTTCATGACGGTGTCTGCCCTTTCGCGTTTAGAAACAGTGTCAAGGCGAGCATCACCCGCTTGGGCCTCGGTTACGCGTACATCGAATCGACGCTCTTCCACGACCATGCCGGTCACGATGCTCTGGCAAGTGTAGAGCCCCGAGTGGACAATGCGGCTACGTCCCATGTCCAGAATGCTGAAAGTCCTCTCGTACGGTTTAACGGCAGCCGCCCGTAGGTCTTCGGATATGCTATACCGGTACAGGCCTGGGAGAGGCTTGGGCGGTATGGCGAGCCCGTTGAAAAACCAGGCGAAAGTGGCGTTGGGCGATGCAGGGGAAGGTATGGCTGCGGCGCAGTGCAGGCGCAGCATCTCACCGACGCGGAAATTAATCACCCGGCGATGCCAACGCGTCGGGACGTTTATGAGGCTGGGCGAAGAGTGTTCTATCTGCCCGGTGACGTCCTGGAAGCAACAGAACAACATATAGGCGGCTTTTAGGACGGGAAACCAGCAAAGGCAGTACGGTGTCATGCTTTTCTTCTTGAGAAAGAACAAGAAGCCGTAGAAGAAGAAAATTACCATGGTGATGATGGCCCCACAGAAAGGGCACGTACTCATCCATGAGGACATTTGAAGAAGAATTTTTCACACAAAGGAATGACTTGACAAGTCCTCGTCTTTCGCGCAGTATTATTCCTTCGTGTGTCAGGAACCAGCTAGCCGGAAACCAAGTCTTATTAAGAATTTGGTTTAGTCTTCGAATCCAACTGGATTATGCGAGAACAGGGGAGTAATGGAAATGGGCTAGTCTGAATGGGAAGGAACATCAATGCCATCTCACCCTATGAAGGTTTATAACGTCACCAGCCAAATATGCACACATTGGCTGGTAGTAGTAGTACTACCTGAGCTTGTCACAGCACCCCAGCAGCCCCCATTATTTGCACACCAACCCTCGAGCAGTGGGAGGCCGCGTTTTGCAGCTGTGACCTGGAGTACTAGACACAGTTGTTGGACCGGGCACGCGGGACAGCTGCTGCTACGGAAGGAGGTCTTTTTCCGCCTTTGAGCCGAACTTTATCTCACTTCAAATAAATAAGGTTTCCCCACCACCACCACCAATTATCATATATTGACATAAGGTAGAGAGTGGGGAGTGTGTGTTAACCTCCTTGGTCCACAAGGTCGCGAAGCCACGCTGCTTCAAAGGCTCTATTTTCAGTTTTATATCTGGTGCGTTATTTCGTTTGTATCAAGACTTGGCTAAAAGGACATAAGGGCGACACACGGGTGGAGAGCGAGAGAAGGAACTTTATTGAAGCCCCAACTGGTTGAAGGAAGTGTGCGAGAGAGAGGAAGTCACCTGGGAGTGCGCGCCGCAGCCGCGGAGCAAGAATACGCCGCAGCTGTGACCCGTGACCGCAACAACGGGCAAGTGTTGTGTGGCGAGGGTGCACAGTCTTACCTGTATCAACAATACGAGATTTTCTGGTCTACGCGCGCATCAATCTCCTGAAACTATCGCGTAATAAAGCAAAGGACTGGAGGCCGAACATTGAATGTATTAGTATTGGTATTAGTACTCCAGAGTCGATGACTTGCCCGTTCAGACGTCAACGGGGGAGGACCGTAAAGGAATTTTTTTCAGCTCGCAATGAACCAATGTTGAGCCTCGTCACGCTGGGTGGCATGCACTTGGTTCAGTTACGTCAAAATCACAAACCTTTGTGACATGCATAATGCAAGTGGAAGCACACGCACAAACGTTTTTCGAAACAGATGTGTGGCAGAAATCAACACGGCATTGAAATATAAACATGACATTGACTAAGGAAAGAACCTCTCCGTCTTCAAACATAGAGGGAGGAGAAACACTCGACAATCTCCCTGGATGTGGGATACGTGAATGGGCAGACGCGGCGTATAATTTTTAAGACGACGCCAAACCCCGTCTGTATCCATTTATCTCTCTAACTACTCGTGACCTGTGCTTTGATTTCATGTCACAGCATCTGTATCTTCTATCGACGCGCATGGGGCCGCATACCACCATAGGGAGCGCCAACCGCTCTAAATGCTTCCATAAGATTGTCGAGTACGGCCCTGCCCGCATGCTTCTGAGTGTGTTTAACTCTAGAAGGACGGCACGTAGGGCTAGTTGGTGGAAGTCTAACATTTCAAATGTCGCGCGAAGGAAACGGGACAAAAGAGGAAGGAACGAAGCGCCGAAGAATCAGCTCGAAGTTGATTAGGAAGCAACACATATACACATATTACAACGTAAACGATCACGTGTTCACATATCTTGGCGCCAGTGTACAATCACTTGTTAGAACCGGCAAACTATTCCCCGAGCACTGCACTACACTCGGCATCAGGTTCCGCTCTGCCACCAGACAAGAAATCGAATTCCCTGTTCAATACTGGCACGGACGGGGCGCTAACGCACTTTTCCTTAGTCCTCCTAATATGGAACGCTTCAATTATCTCCAAGAAACGCTTATATCTTTTTATATGCGAATACTTATCTCCCTGCAAAGAACGCTTGTGTTCCATCAGTTCCTCCTGCTTTTCTCCTGTTTACTTCGAGCTGCTTTTGAAGTGTTCATCTCCTAAGTCAATTTACAAAAAATACAACCCAAAATATTGAGGGCGCCCATGTGGTGTACTTCATGTAGTTTACGTGAATACCTGTTGATGTATATTGGATTGAAACTGTTGTTGAAATCTTTTACTGTATTACAGGGGAAATGGAAGGGGAGAAGTTAAAAGCTTGATGAGGGTGAGATGGTTCAACATGAGTGAAATCAGTTTAAGGGGACAAAAAAAGCCGACTCAAGAAAAAACAAGCACTTCACACAAGGTTAAAAGCAACACGAGGTGTGTCGTGGTGTTTGGGTATAGGGGCAGTCGGGGAAGGCGTAGAGTGCTCTGTGGGCGAGATTCTGCGGAGATGGGTGATGGAAGTTGGGGTGGGTTTGCAGTCAGCGCCAGATGCGTAAGTGTGCCGTGGAAAGGGAAGGGTGGCGAGGGGGAAACTCGAAGCGGGAGTCTTCGTATAGTGGTGGACTATATCGCTGCAGGTTGGTTTGGGGTAAGGCGGTGCAGGAAAAGTTGCGGGGTGCGGCGATTTGTCGCCAAACTGGCTACTTATAGAAGCTTGTGGCGAACGAAATTCCAATGCTGCGTTTTGGCTATTTTCTGGCTCATCTGAGTGTTTGTAATTTTACACATTCCCTGGCCTTTCCAACCACTTAAGCACCAGAAAAAAAAGGCCTTATACGACTTTTCAGTGCATTCAAGTCGTGGAGACGAAACTGAAGGCCAATCAGAACGAGCATCCAGTAAGAGGGAGGTGAGACCAGGGCCCCAGTAGATGAGAGCCACTTAAAACACAGCAACGTGCACGGCTACTTACCGGCACAATGAGAAACTTGTTGTGTAGCTTCTTTATAAGCCGGCACCTGAAATCGCAGGAATCAGATCAAAGACTTCAAGGAGTGCCGTTGGTTTAAAATGTGATGTCGGGGCAGTTAAAGGGCACTTGAAATTTATACAAAGTAGTGGGAAGCAGTGTTGCGGAATGGCCATCAGCATTCCATTCCAATTCCATTCCGAGGAATTAGAATTTGTCGTGATTCCATTCTTTTCAATTCCTCGGAATGACATATGTTAGCCCATTCCCACTCCTGGAATGGATGGGAAGCTCAATTCCATTCCTTTAATTCCGCATCGTAAAAATTGCCTCAGGTGCTTTATGGAGTTGCCGAGAAACGCAACGTGTATCTTACGTTATCGTACGGGTTTAAAACTGCAAATGTGCCACTTGTCACTAAAGTTGGCGGGTGTTACAGGTTGTTTACATATATTGTGCAGAACAACTACCCAACGCAAAAAATTACCGTCCCGTCCTATCGAAAGTAGAAAGAAGCGTGAAAGCTAAAAATGCGTCCAGCTTTCGCTGAAAGTGCTGCTAACCGATCGTCAGACCTTCAAGCACCCAAATCGCAGGGGAAAAACGAACCCATGAGGCAATTTTTGACAAGTAAATGCAACTACGAATGATCTAAATGTATGTACAAAGTTACGTGGTTTATGAGATAAAGATAAAGGTTCATTATTGTACTCCTTTTTCATGATCGAAGCGTGTGTTGTCTCATTTACACCCGTTCGTTTTTTGCGATTTTGAAGTAAGTGTTTTGGCACAATGGAAGTCCAGTTTCAGAGAGACAGAGAAAAAGAGAGACTTCATTTGCGGTACCCGGTTTTACGCACGCGCCGTGTGTAGAGACCTTATCAGAGCTGTTCGTTCGAGCAACCGGTATAAAGGGTAATGTAATAAATTTTTGAGAGAATGTGCTCGGTCCTACTAAGAAAGCATTCGCTTTAAAAAGGTTCAGTGTCGCACTGCCCCTTTTTGCATAATAAGTAACGTATCGAGTGTATATTGTCACGAACACAAGGACGATGCAGTTGTCTTGAATGAGAAACACGTTTATTGGAGCGAACTTGTACTCCCTTGAAAACTCAAAAGAATACAGAGGCGGCGAAGCAGCGGTCAACAAAGTCAATTGCACAGGCGAGTGTCGTCGAATCGAATGCCCCGGCGTCCGCACTGCAGGCTTTTTATCTTTCGGCGCGCGTGGTTATCGAAACGTCGATTCACATTGAGAACATAGTGGATCCAAGAAGATTATTCTGGACTGTTCACGTTAGATCGGAATGCTCTCCCTATCACAACAGATAACACATGCGGCACAGAAAGAAAGAATGGAACACGGGCTTCCCTTGGCGCAGTGATAACACAGACCGGCGCAGCCGGGCGGTAAAAGCAAAACACAAATAAACAAACCCAATGTATGGTTCGCGGCATTACCCCCCCCCCCCCCCCCCCCTCTAAGAGTGCATCGACCAGATGCTAACATAAGCGACAGTCCGAACAAATGAAAATAAAAGTTCGTCATCGTCCGTAGAAAGGTTTTAAGCGAACCACGTGGACGACTTCAGGCCGCGTGCGTTGTCGTGATGTGCCGGAGTCACCATCGGGGATCACTTCGTAGGTAAGTTGGCCAACACGTCGTAGAATCTGGTAGGGTCCGAAATACCGTCGCAGGAGCTTCTCACTGAGTCCGCGTCGTCGGATGGGGGTCCAAACCCACACACGATGCCCTGGTTGGCACTCGGCGTCTCGGCGTCGGAGGTTGTAGCGGCCCGCGTCCACCAGGTGCTGGTCCGTTATACGAACTCGAGCGAGCTGGCGGACCTCCTCCGCACGTTGAAGATATCCATGGACGTCGGCGTTGAGGTCGTCGTCTTCTACGTGCGGAAGCATGGCGTCGAGCATCGTAGTCGGCCTTCTACCGTAGACAAGCTCGAACGGCGTCAGCTGCGTCGTCTCCTGGATAGCCGTGTTGTACGCAAACGTGACATACGGGAGCACTTCGTCCCAAGACTTATGTTCAACGTCAACGTTCATTGACAGCATATCGGCGATTGTCTTGTTCAGACGTTCTGTTAGTCCGTTCGTTTGGGGGTGGTACGCCGTCGTTCTTCGGTGATCCGTGTTTCTGTAGCGTAATACTCCTTGCATCAGCTCCGCAGTAAATGCCGTTCCGCGGTCTGTGAATAAGACTTCCGGGGCTCCATGTCGCACCATAACTTGGCTTATAACGAACTTCGCCACTTCTTGTGCAGTCCCCCTCAGAAGAGCGGCGGTCTCTGCGTAGCGCGTCATGTAGTCTGTCGCTACCACAATCTACTTGCTCTGTGATCGTGACGTAGGGAACGGGCCTAAAAGGTCCATTCCTATCTGTCGAAATGGTCTCGATGGGACGGCGATCGGTTGCAGAAGTCCGGCGGGTCTTGTTGGCGGCGTTTTTCGTCGCTGGCAATCACGGCAGCTCCGGACGTAGTGGGTGACGTCAGAGGTTAGGCCGGGCCAGTAGTACCTCGCCTTGATTTTTCCAATAGTGCGGGCTGTGCCCAGATGTCCGGAAGAGGGGTAGTCGTGGCACGCTTCCAAACTTTCGTCACCAAGGTCCACGGGGATGACGAGAAGGTAATTCGCTCTTGTTCCGGGGCTGAAATTCTTCTTCACGAGGACGGAGTTTCTCAGGCTGAATGCTGGTAAGCTGCGTTTGAAGGTCCTAGGAACGGCAACGTTGCATTCCTCGAGGTACTCGATTATGATGCGTAAGTCGGGGTCGGCACGCTGCTGGGCGGCTAGGTCGGTCTCCGTCACAATCCCGAAGAACGTGCTGTGTTCATCAGAGTCTTGTGGTGGTGGGTCGACGGGGGCGCGGGACAAGCAGTCGGCGTCGGAGTGTTTCCTGCCAGATTTATAAACGACTGTAACGTCGACTGGAGACGGCCAGAGGCGCAAGCTCCACCGCCCAAGACGGCCAGAGGGGCCCTTCAAATTGCCGAGCCAACACAGCGCATGATGGTCTGTTACAACCTTGAAATGCTTTCCATACACGTATGGGCGAAATTTTAAAATCGACCATATAATAGTCAGGCACTCTTTCTCAGAGGCAGAAAAGTTTTTCTCCTCCTTCGACAGACCACGGCTGGTATAGGCGATTACCCTTTCGCAGCCGCTTTGCTTTTGGACAAGGACGGCAGCCAAGCCTTTATCACTGGCGTCCGTGTGCATTTCCGTTTCGGCATTTTCGTCGGAATGAGCGAGCACGGGCGGGCTTTGCAGGCGTTTTCGCAGCTCGCAGAATGCTTTTTCCTGGTCGTTTTCCCAGCTGAAAGGGGTGCTATCTTTCGTCAAGCGCGTTAGTGGCTCTGCAATGCGTGCGAAGTTTGCGACGAAGCGCCGGTAGTATGCGCACAGCCCGAGAAATCTTCGCACGCCCTTGTTGTCTTTCGGCCTTGGGAAGTTCGCAATGGCTGAAGTTTTTGCCGGGTCAGGTAGGACTCCCGCGGCGTTGACGACGTGGCCCAAGAACTTGAGTTCCCCGTATGCGAAACGGCACTTTTCAGGCTTCAGCGTCAACCCCGACGTACGAATGGCCTCGAGTACAGACTCCAACCTTGCAAGGTGTTCGTTGAACGTCCGGGCGAATACCACTACGTCGTCGAGGTATACGAGGCAGGTGTGCCACTTAAGGCCAGCTAGCAGTGTCTATGACTCTTTGAAACGTCGCTGGTGCTGTGCACAGCCCAAACGGCATCACCTTGAACTCGGATAGGCCGTCTGGGGTTATAAATGCAGTCTTCTCTCGGTCTCTCTCGTCCACTTCAATTTGCCAGTAGCCGGTCTTCAGGTCCATCGTTGAGAAGTACTTCGCGTGGCAGAGGTGGTCGAGGGCGTCGTCGATTCGGGGGAGGGGGTACACGTCCTTTTTCGTGATTTTGTTCAGTCGCCGGTAGTCAACGCAAAACCTTAATGTGCCGTCTTTTTTCTTTACGAGTACGACGGGCACAGCCCCGGGGCTTTTCGATGGCTGTATAATGTCGTCGCTGAGCATGTCGTCGACTTGAGTCCGGATGGCTTCCCGTTCGTGTGAAGAGACGCGGTACGGTGACTGTCGGGTAGGTCGGGCTCCATCTTCGGTTAATATTCGGTGCTTCGCTAGAGGGGTCTGACGTAGTTTTGCGCTCGACGAAAAACATTCGCTATAGCGACGCAGAAAAACGAATAATTTGTTCCGTTGTTCTTGCGGTAGTGCCGGATTCACGTCGAAGTGCTGCGGGAGCTTGAAGGTTTCTTCGGGTGTGCGTTCAAAGTCGGCGACCGCGATCACGTCACTTGCTTCTTGCGTTTCTTCGAGGAATGCAATTGCCGCGCCCTTGTTAATATGCTGGTACTCCTCGGTGAAATTAGTAACCAAAGTGTGGGATTGGTGTTCCTTGAAGAGCGCAATGCCTCTTGCGACAAACACACCCACGGTCGAGAAGCACCCTTTGATCAGTGTCTGCGATACCGTCGACGTCAGGAGCAGCATCTTCACAGTAGACTGCGACCATCAAGCTTGCGCGGGGTGGCAGGCTGACATGATCATCGGCAATACTTACGGCAGCACGTCGTTCGGGGTTCGGTTCCGTCGTCATGGAGTGATGGGGGGAAAAAGTTATTGACTGAGTCTGCAGATCGATTATTGCACCGTTGTCCATCAAAAAGGCCATTCCAAGAATTACGTCGCGGGAGCAGTTAGGCTGAACGACGAACGCCGCAGGGTACGTTGTGCCGTCTATAGTGACGCGCGATGTGCACGTTCTACTTGGCGTCACGAGGTGGCCTCCTGCTGTGCGTATGTGCGGACCGTCCCATCTGGTCATAACTTTCTTCAGTTTAGACGCAAATGGTCCGCTCATTACCGAATAGTCAGCTCCCGTGTCTACGAGGGCGACTACGTGAAAGCCGTCGATGGACACCTTGACGTCAGATGCAGTCTTCCTCGAGTTCCGGGTTCGTCGGGGCGTCGTATCTCTGGTTGTACGTGTTGACGGTCGGGCACTATGCATCGTCGTTGTCGTCGTCTTCTCAACGTACGTCTCGGTCAGGTCGGGTACGCGTCGCGCCGTGTAGCTGTCGTCGTGTTCGGGAGTCTCGTCAGGGTTAGGTAGGGTCGTCGGGATGAGGGCATGTCGTGAATCACTGTCTTCAGCGCGTCCTTGCGTCGTTGGAGGGTTTCCAGTTTTTCGCCGTAGAGAAACTTCACCTCCAGAAGTTGCTGCTTTTAGTTTCCCCCGCGTGGGCTGGGGGACCTTCCACGTGCGAAATCAGCATTGCTACGGCGGTTAGGCGACTGGTATGGGTAGGGCGACGCCGATCGGTGTGTGTGGGCGGGTCCTCGGTTGGTGTTGGACAGGTATTCGTCGATCTCAGTAGGGCGCTGGCCGGGTCGGGGGCGTGGGGCGTCGACGGAGAAACCACGCAGTCGGAGCCTCCTGTACGGGCAGCGACGATAGATGTGATCGGCTCTCCGCAATGGTAGAACAGCGGTCGACGATCTGGCGTTCGCCAAACGTCAGTCTTCCTCGGCGTCTGGGTTTGGACTGTGTACGGCGGTACGGTCGACGGCGGCGGCAGTGGGGACGGCGGCGAGAGTGGACGGCGGTACGGTGGAGCTTCTTGTAGACGGGTTGGAGCAGGGCGGGGTCGACGAACAGCCGCGGAGTAGGTCATCGCCTGTGGCTCGCGGGGTGCCTCGGATGGCATAGAAGTGCCCAAAGCGTGTTCGACTTCTTCGCGGATGACGTCAGTCAGGGAAGCCACTTGAGGTTGCGGCGTCGTCGGAAAAAGCTTCCGAAGCTCCTCCCTGACCACTGCACGGATGGTCTCACGCAGTGTGTCGGAGCTTGTAGCCCCGGCACCGATCGGAAACCAGCACGTTGACCGGGCGATCGTACTGCCTCGTTCGAACTTCCAGCGTCTTCTCCATCGCGGCCGCCTCAGACGAAAATTCGGCCACCGTCTTGGGAGGATTGCGGACAAGGCAAGAAAAAAGCTTCTGCTTTATCCCTCGCATGAGAAACCTTAGTTTGTTTTCTTCTGTCATCTCCAGATCCGCACGTCGAAACAACCTTTTCATCTCCTTAACAAAGATCACTACCCCTTCGTTGGGGTGCTGCGTTCGAGTTTCAAGTGAAAGCGCTGCGCGTTCTTTTCTGACCACGGTAGTGAAGGTATTAGTTAACTCGCTTTTGAACTGAGCCCAGTTTGTCAAGGAGCTCTCGTGGTTCTCGAATCAAGTGCAAGCTGAATCTTCCAAATAAACGAAAACGTGCCCGAACGTTTCTGCGTCGTCCCACCTGTTGAATTTCCGGACGCGCTCCAGTTTCTCCAACTATTCTTCTGGGTCTTCTGCGGGGGCTCCTCGGAATGATGGCGGTTCCCGTGGCTGCTGCAGAACGACAGGAGGATTGGCTTGGTTGAGCATGGTGCTGGTTGCGACGTCTTTCTTCTTCTTCTCCGGCAGTAGACCGGACTCGGGTGGTAAATCTTGCAGGCGGAGGCAGGCTCTTGTTTGACTAGCTTGGAGGCTTCCCGAAGTTGTAGTGGGTATGAAGGGTGCGTACCCCGCACCTCCACCAGATGTCACGAAGACAACGACGATGCAGTTGTCTTGAATGAGAAACACGTTTATTGGAGCGAACTTGTGCTCCCTTGAAAACTCAAAAGAATACAGAGGCGGCGAAGCAGCGGTCAACAAAGTGACTTGCACAGGCGAGTGTCGTCGAATCGAATGCCCCGGCGTCCGCACTGCAGGCTTTTTATCTTTCGGCGCACGTGGTTCTCGAAACGTCGATTCACATCGAGAACATAGTAGATCCAAGAAGATTATTCTGGACTGTTCACGTTAGATCGGAATGCTCTCCCTATCACAACAGATAACACATGCGGCACAGAAAGAAAGAATGGAACACGCGCTTCCCTTGGCGCAGGGATAACACAGACCGGCGCAGCCGGGCGGTAAAAGCAAAACACAAATAAACAAACCCAATGTATGGTTCACGGCAATATTATAGTATTTGCACGTTAGTGGGTTTTAACGTTTGTTATTGAGCGATGCGAGATGAAACTGGTATTACGCTCTTACGTTTATGTAGGCTTTTTCCGCTTCAGTGCGCAGTCCGTCGCATGCTATCTTGCTATCTGCTTTGCGTACCAAAGTATCAACGCCATTAGTACGCTGTGGATGACTAAGAGACATGTCGCGCGGAGCTTGCTCACATGTACACGTATTCTAAATGCTTACTTGAATGATTTCAAGTGAATATACAGCATCGAGCACTACACTAATACTACTGTACCAATCCGAGAGACGGGAGGGCAGCGGCACAGAACACCTTTAACAGTTTTAACGCGTAGCGTTCTTTGCCGAGTACTCCTACACCAGAGCCGTGTAACGCTCTGCAGTTCCACAAAAGTGCAGATATCGCGAAAGTTCCCAATGTAATCGCTGTTATGGCGTAAATGGATATAACAAGTCGCACAAAAATTCGAAAAACTAAAAAAAAGATAAGAGAATTAAATAAAAATTACGAAAAATGGCGAAACGTGTAACGCCCTCATTTCCACAAAAATGCAGATTTCGTAAAAGTTTCAAATGTATTCGTTGTAATAACCTAAATGGAGATGATTGGCATTACGAATTTTTGAAAAACTAAAAAATAAGAAATATATTGAAAAAAAATACGGACAATGTCAAATCGTATACCGCATGCTGTTTCCACAATAATGCATCATTCGCGAAAGTTCCACCTGCAATCGTTGTAATAGCGTTAATAGACATATATTGTTCGAACGAAATTTTGAAAAAAATAAAAAAAATGAAGCCAAATATAAAATAATTAGGGAAAATGATGAACCATGTAACGCCCTGCATTTACAAAATATTGCAGATTTCGGAAAAGTCCCAAATGTAATCGTTGTAATAACGTAAATGAAGATAATTGGTAGGACAGCATTGAAAAAAATGTGGCTGAAAAAAAAACCTACACTCACGACAGGCGGCGTAAGAATTCTACGCATTAGTAGATAAGTCCCTGAATTATCTACTCGTTGTTTTATGTTTCATGAGCGAACGCTTTATATTGTTAGCTCCAAGACTTCGCAGCATCATCTTGCGGTGAGAAACACCGTGGCTTCGGATGTGTGCCGTTTGTATCTCCTCCGCTTCTCCACGCTATTCCCCACTTGCTGGCCTGGCTACACGGCGCTTGCCAGTGTGAGAAACGCCGGTCTACCATCGGCGCCACGGACAGTTGTACAAAGAGGCTATGCCTCAATATTGCATATTTCATTATTTCCTCCCTCCCTCCGTTACCCGCAGCCTGCCAAAGCTTGAAGAGCCAACCTAACAGCACCACCACACAGACGTGCTTGCGCAGGTCGAAGTTCACTTTCACACACGCTGCGGCAGGTTGCGCGGATTCACTCACTCGAGATAGCGGGTATGCGTTCTCCTTTTCGTCACCTTTGAGATATACCGACGCAGTCGTCGCCACAGACTAATTAAGTAGCTGGAAGGCGCCAGCAATGGTGACACCGTCGTCTAAAAAATCCCCATTCCATTCCCATTCCATTCCGGGCAAAAGGCCCTTAATTCCATTCCCATTCCATTCCTCCAAGCGTTGTCGCCATTCCATTCCCATTCCATTCCGGCATCTCCAAAAGGTGGAATGAATCCGGAATCATTCCAATTCCGGAGTGGCAACTCCGCAACACTGGTGGGAAGTGGGTATGGCGGTATGTTAATTATTGGCGCGGGAATGTAAGGAGGCAACAAAAGAGGTGAAAAGGTCTGCGCAAGAAACGCACGTTGTACGGTCGTTTATTAACTTTTAATAATTTACATAACCTTACTCGCGGTGAATTTGTTGGTATATATTGCTTAACAATTTGCTCCATTGCCTTCCAGTACCATGGCAAAGTAGTGAGATTTGTGATCCGGTGTGCTACTTTCTGGAATTTCTACCTTTTAAATGCGAATGCATTTCTTAGTCGGGGGTTGTCGTGCGTTGGCCGGCGTGCGCCTAGCAACAGCTGTGGCGCGCCTAGCAACCGGAGCGCATGGTAGCTCGGGCGGGAGTAGCGGAGGGCAAGGGGAGAGGAGGAGCGCGCTCGGCGTGTGAGGGCGCTCGCATCGCGGAGCTCGGGCGGAGTCAACGTTTTTAGATTAGGTCAGTTGGCAAAGAGCGCGGCCTTCCAAGCACAGCGGCGCGGGCCGGGTCTGTCGCCGACCAGGCGGTGGCGCTGCGGTAGCGTTGAGATCGGTCTCGGCGCGTCGTCTGCTACTCCTTGCTCGGAAAGGCGCCGGTGAACGACCACCGCACACCGTTAATGTTCTTCTTTTGACATGCGAAGTCCAACTTCGCTCTACTAGTGACAAGAGCTTCACATTTTTATCGACATTATAACGAGAAACAAGCTGTACTTAAGAAAAAAAAAAAAAGGCAAGGCAAACACTGCACAATCCGCTTGTCTTCGGCTGCTTCCCGTTCCATTTATTTATTTTTCCATTTATTTTTTTCCCAGTACGGGATCCCTTATAGCTCAATAATATTTATAGCATACCCGAACGCGTCTTACGCTACTGTAACTGCGGGAAAGCCTACAGTAGTCGGCCATCTACTAGGAATCAAGAAAAGACGCCTCGACATTTTTATTTATGCTGTGGAAGCAAATGCAGTAGGTACGTTTTCACAAGAACATATTTACAACCCCAACAAAACTGATCAAGTGAGCCGATTGGAAACCAAGTGCTGACGTGCGCGCTCACGCGTACGCGCTCAGCAAATTCTTGGTATTTTAAGTGCGGACACGAAAAATTACGATTTGTTAAACAGCTTTGCTGTTAAAAAAGAAAATTGAAGCAATTATTAAACCAATGTTTTTTTTTTTCATTTCTTTGACAGGTATAAATGTGGTTTCTTAAAAGAAATAAACGTTGTTCTCTGATGAGAATGCTTGTCGTACTGCTATTCTTTTTTGTTGGTTTGTAAATCTGATGGACTATCTGTTAGGGTCACAGAAACTTTCATTTATCGTCTTGTAGCTCTGATATGCCGATTTTTTAAAGCGTTTAGCCTTCATTTATCTTCTTGTAGCCCTGATGTGCCGATTTTTTAAAGCGTTTAGCCTGGTAGTTTTTCCGTTGAGCCATCGCTTATGCTATCTTCTGCGTTGATTTTTCCTGCTCGTTTCTTTTTGCAATCTACAGATAGGCGACACTTCTCAGATTTGACTAGTCAGATTGATTTATAAGAGGTTTAACGCGCCGACGCTTCACAGGCGATGAGACGCGCCGTAGTGGAGGGCTCCGGATTAATTTTGACCACGTAGGGGATCTTTAACATGCGCTGAAATCCCGAACACACGGGTGTTCTCGCTTTCCGCCTCTATCAGAATAGCGGCTGGGAATCGAGCCCGAGTCCTTGCGTCCAGCAGCACGGCGCGCCTTAGGCACCGCGCCGGCTAGGGATCCGATCTGACAGCACCGTGAATATATATGTTGTGCCACACACACTGCATGCCCTTTCACGGCAGTTGTTGCGGATGAAACGTCTGGAAACAAGTAATTTGTTCCAAGGGCTGATCTTGGAACAAATGGGATGATGCTACATTCTTCCACCTTGCCAGCTGGGGCTGAGTATTCCCATTTTTATCGCTGTAGCTACACGGCGGGACAAGCAAACCTCTTGAATTAACTTCAACCGACAAGTTTTGCCCGACTACTGCAGCCTTCTAAATCACACCCAGAATCTTCGAGCTTGTAGAAGATAACCTGGGTAGGCGAAGCCTTCATATTCTACGATTGAAATGTCGGACATTTGCTGAATTCCTGCATAACCGCGAACCACAGATCAGTTCCCAACGTACGTGCTGACTTCGGCGCTTTCTACACCACTCATACTGCCACTTAATTACGCCAGTTTCATCGCGCAAAGGCCCATGATTTTGGCAGGACGCAACATAGGTCGGAACTACTGTCATCCATTTGGGTGGTTTTCGGCATGACTTTGACGTCTTTGGTGCCGACAGATGCTCAGGTATGTCAGGGAAAATACGGGGCGCCGCGCCGTCCCTCCGAGTCCACCTGCCTTACGGTATCCTTACAGTTTGACCGTTCACGACGTGTCAGTAACAGTTTACGATGTCTGAAGGCTCACAATGAATGTCACAAACGTATGTTTATGGCGTAACCTTGAAGTTTTTCCGCGGAATCGCGTTTTCCCACGCCTTCAATCCGTCAGGACCCTTCGGCGCTTTGAAGAAATGCCGCTGCACGGACTTTGCCGCTTCCGAAGCATACCCCGAACGGCAGCCCGGCGCGCAGCACGTCAACAAACCGCACCGACACTTCAGAGATCCACTAAAATATGTATGCACGATGACAGCACAGAGCTAATACGTTAATACAGACGTGACGAACAGGCGAGCACCAACAGCACAGCGAAAACACATGGCCGGGGCGAGCCTCGCTCGCCAAACTAGATCTCAAAGCAACGCCAGCGCCACCCCTCGGAATGGCGACAAAATGGTGCCGCCTCTCGAGGCGCAGTTTGCAAACTGACCTAATCTAAAAACGTTGGGCGGAGTAGCGGAGAGTGAGTGGAGAGGAGGAGCGCGCTCGGGCGTGAGAGGGCGCTCGCATCGCGGAGCTCGGCGGAGAGAGCTCGCGCGCGGGGCGGGCGTGTTGCGCGGGTCTCTCTCTCCTCTCCGCGTACCCTCTCTCCGCTCGCTGCGCTCGAAAAATATATATATAAATGCAGTGGAGCGCGCGCCTCTCTCCGTGACTGCTTGCCGCAGCACACTCATCGGTGCACCCAATGCATTCGCATTTCCACACGATCCCCTTCGGGGAGGTGCGGGGAGTTTTTTTTTTCATGAAGGACATCGAACAGTAGTTCCAAGCATCGAATTTCGGCAAATGTTGGTATTTATACCTCATTTTTAAGCGTTCAGTTCTAGGTGCCGGCTATTTTGGTTAATTGAAGCATTTTTCTGCGACTTTGTTTCTGGGGCCTGGCGCAGATTCAAAGACCGGTGATACAGTACGTCGCACGCAGAAAAATTAGTTTCTCCATTGCGGATTGTCTTCCCCGTCTCAAAATTGGCTCAGATTGCAGTAGTGGTGTCGTGAATTGTAGAAGATGATGCTCATAGCACATACCGCCACACTATCATTGTCATTGCAAAAGTCAGTCTGTCATCGCCATTAAAGAGAAGTTTATCAGGGTGTCCGACGGCTCCGTTCCCTGGCGGCTCAACCGCAGCGAGTCGGTCGCTCTGCGACAAGTGGTACACGGCCGGAGAAACAGCAGAGCTGTCGCCCCATCGCTCGCTTCGTCGGTGAACCGGCTGTTGCTCCTGACATGGATTTCCGAACTTGCCTCTGAAAGTTCTCTATGACTGGCAGGCACGGATAGTTTTGGCGTCAGGCTTTCACATCTCTCCCAAAGTGGACCACGTTAGCACGCTCTAGAACCCGCGGCAACCAACTTCACGAACTCGACGTCTGAAGCGCGAAATTGGCGCGTCTGTGCTCCCAACTTAAGGCGCGAACGCACGTGAACCGGCGAAGAGAACAGCAAGCGAGAGATCATGCCACGAACGCTAGGCAGAGTGTTCTCGAAGGTCGAGCTGGCCGACGAAGGCACTCCTCCCGAGGCGCACGCTCACGTGCGCTCGGCTGGGCTGAGTTTTCTGGTAATGCTCCACGGCGGGCCTAAAAGCTTCAACAGCTCGCTGTTAAGATGCCCACTCTGCGAAGGCGAGGGCGTTGGCAAGTGCCGCCTTAGTTCCGGGAAAGGGACGTAAGGGCAGTGTTTCATAAGATGCGATTCTGTGATAGCCCAGGCCGTTGGGTTCGAGAGTAGGCACACATATTGCTCGACAAAGCGCAGGCACGCTGCGTGCGCGTCTGTGAGCAGTGATAATGCACGAGGAAGGGGCGCCTTCCAGCGCGATTGATGCTTCTTCGGCTGTGGCCATAGAGGTGGTGAGGAAGGCAGGCGTAGTGAGAGTTACTCCACTGGCTTGAACGGCTTGACTGTATGAGCTCCGAAAGCGTTTTGTGCGGGCCTAGTTGTTCGTTTGGTAGATGGGAGATGTGGGATTCTGAGGGCAGATTTATAAGTCTTGCGGATGAGAATGTCAGCATTCGCAGTTATTTAACGTTTAAGAGCCAAGTGTGGAGTCCCGTAGGTGATTTGGCTGAAGTGTGTTGCTTGTAGTGTTCGGCAGGTGTCAGCTTCTTTGAGGCCCTGACGGCGGGTACAGATGGGTCGGATGAGACGGGTGAGTTGATACACCGTTTGTTGGGCACTGGGAAGCAGGACTTCTTCAGAGGCAGAATAGTGGTACGGCATACCTAGGACAAGGAGTGTCGGCACATTGGGGACCGGGTGCGCCGTAATGAGACTGTCGGCTCAGGTGTGGGGTTGCGAGGCCGTCCTCGTGTCTGAGCCCGCAGTGTAAGGTGGCCATCTAGATTTCGATAAGGCGCACATGAAGCCTAACATTTGCAAATAGTCACTGGTGATGTCAGTGGCTTGCTATAAAGGTTCTCTCAGTTGCCATGAGATCCGCGGTTGGTCCATGTGGTAAGGTCGTCAGCATAAAATCCACATCATGCCTGTGGTAAGTTCAAGTTCAGATGCTAGTCCCGACAAGGGAATGTTGAATAGAAGGAACGAAACGACTGAGTCCCGGAGGGTGCCCTAGTCTGTCGCGTAAATTTCTCAGATGTGGGGGGACCGAGCTCATTTTCGATGATGATGTGGACGATGCATGAATGGCATGAGTCAATTGTGTGAAAGTAAGCATCTCTTTGGTCACTCTACGTCAGCACGGCAGGAACGCAAACGCAAATGTAACAGTCCCACGCCCCGAGCTTCAGTCAGAGCTAAACAGGGGCATTAGCTGACTGGATACAACAGCCACGAGAAGACTATGCCATTGGCTTTTACCAGTGACTTTACAGTCGGTCTTCGAAAACTGGAACAGTAGGGGTCACCGCATTTTATAGAAGACGTCCACGGAGTTGTCTCCTCAGCTTTCACCCTTTATGCGCATTTGAACATGGTTCGACGAGTTCGACTGGTCCCACGAGTTCGACTGAGGGAATGACACGTTCAGCGTTTCTTGTTAGCCTTGTATTTTTCGACGAACACTCACCACTGCTTCGCTTTACCTCGATTCCCACCTGTTCCTAGCATCCGCCAGGTTTTTATACGTAGCCCACCTCGAGGGCTAGACGGGGGTAGCTATTAACCATGTGGGGCTGCATCTGTCTTTGCGAGCTGCCATCGGCCGTATGTGAAAGGATATCTGTCAATTTATTCCCTGTCAGAAGCCCTGCGTGGCCTGACCCGCACCCCCCGCCGGACAACGCAATAAAGGTCATTTCTCTCTCTCTCTCTGCGAGAAGCTGCTTCAATTGCGAAGGTTGTCATTACTATTTGGCAATTTTAATCTTCATTGCTTACATCTCAGCTTCTTAGATTCCACTTTTCTAATTTATTTTCTCATCTACTCACAACTTTATTTTACATACCAATAAGCGGAGCACGGTATAAATTTTACCTTCTCCCGTACATCCTCCACCCAACCTTCTATGGCCATGTACCACACGAGTTGAGTTCATTATCATTATCATCATTAGAATTATTCATTTTGTAAATTGCGTGCGCCGAGTTCTGTCTGGACGAGCGTGCAAAAAAAGCATCATGACGTAGATGCGTTGATTTGGTGCCTTGTTTGTCCGTCGTTTTGTATTTGTTGTTGGCGCCTTTAATTGTGTTGTCTTTCTTTCGCAAACCCGGGTTGGAGCTTCTCGTTTTCCTCGCACCACGTTCCACCAGCAGAGGGACCGAAGGCTACACGCCCACCGCGAGCTCGGCAGCTCTTCCTCGACGCGTTCCTTGACGCACTGTAGACCCGCCTCCAGGGACCGACTTCTCCCTCTTGGCTTCCCTCCGAAGCTCTCCTGAAGGGCCAAGGAGACCGCAGCCATGATGTTATAGAGCTCTTCCGGCAGGGTGACACTCTTCGCGCTCTGCTGAAGAATCACCACCGCTCGAGGACACCCGTGTCCATGGGAGGTGTCATCTTCGCCATTCTGCTTCTTTGGGCATCCTCTGGCTTGGCTTGGAAGTCGCGCTCCGGGCACCAAAACTCCTCGGAACCGCCTCATCCGGTCATGGCCCGGCTCGCGGCAGCTGACATCATATTCGCCCAGGTCAACGCACCGGCGCTCGGAAGAAACAGCTCGGTTCCTGTCCTGGTGAACTTTCTCAATTGCAATGGCAAAGGGGACGACTGCGGGAAGTTCTGGTGCGGCCGGCAGAGCGAGGGCCGCCGATTCATGCACAGTCACTGGAACTTGAATGTCACTTTCAAGTGAAGGTTTATTAATAGAAATATGTTCGTTTAGAAAATAAAACTGTGTATGCTCCAGGTGCACTGACGAGGCAATGACGCACTTGCATTCCACTTGCTTTATGATTCATAATGCATCCTAATGAATGACTGAAACATGAAAGCAGAGGACTTCTGTTGTCGATGTTGAGTGATGTACATAGTCAAGGACGCAACTAAGCCTGGCCATCGCGAAGGCCAGGTTGACCCCATGGAGCTGGTTTTATGCAGAAATGCATTAGAGCCGGGGGTTGTCTTGCGTACGTTGGCCGGCGTCCGCAGCGCGTCTGATGATGATTGTGGCATGATGCTCCTAGGGATTGGCCAACCAAACAATCCATCACGAGATAGCTTCGCGTTCAACCACCATCGTCATCTTCCCGTAGGGGAACCGCTGAAGAAGAAGAGGGAGAAGAAGACAAAGCTGCGAAGAGGAGGGCTGCGTGAGTTTTGGATCAACGTTCGGGTCGATTGGAGTCGGCTCGATCACTTCGATGACGGCGGCGAACGAGAGGAACCGCAGGAAGACGACATCGATGATGCTGACGGTGAGTTCGAAACAATTCCCGACGACTTTGACGTGAACGATCCTCTGCAGTTGGCGGTTGCGCTCAACGCGGTCTCGAAGACGCTTCTCTATAACGAAGCGGAAATGACGGTTGTGGGAAAAGAAAAAAATAAATGATTACGCTCACACTCTCGCCTCTCTCTTCGCCATTAATCGCATCACACTCATCGGTGCACCCAATGCATTTCTGCATCCTCACAATCCCCCTCGGGGAGGTGCGGGGGAATTTTTTTTCAAGCTTAAGCTGGCCAGGGCTGCCTCCCGTATCTCAAATTTTGTTTCTGGTGTTGTGTCTTTGCACGGCAATTGCTGTTGCACTCCCAGGTGATGTGGTATGGTGTAGTAGCGTTGCTGGAGGTTGGACAATCTGCGGTATTTTCCATGGCAACATGGAAGATTAGACGGCAGTATTATTCGCTAGTCTCCCCAGAACTGTTCATGCTAATTCTGAGTCTTAGAAGCACTCATTTATATACCTGGTTGCCCGGAAAATGTACTTAACTTAGCCATCATCATCATTAGTATCAGCGAGCTCGCGGACAGAACATGCCCAGCACACATCTGGAACGGCAACCAGTTCTACGCTGCTCGCCCTCTCCATGGCACGGCCACCACAACTTAAATGAACGTGCGCTCGGCCTTTGTACCTCGTCAGCCGCCTACTAACTTACCATTATTGTTGTCCTGATAACTCGCTCATGCATATTCCGGTTTGCTTCACATGCGCTTTGGCAGACTTAAATGGCACGTTGTTGGGAGTAGCCAACACAAAATCATACCCCTTCCTTTCGGGATGGCTATTAGCAGGGTGTCGAACAGGAATTTTTTCGGGTTTTGTTCGGATTCGGGTTCAAGCCTTTCGGGTTTTTTTCCGTCCTTCAATTTATCTGGGAGGAATGTCTTAGCGGAGACTCCAAAATTGCAGCGTCAATAAGGAGAGCGACCTACGACGCAAAACCATGAAATAGTTAATACTGCATGTGTATGCCGCTGCGCGAATAGTGAAATAATAAAACGGCGTGTGCCGTTCGTAAATGTTCGAATCGATTGACCAACCTGGGAGTTGCGTACAGAGTCAGCTGAGAAAGATCTTTTTTTTTTTACCAAGAAACAAAGCTGTATGTGTCTCGGCTTACCCATGCAGCGTCCGTCTACAAAGTCGCGTACGTCGACAAAGAATTTTCCATGTTGCGGCAAAGCCAACTTTCCGGTGAATGCTCTGTAGCCCTTAATCTAGTGTACATATATCGAAAAAAATACGCTATGATTGGTCGCTAATACGACTGTACCATTACACCGAGCTTCATTTACTCCTCGTAATTAGTCCACAGGGAAGTCGTAAACGTTAAATGATTCTACATTCTTTCATCAATACACGGCCATTTACGGACGGAGTGTGGTTACAGAAAACGGCTTTAACTGCCCCAAAACATATGACAATTATGAGACAAATCAAACAGTACGCCGAGTTTTATTTATTTACTCTTCGCAATTACGTTGTTCACGCTCAAGTTGTAAATTTTGTAAAATTGCCGTCCGCTCTCAATACATGGTGTGGGATCCGTTGACACCCGGTAACAAGACTTGAGCGTCATGGGGAGAGAGGGGCGACCAGCGAGAGAACAGCGAGCGGAAGCGGGTGAGGAGGAAGAAGTGCGATCAGGCGGCACGGGATATGGCGGTGATCATACCAGCCAAAGGAGATTGGCCAAGGGCCATGAGAAGTACTAGCTGGGCGCAGCATGCCGATGGTGATGGAGCTGGGACCTTCTCAGAGAGATTCTACACATGGGCTTCTATTCAAGAGGGAAAGGGACAGGCCCATATTTTTCCGCTACAGTTAAGCTCAAGTTGTTCTAAGTTTCACACAGCGAGCTAACTAACAAGCACGCTCAATCGCAAAGCACAAACAAACGTGCTTCATAACGTTCCCTCCTTGCATTGTGCCAAGTTTGCTTATGCAGGAAGTGCCTGCCTCGTATCCTGGCGCGACACTATAGCTAGTGTCGGAGTCCTAAGAAATTCGATTTCATTTCCTAATCCCCTTTTCACTTGTCATTTTCTTTTTTCGCCTTCCAGTACTCGTCCGTAATACGCTTACCTACTGGCCAATCGCTAACTAGGAGCGTGCAGCCGCCACTGCTATTCGGCCAATCACCATCATCGTCCTCCCCGCCATCCGAATAGCCATCACAAACGGTCGCGTCCTGGAACGTACATGTCGATGCCAGCCGCACCGAGCCCCGTTTCCAGATCACTGATGGTGACCTTGATCTTCATGCCTTGGCTCTGCGACCCTTGCTCCTCTGCCAAGGCCAGCGCCGCGGTAAGTGCAGTTCCTGAAGGCGCCGTCTCGCTCACGACGTCCAGTCCACAGGCGACCGCGGGGTTGGTGAGTCGGTTCACGTGCGCCGCGCCCGCCGCGTGGGAGGCCTCGTTCCTGTGGTTCGTGGACGACGAGCCCGTCGAGGCCGATCGCTTCCTGCCCGACGAGCCGTACCGGGTCGCCGTGCGCCGAGGAGAGGACCGCTCGGTGCGCACAGAGGAGCTGGCGTACACGGTGCTCGAAGTGAGAGCCAGCGGGCCGACAACGGGCCTCGTCGGCTGCCTCGTCTCGACGAACGCGACGGGGAGGGGACTGCGGCTGAAGCTGCACTCGTCGTACATAAGCGCCGACGGCGCGGACCCGCTGCACTACTCGCACAACGACTCCTGTACGCGCAAGCACCGCTGCGTGGACGACGGATCGAGCTGCCACACCGACCTCACCACGCAGGTTGTATATATTATGGGCGAAGCACCTTCTGGGCCCGGGCTGTCGGCGTCTCATGTTGTCGCCGTTGTCGTTCGTCGTCGTATTCTCATGTGGTCGCGGTACTAAAACACCCGGACACTCGTTATACCACGCCTTGCGCTAGAATGTAACACGCACTAAAAGAACACACGGGACACTCGTTTTCCAACGCTTTGCGCTAGAACGTCTCATCGCCATGAGCAAAAACGCGTACGAAAAGAACATGCAGGGGTTTCTCGTTCGCGCTTGCTTGCTTCTATTTCGCTCCGCACTCGCTTTAACTTTAACTTTTGCAGTTCTACATTTCGAATTTCACTTCTACGTTTTCGTAATTAGGATGTCGCGTAGATCAGCGCTCACCGTGTGGAAAGAGAGAGACTTGCAATCTTTGAATTCACTTATACACTGCATGCTTCGCCCCTCCGCTGGTTTCACGTTAGTGGAGATGGCCTGGTTTTTTATTCGTAAAAAAGTTATGCCACCGGTGATAATCATGTTACCTGATAGAGGAAATGGTCGTGGAAACAGCCGCAGTTCCGGATGCAGTATGCTTTCCCAATCATTGGAAAGGCGTGTGTGTTGGGGCGCCAGGTTCAAAATGCCGCGGTGGCTCGGTGGGAGAAGGCTAAGTTTCAGTGCGCTTTGGAAGTAGTAGCAGGAAAACAAATCAAGTGAGTAAAAAGTCGTGTTTGAAATTTCTGAAGAATCCTGCAACTCTCTTTTCTTTATCGGAAAATTTATTTTTTTCAAAAAAATCTTTTTTTTTTTTTTTTCAAAATGTGGATCTTTTTCTCTTTCTTGGTCCGGGCCTTGTTCGGCCCTTCAGCGTCATCACTCGAGCTATTTCGCGGCCATTGGATGGCTTCCTTTCAGTCGAAGCAATGAACGCATTTGATACCCACGTTAAAGAAAATTGCAACAAAAGCAAGGCAGAAAGGCGGACCTGGCGCGACGAGCAAAGCGCAGAGTGTCTCTCTGTCCGAAAAGAAAACGTGAAAGCGCTTGTACAGAGTGCACCATGGTGCCAGGGTGCCTTGAAGGGGTAAGCTTTCAAGGAAGCGTGCAACACCCCTTTGAACTTTCTTGTAAATCCTTAGTGCTTTCAGAATGCAGTCAATAAACACAAACAATGCTTAGAATATGGGGTCGCAAAGTAGCTCAGCCAAGAATTACTGCTGCACGCCCCACCAGATAACTTTGAAACTTGCTCAAAAGGTTTTTCTCTTTTCCCCGGTCTTGGCGTTCTCCAATCGCTAGAATTACGTCATTACAGCGGCGTAGCGGCTATTGGTCGCCTTACTTCCAGTTCCAGCGATAAATGCATTCGATAGCCACTTAAAAAAATGCCACACAAAAAAAGCAGAAATGGAAGGCGTATCTGGTGCGACATTGAAAATCACGCAGTGCCGCTCCGTGCTGCCGGTAAGTATAGCTTTCGCAGTGCTTCCAGACGCGTAAAAAAGAGTGAAAGCGTTTATCGGAAGAGTTTCAGATCTCTTTGAAGGGGTACTTCGGCATCGTAGGGACATCAGGTGCGCTTCAGCGGGCGGTATGCCGAGGTGCTCCTAAACAAAGAAGCTCGGCATCAGCTCGTTGTTTCATAACATGCACTGTATGCAGACGATTACAACGAGGTGCCGCAGACACGGACTGGCATGCGAAGAATTTAAACCATTCCCTGTTTCCGTGCTACTGCTTTGAAAATATTCCTTCGAGTAAATAACTTGTCAGTAGACCGGCTTGCTGCCACGTAATAATATAGTGCCGAACATTGCCATTAAAAACCAATCAATCCTGCTCGTTGTTGACAATATAGAGCGATGTTTTTTTTTTTTTTTTTGAACTATTTTGATCGCCTCGCATTTCGTACCGGAAGGCCGTCAGGAAGTATTCCTCGGGTAACGGCTAGGATTTCGTGTTGCGCGGTAAAAGAGCGTTCGACCAATGGCGGGACACGCGCAGGTGTCCCGCTGCTCGTGCACGCGTGGCCGGCCCTTCTACTCGGTGCCGCGGGCCTCGTGCGTCAAGCACTACGTGGGCCTCGGCTCCCGATGCGCCGTCGACGACGACTGCCAGGTGGTCGGGGGAGAGCCGAACGCTGTGTGCGGAACAGGGGGCCGCTGCGTGTGCCGGCCCCCGTACAGCAGCGAGTACAGGCTCGGCCGATGCGTGCGAGAGGTGGGTGCCCATACTCCGGCACTTACGCCTGCTGGGGTTTTTAATGCGTAGCACTATTTGCGGTGTTCCCCCCAAGCCAGGACCGTGTAACGCCCTGCACTTCCACAATAATGCAGTTATCGCGAAAGTTCTACGTGTAATCGTTGTAATAGCGTAAATGGAGATAACTGGTCGCACGAAATTTTGAAAAAACTAAAAAATTAGAAAAATATAAAATAATTTCGAAAACTGGCGAACCGTGTAACGCCCTGCATTTCCACAAGAATGGAGAGTTCGGGAAAGTTCCAAAAGTAATCGTTATAATAACGTAAACGGAGATAATTGGTCGAATGAAATTTCGGAAAACTAAAATTGTCGCGAAGCGGAGGTCTCTTGATGATTTCTGGTTGTTTTGAGTTCTGTTCCCGCCGCCGGGGCCCTTCCTCCCAAGCGTTTTGTGAGAAAACGCTTCGGACGTGGCTGGGCCCTGGCCCCCTTTTTTCTGAGATACGGCTCCGGCGCGTGTGTTTGCCCCGTCGGCCGACCAGGAGTACGCGACTGTTGAAGGGAGAGAGCCATCGGCCCGTCTCAGGTTACCGCGCGCAGTGGCGTCTCCGACCCCCCGTTGCGTCTACGCGGGCCGCTCTGTGCTCCGAACTCTCGGTCTGGTTCAAACGACCGCCTGTCTTTTCCCCTTTCGAGTTTGTATGCACTACTTTATTCTCACCAGTAATTCTTTTGCCGGAAACGGGCGCCTTCGAGTTTGAACTTGGTGTCTTCTGTGTTTGATTTTTTCATTTTCACTTTGGCGGGAACATGGCTGATTGGAGCAAGAAGCGTCTCGCGAATTGGCTGCAGAAAGCCTTGTTCCATTGCGTCCGCAAACTCCAGTATGCACTTTTTCCCCCAATACGTCCCCCACCGGACCGCTTGAAGCGAATATAACGGGGCTCCGCTGGCTATAGAGGGCGGCGGGCGACCTGCACCAGGACTCACTTCAGAAATTCTGCCGCCCGTCGTCGTGCCCTCCCGCCGGGAGACCGAAATCCAGTCAGCCATGTCCCGCTAAGTACTCTTGATTTATTGACTGTCTTTCTCATTTATGTAACAAGTGTATTCGTTCTGATTCTTATGTGCTAAATGTCATCAATGTTACCAGTAAATTAAATCAGTTAACTTTAAGACCTCTTCCACGCCTCGACTGATTCATCTCCGGACTCATCCTTCAACAGTAGCGGTGCTGGACCAAATTACGCTGTTACAAAATAATAACAATAATACAAAATTACGAAAATATCGAAGCGTATAACACACGGGATTTCCACAATAATGCATACATCGCTTAAGTTCGACCTGCAATCGTTATAATAGCGTAAATGGAGGAACTTAGTTGAAAGATTTTTTAAAAAACTAATAAAATCAGAAAAATATAAGATAATTGCGAAACCTGGCGAACCGTGTAACGCCCTGCATTTCCCTAACAATGCAGATTTTGGGAAAGCCCCAAATGTAATCGTTATAATAACGTAAATGGAGATAATTGGTCGAACGAAATTTTGAAAAACTAAAAAATAAGAAAAATAAAATAATCACGGAAAATGTCAAAACGTAAACGCATGACATTTACACAATAATGCAAATATCGCGAAAGTTTCACCTGTAATCGTTATAACAGCGTAACTCGAGATAAAATGTCGAACAAAATTTGAGGTGGATTTGAGGCTGCATTGAGGTGGATGTCGATTTTTTCGTCACATATATAAAACAGTGCTCCAATAGACGTTGGGAAGCTGTCTATGCGACTTCACTTATGCAATATTTCTGCTTTCCTGTCGGTACAAACCGAGGTCGTATGCCAAACTGGCGGATGCATTGGTAAGGAAAGCGCAAGCGCCACTTTAACACAGCTTTGACATATGGAGCCTGCAGTGATACCAGCAAATGGAAAGCAGAAATCGCAGCAGCGGTGTGGTCCCTGGCAGTTCCCAACGGCTTCCTGTCGGGGCACAGTTCTATATTAAAGTTGTTCTGAGATCAGGAACGGCCCACCGAGACTTTGGCTTCATCTGCCGAATCTCGTTCTGAATTTTGGCAGCATGTAAACGAAACAAGACACTTGCGTTAAAATACAGACGAAACAAACTATTAGCACTGATGCATTGCTTTTCAAAATACTAAGCAAATTTTATTGGGTCGTAGTATTGCGGATTTTTGAGATATGGAGACATGCATGTTTTAAATTTCACAGAAAATGACCAGCGTACAAAGAACAAATACCAAAACGATAACACTAGACTCTAAGTGGCATTTTCACACATTCACCTTTACTCAAAAACATGGCTAATAACTGAGATGGATTTAGGCGCGACTGCGTCACAGACTCACTTGTACATCTACCGTGGCACTGACTTAGAAAGAAATTGTGCAAATATGAGCATAAAATATGCTGCATTATCACATGAAATAAGGTAATTCAAAGGCTGAAGTATCCGTTGCGCTTTCCATACCATGTTTATGCATCACTGTTCCAAAAAATGCAGTTTGCTAATGAATTGCATGAAAAAGCCAGAATGATAACACGCTAGAGGCTTGCTCAAGTCAATTTAAATTTACCGCATTTTACAGCTCCAGGCCGCGTGCCGCGATGCCAGCGCTGCCGTACGCCGGAGACGCGCGTAAATCGAGGCGCCCTAGTTCAACGCTTATAGAACAAAGTTGCCCTACTCCACGGGCGTTCCACGCAGAACCTGCAATCTACCTAGTGGAACCTTTCGTAACTGTTGCCGCTTGATTTTTTAAAATGCCGCCATAAACTACAGTGGCGCGGGTGACAGCGGGAGACGGAGTGAACTTTTTAAGTGCGATGCACTTCTTAAGCGACCCTGAACCTGCGTCCACCGGCGATGTCCGCATAGCATACCCACGTGGGGGATTGGCCAGGAATCACCTCGTCTTCCTTGGCAACGGGGGGAGATGGGGATTGGCCAGGAATCTCCTCGCCTTCCTTGGCAACGGGGGGAGATGGGCGCGCGCTGCCTGGCCACTGACATGGCACATACCCACGTGGGGGATTGGCCAGGAATCGGGCGTGAGAAGGGCTAATGCACCCGCTTAAAGGAGTACTGACACGAAATTTCAAAGCTGAGATCCGCTCTAGCAATCAATTGGCGATGTCCGCATAGCATACCCACGCGGGGGATTGGCCAGGAATCTCCTCGTCTTCCTTGGCAACGGGGGGAGATGGGCGCGCGCTGCCTGGCCGCTGACATGGCACATACCCACGTGGGGGATTGACCAGGAATCGGGCGTGAGAAGGGCTAATGCACCCGCTTAAAGGAGTACTGACACGAAATTTTAAAGCTGAGATCCGCTCTAGCAATCAAGTACAACGACAACACAAATAGGTGTCTGTGAATAAATGCATCTTTCTTTCTTTGTAGTTGTGTGTGTGTGTGTGATCTCTCTTTCGCGAGCATTACCGAACCGCGCAAATTCAACTCGTGCATTCGCACTTTCACATTCTTCCCCTCGGGGAAATGCGGGGAATTTTTTTCTCCTTTTCTCCGGTGGATGTATATAGTATTTAAGTTCGCGAAAATCAAGCATCCATAATTTTTTTATAAAGGAACACTAGAAATATTTCTTATCTTTTATTTTATGTCTTTTATTTGCGTAATGCCTTGTTCTTGTTCAACAATATTGACATGTATGAACATTGAAACCGGACTTACACGTTTAGGTTTGGCTGTGGGTATATAAGAATATTGCGGAAATTATGTTTCACTTGGGCCGAGTGGCCGAATCGAGTCACAGACAGACAGACAGACAGACAGACAGACCGACCGACAGACAGACAGACAGACAGACAGACAGACAGACAGACAGACAGACAGACAGACAAACAGACAAACAGACAAACAGACAGACAGACAGACAGACAGACAAAAATTTCTGCGTTTAAGTAGCCCAAGAAAGACTATCGTCTTTAAAACATCGTTCAAAATTCGTCTCTAAATGCACATCCCTCGGATTCGACCATAGCCTATAGTTCATCTCACAAGCTAGCTGCAGCACTGTGGAGGCTACATTGTTATCAATAGTGCGCCCGCTGAGGGCGCCTAATCCGCCGTGAAGCGGGTCCTGAAAGGACACTCCCTTCTTCCCTCTCGGCAAGTGGCACGGCACGGCCCCAGCGCCTTTTGTCGCTTCCTTTGCGGTGAGTTAGGCGCCCTGAGGGGGACAACAATGTAGCCTCCGCAGTGCTGCAGGCAGCTTGTGAGATGAACTATAGAGACTATGTTTCTCGGCTAACCAGAGAACTGTGGAACAGAACATTCTGCAATACTGAACTCCTCTTGAGAAAGAGAGAAAGAGAGAGAGAGGGGGGGGAATAGATCTTATTGTCATCCCTGAGAAAGACAAGTACATTGTGGGCGTGGCTGATGTTTTCGTCCCATCAGACGCCGTGCTCAGGAACTCGTGGTCCCTGGCGGCATCCTGCGCGTTTCAAATGGCAGCAGCTTGTTGCCTGGAAAGGGAGCTAAGCAAAACGGCTTCCCACTCGTCATTGCCGTCATTCACACGACTTGTTTAACTCGCCACGCGTGAACGCGTGGCGAGTTGTGTGAAGCATGCACACTTAATGTGTGGTAGAGTGGCGGCTGCGACTCCGGCATTTGTCGACGTACCTCTCCGCACGGCCTCTAGTGAAAGAAAATCCTCTTGCACGTTCGTGGTGCTTTGCAGGTGGGCTACATGGGCGCCTGCAGCGTGGAGAGCATGTGCCGCGTGGAGCACTCGCGCTGCTCGAACCGCTCGTGCCGCTGCTACCGGGGCCGGCACTTCGACGGCTCCCGGTGCGTGCCCGACGTGCGGAGCGAGGGCCTGAGCATGAGGACCATCGTCTTCGGGCTCGTAGCCGCCTTCTGCCTCGTCTCTGTCTTCACCATGGTCGCCATGGCGCTGATACGCGCCCTCTGCCAGCTCGTGCCGCTCAGGCACGCAACGCACCGAGGCAGCAGTAGGCGTAGGCGTCTGGTCGTCGGCCTTCTCTAGCTGGCACCGCATCAGCCCACGGAGGCGTGAGCCTCTGGTGACGTCACCGGAACTTTTCGTTTTAGACTGCTGATGCGCGTAGAACTTTCATTCGCGCCTGCATTTTCCACCTGAGGTCGCTCCACGGTCATTCATTGCGCTTATCAAAACGGTCCTCGTTTTCCCCCTACATGCGCTCGACGCATGGCTGCTCATGCTGTTATCCACGCACACGGTGTTAATGTGTGTGGATTAATCATGATGTTTATCAACACTAAGCGTGTTCTGTGTCGATGATGAATGACATGATGGTATTTCTAGATTTAACAGTTAATGAAGCACTTACCGCGATATACAGTCGTAGTGTGGGACAGGCCCGCTGGATGTTATGTGCCACAAAGTGCTGTCTGGGGCTCTATTGAAGCTCCGTATGGCTTCTGTGCTGTCAGTGATGCGGGAGTAAGTATCCGTATTAACCACTAAGAGGGGGTGAACAAATCGGACGCCCTCCTCAAAGGTGCAGCTGAAGATCAGAAGTAGGGGGGGGGGGGGGCAGGTGGCGTGGTAACTTCCAAGGCCCTGTTGCAGTGATTGCCTTCTTCGCCGTTAACCGCCGCCTGGGGCGCCGCCCGTAAACAGGGCCGCCACGTTCAATCCACAAAAACACGGAGCATTCTGTACGTGGCTGTTGCGGTGGTCCAGGCAGGTATATGGTGCTGGGAGAGATGATTTGTGGCAGTTTGGGCTACTACTGCATGCTTCTCGGTAGTCAGCATGTCCTCCCAGGGTGGTACACGCTTGTGTAAGTCAGGCGTTGGCATACGGACAGCCTCACTGCCATTGCAGAGCAAACGCTCCCCTTCCAAAGGGCGCGATTTCCTTTCAAGATTGGTACGATTCCGGCGGAATAAAATATACAAATGCCCAATGTATTACATAAGATACGCCATCTTTCGGATTTTTCTACTCGCCCCTGGGCCTTTCGACCGGCAAGAAATGCCCACTAGTATCATTTCTGATACCTCCTAAGGGTTTTTCAAAAATCTATAACTCGATAACTCGCCGCATTGAGTCCCAAATGCAGTTTGCAAGATGGATTCCTCCGTCGTAAGCGCTCCCGGTGGGTCTGCACCTACATTCAATGGGTGTATGATACACTTTCTTACCGGGCGTATATTACATTATATACCCACTTTATATGTAGGTATACATATACCTACATGCAAATTGGTATATGCTACTTTATATACCTACATTATCTATGTAGGTATATTTATGTATACTCTTTATGCGTTTATGATACACTATGTAATTTTTAAACCCTGGGAGAAAAAAATTTATTTTCGTTTTTTTTTATTGTTTCAGTTACAAACTACAATGTAACAACGCATTAGGATTTTTATCTATTGTTTTCATTGGTTGGGCATTACAGGGTTAAACCTGCTCATATACCTCTCCCGACTTTTAAACTTACCTAAAGTATATCAAAACTACATTATTTTTAAAATATGCATATAATTGAACTAAAAGACCATTTTAAAGCAAAAAAGCATTGCTTCGGCTCTAAGCAGGCGATCGCCCGATCGGCTTCTCTTGGTGGCAGTCGCACATTTTTCTTAGGCGAATGTTGGGGGGGAAACAAAGCCTAAGCGCTATCGTTTCTTTAGCCCCACAGGCGTCGCAGCGGGCGCTGCTGGCCATCGCGACAACCGCGGGTTAGGCTTTCGTGAGGCAGTAGACTTCCGCCCAGCAACGTCATAGGTCCTTGAAGAGAGCGTGCGGAGCAAATGGGGAACGTCCATGAACTATGAAGCAAGAGAACGTGCTTGATTAATACCCTCCAAATAAGCTGGCATAAAAATGGATGCCGTTAAGCCCCAGAATTAGCAGATACAGTGCTGGAGAGATACGCAGATGAACCTGCCTTTTATTTTACGATGCGTTCATTATCACAAACAGCAAAGCAGGCGCGTTATTGCCTCGCCAATGCACCTGGCAGGTACACGGTTTTATTTTTTATATGACTAATCAGACAGCTGGTATTAACAGCATCGGTTTCTTCCAACAAATATTAAAACCAGTTCTTGGTTCCCGCGCCTTTGCGTAAAGCCGAGTCCCTCGCGATGCTAGTCGATTCGGACTTTGTCAAAGTCGCCGCAGTCATATCTCTTGCCGCCGTTGTTGGAGGAGACCACCAGTGCAGCAACCAAGCGGTTACTTCCGGGCGCTGATGCGTTCACCTGGAGGAATCGGATGTCGGCTTCCGCGAGCCGGGCCATTAGTGGATGCTGTGGTTCCGAGGCATTCTGGTGGCGGGAGCGTGACTTGGAAGCCACGCCGACGGATGCCGGCACGAGCAGTATGTCGAAGATGACGCCTTCCATGGTCGCGGGTGTCTTCGGGCTGAGGCGATTACGCATCAGGGCGCGGAGATCGTTGCCGTGGAGCTGGAGCTCCGCGTGCGACGACGTGCTCTCGAACACGCTGTCCCCAGTTTCGTTGTCGAGCCCGGAGAGCTTCGGTGGGAAGCCGCGGGGGAACAGTCGGTCCCGGGAGGCGGGCCTTACAGCGTGTCAAGGAACAGCGGCCAAGCTGCGGGATTCCGGAGCCCCCTTGGAGCACGCGGTGCGTGTGAATCCTTGGGTAGCTCTTCGGGTTGCACGTGGTCGGAGGAAAATTACGCGAAAAAAAAAAGAGAGACCGCAAATAAAAGCGACAAATTCATATTCAAATAGGCCGATAAACAACACAAAATTAAATTAACGCACTTATGTCATATTCGACGCAACCAGCCACTGCATGCTGCCATAAAGGCTTACTTTCGCAGCCTTCAACACAACTCCGCGCATGCCATGTACGATATTAAAGACCCCGATTATGATAATGCCGTCAACAAGAGTGGCCGTTCTCATGGGGGATCCGTGGAGGGTGGAGGGCACATGGCTACGATATCTACTGTGCTCCACTTACTGGTAAGTAAAATTAAGCATCTAGCCCTCCTCCACCCTCATCATCATCAGCGTACTCAGGTACACTGAAGGACGAGGGGCCCTCCCATTGACCTCCAACGACTCTGGTCCTGGGCTGCTCGAGTCTACAGTTACCCTAAAGCTCCGTATTTCATCGGTCCATTAAATTACTGGCCTTCTCCTCCTTCTAGACCCATCTGGTCCCCTCCTTCTAGACCCATCCACTCTGTTACCTTACTTGTTCACCGGTTGTCGGTTTGTCTCACTACGTTGCCAGACCATGCCCATTTCTTTTTCCTTATTTGAACTATGATATCTTCTATTCTACATTGCTCTCTGACCAAGGTAGCTTGTTTCTTGTCCCTGAGTGTTATTCCTAACATTATTCGTTCCATAGCCCGTTGAGCCTACCTAAGTTGGCTGTCTAGTTGTTTAGTAAAGCGCCAAGTTTCAGCTCCGTATGTCATCATCGGCAGTATGCACTGGTTGTAGATTTTCCTTTCCAGTGACGGAGGTAGCTTACTTTTCGTTATTCTGCGCCGGAATTCTCTCTCGCCGTTCTCTCTCAGCAGTAACCATCTGTCCGAGGTACACAGAGAGAGAGAGAGAGAGAGAGAGAGAATAAACATTTAATAGAGCAAACGGGGTGGTTGAGCTGTCACTCTTGGCGCGCAGGAGCTCCTTCACACTCAACTGCGATTTGTAGCACGGCAACAAGGTCACCCATTAGCACTCAGCTCAGCCACTGAAGTGCGATACCTTTTGCCTCTTCATTACCATCACCCATCTCCGTCACTACAACCGCCTTGGACGTACCCGCGTCTACAAATTACTACTGGAGTGCCAGGCATTGCCCGCAAAAGGGATATCGCCACACCTGCCTTAAAGTTCTTCGCCTTGGAACTGATCTTTCAAAAATACAGGGCCCACACCCATCTATACACGGATGGATCTGTGACAGCCAGCTCATCGGCTATAGGAATCTGGTTTCCGTCCTCCTGTACCGCCTACAGCGCAACGCTTAGCCACAGGACGACGTCCATGGTCACGGAACTTGCCGCTCTGCGTGCTGCTTTCGCCTACATCATCGAGCAACCAGCACGTCAGTGGGCAATCTTCACGGATTCTCGGGCGGCCCTTCAGTGTTTGTTTAAAATCGTACCCGAAAGATCAGCTTGCTTTCGACATCCATGCATTGCACTTACAAGCTCTAAATGCACACCATCATGTAGAGCTTCAGTGGATTCCTGCCCACTGCGGTATAACTGGGAACGTCAAGGCGGACACTGCGGCATCGATAGCACATGATCTGCTCGGGCCAGTGATACCAATGCCGTTCTCCAGAAAAGATGCTTCTGCCCCAGCGTCCAAGGCTGCCTGGAGATTTCAGCGATCTATGTGGGCTGTTGCGCCGCAACATTACGCGCCGCTTCACTTCATAGACCCACACGGGACCTTTAGGATGCCTGACAGATTTTCCAAGCATGACGAAGCGGTTCTTCACCGCGTGCGGCTAAATGTCGCTTACATAAGTTATTTTCGATTCAAGATGAAACAGGCCGCTTCCCCCTTCTGCACTCTTTGTGACGTGCGCGAGGACTTGAACCACGTATTATGTGAGTACGCGGTATAGAGAAGCTAGAACGTCCCTTCTAGTGTCCTTGGGTCGTCCGCTTTCTAGAGGACTAACTCTAATTGACGTGCTAGGCCCTTGGTCGAACGCTAAACGAGCATCTCGGGCGACAAAAGCTCTATTGTCTTTCCTGCGAAGCACAGGACTTGATCAGACTCTTTAAACAGGACTCTCTTAATGAGCGCGTCATCTTCCTCACAGTCATTATCATCATCTGTTCATTGATTTCATTTTTTTCATACATCTGGTGTAGCAAGCTAGGCGCCTTGGCCAGGCTAACCTCACCAGTATCATTAAAGACTACTCTCTCTCTCTCACTCGGTGGGGTGGGTTCGCCTCAGTCCAGGTACCCTTGGGCCTTGGCTGCAGCCCTGGCATGGGTGACCAGAAAGATCTGGTCAGCGTGACGGGAGCTGGTCACCAGGCCCTCCCACTGCTATGGGGAAGGTTTGGGATTGGGGGTAAGCGATTGGGTGTTTTGACAGGCCCACACCATGTGGTAGGTAGTATTAAGAGAGTGGCAGAAGTGACAGGTGAGGGTGTATTGGGTAGGGGAGATAGGTGTTTGTAATCGACGCCAGATGATTGCTTCCTCAATGGTTAGTTGAGGGCGAGGTTGAGGCAAAGTTAGGCGATGGTTGCGATGATGGTGCAGGATGTCGTGGTAACGTGATGGAACAGCGGTAGGTAGAGGAGGCTGGACCGTGGGTTCTGTTCCTGAGGGAAATGCCCGGCGTGAGCCGCGTCATTTCCCTCGAGGGACGTGTCATAGAGTTTCATACCAATATATACTAGAGGGCAATCTGGCGCTGCATTCGCGGGCCGCCGTGGGCAGCGCCATTGCAGCTAGCGACGTTCCTCGCCTACTTGGCTTGGTTAGGCGCATGGCTAGTTTTTTGTCTCGAAGCCAAAATCAACAAAAAACGGGCAACATTGTTTTCATGTTCATCTTGCATGAAGCTTCTAAGTAATCCCTGACCAATAAATCTTTCTGGAGCTTCGATTTTATAATAACAAAACAAATTTGATTAATCTTCTGCAGTAATATTGTTGCTTTTTTTTGCAGCCAGAGGTAACTTTACAGCCTATTTGTGAGCCACGCCAAGGACAAGTGGAACGTTCCTGCTCGGTACATGACGTAATGTTCGCTGAAGCGCAGCTCCCCTAGATAATGGCGCCAGATTTCCCTCTTGTGTATATTAGTATGAAACTCTGTGGGACGAGTGGCCAGGGGTCCAGATGATCTACAGCTCGGGGAGGGGATTGATCGATGCGAGTATGCGTAATGCGGGAAGTGAGATGCGTCCACGTTGAATGTTACGGCAGGCTTACTGGGCTTATTATTGTATTATTGTATAATTATTGTAAGGTATTGTAAGGCTTATTGTTATTATTGTAAGTTATTGTAAGACTTATTATTGTAAGGTATTTGGAGCCAGTTCTAGCGGCAATTTTGTCCGCGAATTTGCAGCAGGCGCAGTTTCGCATGACGCGCGGTTTAAAGCATGTTTTCTACCGAAAGAAATAATAGTTTCAACTGTTTCCAAATCAGCGATCACGCAGCATACAAATAACGTGCAGTATTTTGCTTTATGTTTGGCAATAATATAAAAATTATTTGTTTGTTGTAACCGCAACATAAGAGGGTGGTACAAGTGAACCCAATGCATGGTATTTATCCATGCTCCTCCTAGTAAGCTGCTGTGTAACATGATCGAACTCAAGAGAAAAATAACAAAAAGTGACTCTTTTGTTCATTACAGCGCTGATTGATGTCGATCTTGACGAATGAGTGAATCGGTGACATCGGTGCGCTCCGCGGTTATTAGGCGTGGCACTTCGCTGCTCTTCGATGCGAGCGCTTCGCTGCTCTACAAGCGATGGTCGTGGCCGTCTTTTTATGTGATCACGTCATAAATTTGTAACATAGCAGCAGACGATGGCGTGGCGGCGGTGGCGGCCAGGAAGGCGATAACGCAACAAAGCTTGCATTGAAGCAGAGAGCCAAACTATGTTACTGAGAGCGATTAAAAGAAATAAATAGACACGGTAAAAAATTGTGGAATGTTCTTTAGCTCGACATACGCCTTTCGCTCGCTTTTGGATCAACGTTACTCGGTCGCCTTGTGGTGTTGACGCCAATTTTGACCTGCAGAAATGTGTTTCTCTTGCCAGCCTCAGCTACCGCCTTAATTTTTATAGTACATGCCAAGTGTTTTTGTATCTTTTATGCACAATATTTGATACCTTGGTTGTGATCTTTATGAGTGAGGGTCAAACTACACTGCATGTCGTCAGAGCTATACGTGCATCACATCACTGATTGCTTAAATTGTGCTTACGCAAAAAAAAAAAAACATGGCGAATTGCTTGGGAATTTGTGCAGTCCCCTAAAAATGGAAAATCAGACGCCCTTCCGTCTAACGACGACGATTACTATACGCCATAATACGAAATTTGTGCGCAGCGCGAACACAGTCTTCTCGGTCACGGCGCATTTCTGCTGCGTCTCAACAAGCTATCGCGTGATCAGCAAACGAACGCACCGCAGCGCGTGCTACTGGGCTGTTATCTCACAGGAGGATGAAAAAAACTTTATTCGGTTGAGGGGCCGGTAGGTGAGTGGGGTACTTAGCCCAGGAGTCCCTTGGTTCTACCCGCCGTCTTCACCCTTACCGTCAGCCATAGCTGCCTGCCTCTTCAGGTCAGAGCTGGCAAGTTCATGTTGCGTTGATACTGTTTCAATTTCTCGGCGCCATCATGGGCGTTTTAAATACAATTTTAGCGAAGTAATTTGTTTGCCACCCACGCTTTTTTACAAAATTTATCCATCCATTCCGCAAGAGTACTTATCCAACTCGTCCAATTCAGTGGAGACAGTATACAGGTCAAGCGCGTTTTCACGTTTCAGCACTATTTTCTTTAGCACGTCGCAGCCGCTGGCTAGCATGTTGTAGCAAATCGTGTTTGAACCTCCCGCGCAAATGTCACGCGTTACGGATGAGTGGCATACGGAGCAGCGCCCCCCCGGTTGCTTCCCTCGGGAACGGCGACAGGGGGCGGGGCGGGGACACCCCTAGTAGCCCGAGCCGCAGGCCAGGCCCATTGCTTCGAGGTCAGCCCGATACCTAGAATAGGTAGATAGACAGGGGTGACGGCGAAGCCCTGCGTGGCCTGACCCGCACCCCCCGCCGGACAACGCAATAAAGGTCATTTCTCTCTCTCTCTGGAGAAAGTGCTGGGGAAGGGCGCTCCCTGTAGGTGGCGGTGCTCTTTGGCGGTCACGCATGGCGAAACTGCGAGGGGAAGGCAGTGAGAGAGATGATGCCATCGCCGCACGTTCTGCCCTCCCCCTTCACACTTTCGGTAGACGCTCCTCTCCCTTTTCTTTCTTCATTCGCTGCTTCTTTCGCTCAATCGCTTACGCGGGCGCCAACGGACGCCTCCGCCGCCGCGAAACCCAGGTATCGGGCGAGGTAGTCAGGAAACCGATAACAGTGGTCACGTTTACAGGTAGGCATGTAGTACGGTTTCAGTGTTCATTAGCGACCTGCTCTAATGGTCTTTTTGCACCCAGTGATTGAAGTCACCACTTTATCCCACCGAAGATCAACCGCACTGACCACATTGTCCCGCGCTGTCCTTGTTCATAGGCACATCCCCAAGAGATGCTTGACATCAGCTTCAGATGCTGGAGCCGGACACTTGGGACATGTTCCTGAGTCTTCTTCTCAGGTTCCCCAAGTCCAGGTGACTGAAGGTGTGAGGGGCACATCAGCCCGAAGCCACCTGAGAGAAACTTCCTCCACCCAAGAAAGATTAGTGGGGACGGAGCAGACACAAGGGGGAATTAGGGCACGTGTGTCCCTTCTGATAAGAGGTTTCCTGGCTAAAATACGGGAACGTGGATCACAAGGAAAAGGCTCGGGGTGGATTCAGTTTCAGGTTGGGCAGGAGAGTGCGAAAGATTGTCCGCTAATTGATTGAGAAAATTCTGGCAGGGCCCCTGTACCTAATGTACGCGTATATTTAGCTGTGATGTCTTGTGGAGGCTGTGAATCTGCTGGCAAATAAGGGAAGTCTTTTTCACTTGATTCAGGTGCTTCACAGGACTGGGTGAGTCGGTGTATATACGCGCCTCAGTGCGCTTGCAGCTTTGATGGGGTCATATACGGCCTGGAGCTCCAGTACCAGCGAGTCTGGCGTGTCGGTGGCATAACAGCGCGAGCTTTTGACTTTCAGGTGTATAACACTGACGAAAGCGGTCCGTCCTCCATACTGTAGAAGAGCTGCGTGTGTGTACAATGCGTATTAACCTTCGGGGACTGTGGCTTTGAGAGGTTAGCGCTGGCTGGTCACGGCGACGAAACTTCGTTGTCTTATTGGCTGCTATTGCTGTATACCGCCATGGTAGAAGGTCGTCTATGGATGAGATCACGGAAGGCTCATTGCAGAAATGTGTACGAAGCGCCTCGATCAAAGGTACATAAAAGCGCATGAGCTATCCCTCTTCTTCGGGCTTGTTTATAAACAGTATGATAGTTTTGAGCTGGCCGTATTCCTGTAAGATGGGAATCGGGTGAAGTTGGATTTTGTGCAGTGCGTTCTGGTTACGACAACGCGACAAGTGAGACCAGTTTAGCTTCTTCGTATTGAATAAGCAAGGCGAAGGGAAAGAAGCTGGCATGTAAGAATTGACGACCGGATTCGTCAAAAAGTTACGACACCTTTTTCAATTCATTAAATTGGTCTAGCGCACAGTGGTAGTAACGAATAAAGTGCAAATATCCCTCTTAGTGTGCGTTAGATTGCAACCCGAAGAGACAGATGCATCCCCATATGCTAAACGGTTTCCCCACCTAGCCTCGGAGGAGCGGGAGGATCAAGGAAAAATTTGCGGAGCCACTTAACTGCCCCCAATGCGATGAGCCTAACACCACAGGTCATCTCCTCTGGATGTGCCCCACCAGTCCTCCACCACCGCGATCTACTACCCTTGAGCAGTGGTAGTGCGCGTTACAGAGCTGCTAGCTCGAAGACCAGGAGGCCCTGATCTCTCGGGCGAGGTTGGCAGCCACGGCACGCGGCCTACCTTACTAGGATGGCCAGCCACAGCTCCTAATCCTTTTTCTCCCTTACCCCGTCCCTGTTGTTTCAATAAACGTTTTCTCCCTCTCTCTACCGCACACGTGTGGGCATCGACGTCAAGTGATGCGGTCGCAAGAGTGTCAAAAAACGTTCAAGGTCCGAATCCGTCTTGCCAAAGCTTGGTAGACAGCGCCACCATGTCTCGGCTGAAAGAGTGATGATTTTTTATTGCGATAGTATACCCGACAGCGTAAAGACTACATTAAAGTTTTAAGATAACTCCCGTTTTGCGAAGAAACGCGAGGAGGGAGCGCTGGTGTGGTCCCCATATCCACCGATGGAGCAGAGGTGGTCTGGCAGGGTGGAGACCTGAGCCTCCAGTCGCGAAACTCTCACCAACATAAAACTAGGCGCAAATGCTCGTGACTGCCGAAGCCAGACTCCAATATCAACGATGCTTTGGATGACTCAAGTGGAAACAAATGCCACGGAATACTGTTAGTCGCAGTCGTCATCACCACTTCGAATCAAAAGGAGAGGTCCACACCTTCCTGCTTGGTAAAGCCGTGGCAGGGACGAAAAAACACGTAGTTATCGCCGGCGACTTAAAAAATTAGCAGTGGTTTAGCTCGACTATGCCAGGATATACGTAGCGTAAGCTAAGGTTCAGATTCTTATCTTTCCTGGTTGCCTAGGATTAGCTTGATTATCATGCTTACCGATGCAACAATGACAGACACACAGTATACGCATTATGTGACATGTATATTTATTAAGGCGCTTTGGCGCAGCGTCACCAAACGCCCCAGAGCTAAGCTGCTTCCACAGGCGCACGCCGGTGTTGCTGCGACGCACGAGCCATCGGTTCCACACCCGGCCACCCCTCGCATGATCATCAAGTGGACCGGGCCGCCACGTGCGGAACGAAGGTCGGTGAAGACGCTGGGCGCGTGGGGTGTGTGACAGACGCCGGGCAACGAGCAACGTTATGTGCACCGTGTGACGTCATTGCTCCTCGCGCATGCGCAGCACGGCTCTCCAGGAGCCACACGGAACTGCTCAACCTCGGCCAGTGTAGCTCACGATACAGTATCGACAGTTGGGATACACGATTGGTTCCAAGCTTTTGTCTTGGGACAGAGATGTTAAAATGACCCAAATCAGCCAACCACACGGCACAGATTGAGATGTCTCACTTCTGAAAACACAGGACTGCCACTACCAAAACTCAGAAGCTCATCAGCAGATGCAGTGCTTTCACAGCACCTTTACGAACATACACCTTTGAACAGGGTCAGAGTGGCCCGACAAACTAAAGACTACTGGTTTCTCTGCAACATTTTTTTGCTTTTTTAATGTCCTTATCCAGTGCAGCGCCCATAAGGCTAATCATCATGCTAGGTAGGCTAACTGCACGTTACAGGGTGCAAAGGTTGCTGGTGGCTTAGTCATCATCATCAACTTGATGTCACGAGCTACTCGCGAGCTGCTCGGAAAGAAGCTCGGAGCCTCGCGCCTCTTCCTGCACCATCGTAATATAGCATCCACGTTTGCGGCGACGACCCGTCGGCCAATACGCAGTCTCAACTGCCGCTCAGCTTACCACCGAAGAGTCTACAGCGCCCAACGTCGATCCTACGAAACGAAGCTTGCGTATCGCCTCACGCCATGTCCAGGCGCGAAAGCCACTCCGCACCTACCTCGTCTGCCGGCCGCGGAAGGCGCAGAGTGCGAAGCTGTAGCCCCTGCTCGGTTGCCATTAGAGCATTTTTCAAAAAGGCACCCACAACAGCTGCTGAAGACCCAACCGGGGCGCCACCCGTCCCTGATGGCGACGACAAGGCCAAAGAACTGCCAGATTACCAGAAAGCTGACACAGGGGACCAAAACATGATCGACGGCATGAAGGAAGGAGCGAAAGGCGAGTTGTCTATAACGGAACCTGCTCGTCGCACGAGCATCTCCGCAACGGAGGAGCATAGCGACCATCGTGGCAGGCGCAAGTCTTCGACTACGCACAGCAGCAGAACAAGCATCGATAAGGGGACCAGTTCTAAACCTGTTGAAAAGAAACAGAAAGCTGGGGAAAAATCTAAGCACCATGGGCACCACAAGAAACGGCATTCGCTACGGGAGGATCAGGCCATCAGCTTGGCGTTGCCACGCCCAGAGTCACCACCGATGCCCATTCGAATCTACGTGTCCCCTGCGTGCGGCATTGGCGGGCAAGGCACTGGTAATGCGACAGCGATGCATGGAGACTATGGCATGCCCGCTTCCGCCCCGCTACAAACAAACAGAACGGTGACGAGGTCATATCGCAAGAAGCTGGGCAAGCTCGGTGACCAGCGCCGCTCGTCCATTCGCGTCGAAGAGCAGGTCACCACGGAGTACGTTCAGCAGCTGGACGGTAACGCTCCTCCGTCCACCCCCGGCACCGTCGCCTTGACAGTGCCGCCGCAGACATCGGTCCGCCAGTACCGCTACAGGGAGACGAGGAGGCCGGCGTCTCCATTTTCTGTTCAGTGGCCGTGGGCGCCGTACTGGTCGCCGAACCCACTCTGTCCCCTGCATTCTCCGCCCGGTGGCGAGGTCCTGCCAGCTGTCACTGAGTGAGTATAATCATCTATGCACACGGCATCATGCAGCTGTAAAGGGGTGTACGCGCTGCCACGCATATGCCTAAGCTTCACTTAAGAAGAACAGACTCCTTGGGTGTCGAGGGACTACCTACAGTTCATGTGCAAATTCCCTGGGTTGAAATTCAAGCGCAATCCAAGCTTTTTTTAACGCGAAAGCTTTCTTAGTTGGACCGATGGCGTCCAGTGGAAACAGTATTGCATTTCCCCATAGACCGTTTGGTCGACCGAAAAGCTCTGGTAAGATCTCTGGAGACACGGCGCATGCGTAAAACCGGTCTTCTATTGTGTCCAAACGGTTACTTGAAAATCGCGAAATAGGAACGGTTTTAGATAAGACAATACACGGATAGATCATGAAGAAGAAGTAAAATAGTATACCTTTATCTCGTAAACCACGTGTAGCTAGCTATACGTTTACGGAGTTCGTAGATGTGTTTACTTCGCGCGCGTAAAATCGTCGCATTGGTTAGTTCGTTGGCGATTTCGGTCTTTGAAGGTTTGACGATCGATTAAACGCAATTTCAGCGAAGACTGGCCGCACTTTGAATTTTCGCGATTCCCTCAACTTTTTCTCAGTCGTTCTCAGTCGCTTTCCTCACTAAAGGAACGTACAGAGCAAGAGAGAGAGAGAGAGAGAGAGAGAGAGGGAACAATCTTTATTGCCTGCAGAACCTATGTGCAGGTCATCATTTAAGCCTTCGATTCCGCGGTCCACGTAGCACTCGAGAATGTTCGTGCGGATCCGGAGCACATGTTCCCAGAGAGCTTCCTGGGAAGCTCTCCGACATGTTCACTGTCGGTGGAGGTGACAGCCTGAGCTCCCAGGGAGTTATGAGCGAGGGATGGGGCAAGAGATGGTAGGGTGCATTCGCAGTAAGATTGAGGGATGGGTGGGTAGGAAGAACAGATGGGACAGGAAGGATGGCCAGGACGCCGATAGATGCCGTTAAGAGTGTAATAAGAGGGGAATAAAGAAGTTTGAGCCTGCCGAATAAGGTACGCAGCCTCAAGTGCCGTGGGTACAAGGTGTTTGATAGGCGCTGGGCGTGTAAGTGATAACGGCTGATAGCGAGGTGCTTAATGCGCGCGGTCGGCGGGTGATACAGTGTTGGCCAGAAAATCGGCGGACCCGGGAAGGTTACTCGGGTTAGCGCGATTGCTCGGGCGTTTCAGTCCACGCAGCGCGCCTAGGAGCTCTAACCAGTGTGAAACGTGGCCGAGAATGCGAAGCAAGTATTGAAGTAACGTAGTCAGTGATGTGTTCGTGGGTGTCTGGGTGAGCAGAATTACGAAGGTGGGATTGGCAGTCTCAGAAAATGTACACTGGGTGGTGGTAAATTAGCCGCACTGTGCACAATGCCAATGAAGAGATGGAGAATGTCAGTGTCAGCAGGTTTGACTCACGAGAAGGACGAGGAACACACTCTCTCTCTCTCTCTAGCAGTCTAGCGCGCGCGCGCGCGCGTGCGTGCGTGCGTGCGTGCGTGTGCGTGTGCGTGTGCGTGTGCGTGTGCGTGTGCGTGTGCGTGTGTGCGTGTGCGTGTGCGTGTGCGTGTGTGCGTGTGCGTGTGCGCGTGTGCGTGTGCGTGTGCGTGTGTGCGTGTGCGTGTGCGTGTGTGCGTGTGCGTGTGCGTGTGTGCGTGTGCGTGTGCGTGTGCGTGTGCGTGTGTGCGTGTGCGTGTGCGTGTGCGTGTGCGTGTGCGCGTGCGCGTGCGCGTGTGCGTGTGTGCGTGTGCGTGTGCGTGTGCGTGTGTGCGTGTGCGTGTGCGTGTGCGTGTGCGTGTGCGTGTGCGTGTGCGTGTGTGCGTGTGCGTGTGCGTGTGCGTGTGCGTGTGCGTGTGCGTGTGTGCGTGTGCGTGTGCGTGTGCGTGTGCGTGTGTGCGTGTGCGTGTGCGTGTGCGTGTGCGTGTGCGTGTGCGTGTGCGTGTGCGTGTGTGTGTGTGTGTGTGTGTGTGTGTGTGTGTGTGTGTGTGTGTGTGTGTGTGTGTGTGTGTGTGTGTGTGTGTGGCCGCACCCACTCGAGTCTGGCACTGTGCTTTCACCCTGTAACGATTGTAAGTGGCTTTAGTACAACCTTTTCCCCGTAACAATATTTAGTGGCTGGGGTGGAAAGGTATATTCTAGGTCGCGACAGGTCCAAGCAGCGTGCGTAAACCTCTTTCAATTCCCGCACGCACCAAGTAGTCCGCATGTTAGGGCAACTCGACGGCCCAATTGTATTTTCAAATTGAAAACACAACAAACCAGCCCGATCATCGCGACAAAATCTGGGAAGCACAGAATGTATTGACTAATACTATGCAAGCATGTGTTCTTGCGTTATTAAGTGACGTCTACTCAACTAAGTCAGATGACAATTAAAAACTGACATCGACTATGAATTCTTATAATACCCGAAGAAACGTTTCGACTCCCGCACGCGATCTTTGTTTACAATTTGAACAAGTCTTATTGGTTTTTATAAACGTACATGGTCGTTGTCAGTTTTTCAATTTTTTTATGCTTTTTCCGGACCAGACGGGCCTCCGTCCAACTTTTGAGTTTTTCATCTCAGTCAGATACAAGTAAGCTCGAAGTCGGCATTTTCGTGTTTATTACTTTTGTTTTCCGTTCAAAGATTTGTGGTGCTTAAAGGAGTACTGACACTAAATTTCTCGCTTTCAGTTTTTATTCTGTAAAGAATACCTATTGGCGCAGTAATTACGAAAATCGAACCGAAAGCCGTCAGCTGCCAACATAGAATTAATTATAGCACGTTTATAGCAACCAGTTTCAAATTCGGTCGCCGCGCGGGAAAATGGCCGTTCGAAGGCCAGCCGGCAAGCGGGCCAGTCTTACGTCACGGTCTCACCCGTGAAGTCAGGAACGTTCGCCGCATCGTCTGTACGATTGCACATGATACGCGCTCGCCCGCGCAGTCAACATGTTGTCAGAATCGTTAGACTCGGTTAAGTCGCTGCCACCCGACAGACAGACAGACAGAACAACTTTATTTGGCCAGGCGATTAGGCCGGCGATGTCTTCGCCGCCGTCCGTTTTTTGATATCACTGCGGCTCGAACCGGCGCAGACCGTGATAGCAACAGCTTGTCACCACTCTTCTAATCCATCTGATCGCGTAAAAGAAGCTCCACATGCGAGAAAGTAGATGTTAGTGTGGTGAAAAATTGTGCTAGCGGTGGTTATCAGCGCTGAATTTAAAAGCGGCGTTCAGATATTTTCCGCGATGGTAAGCCTAGGCTGACCAGCAGTGGAGGTTCAGCGCTCCGACCCAGCACTGCCGGCACCACGGTGCGGCGAGCGGCCGAAAGATGGCGCCACCTGCCCGCTAGAATCAAAACAGGCCACGGCTATGTCTTGGTCACCGTTCGCTGAAACGGCAATTATCGCCAAAATAAAGCTCCGTATGCGAAAAAGGGGATGATAGTGTGGTAAAAAGTTGTGTAAGGCATGGTCATTCGCAGTTGTACAGGTACCGGCGATCAAATATTCGCCACGAAACTGAGCCTACAGTTCCCAGCACCCAAGCTGACCCGCACAACGCCGAGCACGCTGGCTTGGGCGACAGTTCTTGCGGCCGCCGCCGCGCACGAATTCAGTCCACGTTTAGCGCTGCATGTCGTCGCGTGGAAAATAATGAATCTTGGCGTCGTCGTCGATTTGCCCGGACAGGCTTCCACGAGCAGTACTTCGCATTCCGCGAGCTTGCCATAGCACAACTTGGGCGAGCTCGGCGACACGCACCGCCGCGTCGCCGCGGGGCGCGTCGACATCGCGCAGTTTTCGGCACCAGTGCAAGGGAACCCCATGCGCCGGCCACGTACTGAAGAGCAAAGACGTCGAACACGCAAAGTGCTCAAAGTTTACAAGCATTGCTCACACAGGTACACCCACGTCTCCTGCCCAAACGAATACCAGTGACAGCAGCAGCGCAGGATATCGTCTCCGGTCCCGGAAACGACTATATGACGTCCCCCTGAACCAGCCAGACACGCCGGCCAATGTTTCGTCACGCCGAAAGCGATTTCGCTAGTGCTGCCGATTTGTGGAAGCCCACGGCCGGGACAATCAAAATCCATTTTAGATGTGATTTCGGCCTCGGATCGCTGCAAAACTTTCTGTGAGGCATCTGTACAAACTACTGAAGCCAATTATATCATTTTTAAGCGTCAAAATTTGGTGTCAGTACTTCTTTAAGTAGTTGCACGGATATTTATTTTCTTTCTCGGCCGCATTGTCTTTTTTGAAATTTTGGTCCTCAACTTGCGGGACATCAAAATCACGTTCAATGCTTCCCGTTTTAACGCAGAGTGTTTAAATAGAATGCTGTAATTACAAATAAAATACTCCAGTATTTCGTTCGTATTGCCAAACGAGCCAATGCTTCTGCAAAACATTTTTTCGTACCACCCGATATACCTCGTTTTCCTTTTGTTCGCCACCCGCCATTGCCTTAGCTGGCCAAGGATATCTGAAAAATGGCAGCATCTCCACTCCGTGGATTATGGCGAGGGTGCGGAGTACGGGGACTCGAAAGGACATCCGATTTTCGCCCCGACCATCATTCGATTTGAGCCGTGATTTGCACCTTGATTATTCCCTAAATGAAACTGCAACTCACGGCTCAAATCGACTTTCGCTGTATTTTCGCTTGGTGGTGGTGTGCGCACGGGTGGACGCGGACTGACATTGGGAGGTCCTAAGGTACTCCGCACCGTTACAGGCGAGGGAGTAAGCCGTTTGACTCTCGGATACCAACTCACGGTCATAGTCCAATGGGTAAGACGACCGACACTAACTCTGTCTGGTCTACTAGACACAGGCCCGAATTGTGCCGGTGCCTATGTGATTTTTTGGGGTTGTAAATGCTATGCGCATGTACGCGGACGGACATTGCGCGGTCCTAAGCTACTCTGCACCTAAAATGTAATCAAGTGAACCCTGAGTCGTCCTTTGCTACTCCCTGTCGGTGAGAAGGAAGCAGTAGCAACTGAGGTCATTATTCAGCTCCCCGAAGGAAGCCGCGACGTTCCTCACTAATTTAAGCAGCAATTAGATCCGAGCTTCCCATTCCTACAGAGAGTGCACTAGCATTTGCAGGCGAAACGCAGAGGCGCATAAACGTGTCGAACTTTTTTGACAAACCTACACAAGTAATGCTTCTAGCATTAGAAGGAAGAATGAATGAAGAACAAAAACCGTAGGCTAAGGCCAAAAGCTGAAAAAATGGCAAAAAAAACAAATGTGATATGGACTGTGTACGTGTTTCCTCACGCAAGCACGGCCGTCGGTGACGTGGGACGGGACACCCAGAACCGTAGTGCTGCGCCGCAGTCAGGTGAGCCCCAGCAACCTGCTGAGTCGGCAGACGTGCTCCGTGCGGGTGCGCGTGCAACGGCTTCGGGAACCCTTGGGGCTGTGCAAACCACTGACCAGAGAAACACATCAACCACCGGAATGCAGGTTAGTTGTACGCAGCTGTGTCAGTACCGTGTGTGCCGGGGTGTCTTTGCTTTTCTTGAGAAGGCAACCAATGGTAGAAAGAGCAAAAAAGCGCCCATAACTGCGAAACGGATCTTCGACCATGTGCTTTTGATTCTTTCCCTAGCGCGAGACGTTCCATAGCACTGCTTAAACTCGGCAATAGCAAAGCGCGGCCGTCCAGTCCCGTAAATTGCAGATGAAGTGAAGGAGCGGAAGAACGCTGCCCATCGAGCGAACAGACAGGCTGAGAGCAGCAGACAGGCTGCTTCGTCAACTCTCCCGATACATGGTGGCCGGAACAAGGAGTGGCGCAACGTGCGGGGACAGGTCAAAACCAGTGGAAAGCGGAAGGCCGAAGCGGATCGCGAAACAAATCGTTTTTCCCAAGCGGAAAACTGGCCGTAGCCCTTCGAGAACACGGGAGCGGATACAAAGCGTCTCACGCGTTCAATTAGACTTTGGCGATTTCCCATTCTGATCGCTTAAAAAAAAACCTTTCAGTGTCCGTTATGGCCCATTCGTTCTCCGACCCATCTGCGAATTCTGCCACAACCATTCACTGTATAGCTTGTTCAGCGGCCGTGACCACGGAGCAGGTCACCACGATTGTCCTCCCAAGGATTGTCCCCCCAAGACGCTTGTCCCTCCAAGTATGCGAGCGAGGTGCGGGCCCAGGAAACAATAATGGAAAGCAGTGCACTGAAGCGCAATAATTTCGTCACGAGAAGCAAAAGAAATGTCGTCTAACACCATGTTCACCCTCTACCTACAGTGACGAGGGAGGGTCGCAGCCTGGCTGCGACTGTCATGGCTTTTTCTGAATATTGTAAATAGATAGCTCATCATGATTTGCCATTACTTCCGTTCGGTCGCCACGTAACATCTTTGGTTGAGTGTCCGGATCATTCCTATCCTTGCCCCAGCCTCACGCTCTCGCCGCTCTCGTCGAGGGCGAGCGGGCCGTGTCGGTGTCGGGCAGCTCCAGTCACAACTCGACTAGCACTTGACCACGTCCCCCAACTGTGGCCCCAAGCCGTGACTATAGCTAGCGTAATTCAATCGTAACCAGTCGAGACGATGACAACAGAAAATGTTCCCCAACGCTGACACCCGACGTCATTCCGACTGCCTTAGACGTTTAGTCGCTGCCTTGACGACGAAACTACATTATCATATATCGGCTGCCGCACTTGTGATTATGGGAAATGCCGTATTAGATCTCTATATTCCTGCTCTGTTTGCCGTTTCCTGTTTCATGCAGGACGGCTTCGCGTGTTGTTAACATGTTCAGACGAGAGCCCGAAGTATGCCGTAGAGCAAGTTATTTATAAAATCCTGCTTGCTGCTTCTTACAAATGGTCACTCTATTTTTCCTCCCTTCGAACAGTCACCCCAAAACTTCACTGCGAGCAAGTCACCAGAGTGCTCGCCATTTTTGAGCATGTGCCCTTGGTTCCTGTCTCCAAGCATTCCGCAATATCCCGGCACGTCGACAAAAGGACCAATGACCAGCGGTGTGGCGTCACCTCCAGCTACGCACAGCGTCGCATGGAGCACTACATTAAAGAGCGAAGGCTTCGTGTGGTCGTCCAAAAAAACTGCCCCCCTCGGAATGCGGAGGTCTACCAGCTACGAGCAAGGCAGGCGCGCTTCCCGCGCCTTCAACCAGATTGCACCTGCCGAGAGACGCCTGTACGACGTTTCCAACGAGGTCGTCCACTCTGGCAGGCGCGCTTCCATGTTCCCCCATGAGACAACAGTTCCAACGAGGCGCGAATCCTGTGCGTCTACCGAAAATGAACCTCTGAAGGAATTCATAAATCTGGAAGCCCGTCTTTCCAACGAGGTCATACCATTGACTAGGCGAGCTTCGACTAAACGTGAATCCTGTGCATCCAACGGAGAAAGACCATTGCGCAGACGATTGTCCGCTGAACCACTTGAGGCGCTCATGAACTTTGAGGCCTGTCTTTCCAATGAGGTCGTACCATTGACTAGACGAGCGTCCATTAGACGCGAATCCCATGTGCCCAATGAAGAAAAACCATTGGGTAGACGATTGTCCATTAGACGCGAGTCCTTAAAGTCCAACAAAGATAAACCATTGAAGAGACGCGCGTCTAGTAGACGGGAATCAAGAGTGTCCAACAAAGCCGAACCACTTGAAGCGCTCATGAACTTTGAGGCCTGTTTTTCCAACGAGGTCATACCACTGGCTAGACGAGCGTCCATTAGACGCAAATCCCATATGCCCAATGAAGAAAAACCATTGGGTAGGCGATTTTCCGTTAGACGCGAGTCCTTAAAGTCCAACAATGACAAACCATTGAAGAGACGCGCGTCTAGTAGACGCGAATCAAGAGTGTCCAACGAAGCCGAACCACTTGAAGCGTTCGAGAACCTCCACGCCTATCTTTCCAACGAGGTCGTACCATTGACTAGACGAGCGTCCATTAGACGCGAGTCCCATGTGCCCGATGAGGAAAAAACTTTGGGTAGACGATTGTCCGTGCGACGCCAGTCCTTAAAGTCCAACAAGGATAAACCATTGAAGAGACGCGAGTCTAGACGCGAATCAACTGTGTCCAGCAAAGCCGAACCACTTGAATCGATCATGAACCTGGAGGCCTGCCTTTCCAACGAGGTCGTACCATTGACTAGACGAGCGTCCATTAGACGCGAATCATACGTTGCCAACAAGGAAACACCAATGAGTAGACGATTTTCCATTAGACGTGACTCATGTGAGTCGAACAAAGCTGAACCACTGGAAGCGTTCATTAACCTCGAGGCCTGTCTCTCTAACGAGGTCATACCATTGACTGAACGAGCGTCCATTAGGCGTGAATCCCATGTTGACAACGAGGGAAAACCATTGAGTAGAGGATCTTCCATTACGCGGCCGTCAAGGGATTCCAGCGAGGGCAAACTCTTCACCAGACGACCGTCCACTGAACGCGATTCCCGTGTGCCGAACGAGGGCGAAAGATTGGGTAGACGAGCGTCTGCGACATCTAGAGACATCAAGCCAGAACATGCGTGGGGGTCCGCTACTTCTGATGAAGCCAGGCCACCCAGCAAGCAAGGCTCTATTGTTCAATCTGAGCATGTTTCTAGGCATCCCAGCAGACGCTTGTCTGCAAATTCCCATAAAATGCCGCATCCTACGAGACGAGAATCTATCCCGAAGGTATGTGCCTGCTGTAGTTGCCAAATTGAGCCATGTGTTCACTGTGTGCAACCAAGGTGTCCATGTGCCAGGGCTATCAGATCTTGCACCACATATTTCTGTGCTTGTGCCAAGGATTACCGCTCACGGTGTCCAGTCCATGGCATTTTACTCCCAACAACAACTCAACACGGAGTTTCAGGAAGTTGCGGGGCTGCGCCCTGCACAGCCAGAACACTAAAGGTGATCGGACCACGTTCAGTGAAAATGCAAATCAAGCGCGGCTGCTCCGTAGTTCCTCAACTACAACCAGCAACCGCATTGGACCGCAAGGCCACTCGAAGCCTGACCAGATTTCCACACAAGAAGAGAAAGCGAGAATTGGCCGGGGACAGCGTGTATATTCTGGTGCAAAATGAAGGTGGTCAGGAAAAACTCTATAAGGCTAAGCCATTGTCACCCGTCATAAAGTCACCTAGCAGAGAAGTTGGCTTGGGAACCCGAACTGGTCCGTCACAATTTTTGGCGTCACGGGTGCCTGAGAAACGTAAGCTTGCACGAATGACGTCAAAAAGAGGTATGGCTTTGAAACCAGCTCACCGGTGCTCTCACGCTGAATCCTTCAACACGTTAGGCCCCGCACTGACTGGACATGTTAACCAGCACACAAAATTTAAACAGGACAATGTGTTCAATTTTGGAACCAGTGATTCGAAATGGGTTTCGGCTCCCACAAAACTTGCAATAAAGAACGCTAATGTCGAGCATCTAGCAGTGTCGTCGACAAAGCTTCGGCGACCCTCGAGTAATTTCACTGTAGCTACCGAATCAGGCATAGGGAAAAATTATCTGCCTCAAAACGGCGATTTGAAGAAGGCTGGTATAGGGATGGTGCCTGCTGAAGTGTACCACCACAAGAATCCGATGAAGGCGTCGAAAATGCCACGTCAGCGAGGTTCTTATGGCAGTCCTCTTATGCTGTTTAAACCAGACGGCACAAGTAAGTTTGCTATAACTCCCCAAATGTTCAGCGTTTCAAACAAAGCTTACCAGGCTTCTTCTAAATACCGAAATGGAGGTGACAGAGAAACTGGCGATGAAAAGAGATCACACGGTCGAGGTTTGCTGCCACCAACTGTCGTCACAAAGGAGGTTCCAGCGAGTTGGTATACGCGTCTGTACAGGGAAACTATCTTCACGATTCTTGTGGGAATAGGATCCGTACTGTACATAATCACCGCTTATCTGCTGTATCAATCGGTGTTTGCTCAAGAGTCTTTCGCAGATGTAATCCAGAGGTCCACTTTTCCAGATGTTGATCATACATCATTCGCCGTATATAATTTCCGGTCACCAGTGACGGCAACGACCCAACCACTTCGAGATGTTTATCTGTGCCCCACGAAGTTGTGCGTTCAAGAGGGTCGCCGAATCAGACGTTACGTCACCGGGGACTCATCGCCTTGCGAAAATTTCTATTCCTACGCTTGCGACGCGTGGGAAACGGCTCTCGCGAATTTCTCTGGAAGCGGAGTAGCCATATCGGTGGACACACTGATGGAGGAATCTCTGGCGGCCTCTCTGCGGGACTACATCTTGGACGAGCATCAGAGAGACGTTTCACTGGTGAGAACCTTGTTCAAGGCGTGCGTACGTCCAATCGGGAATGCTTCAGCGTACCTCAGCAATGAAGTATTCGCAAAATTGCCCATTAGAACGTGGCCGTACGCCGGACGCAGATTGCGCTTCGTCGAGATGTGGCGCATGGCTGGGACGCTCATTCGCAAATATGGTGTCAGCTCAATCCTGGACGTAACCTTGGGCGTGCACCGTGGCAGCATGAAAACAACTATAGAAATCAGCTACCCACGCTACCTGTATTTATGGGGCAACCATGTGGGTTCCGATGTCTCCGACACCTTGCGGGCTGCCGTCCAAGAGGCGGCCCGTGGTGTGGGCAAGGCGGACCTCACCGAACGACTCTTGTCGGAGATTTCCTCGTTGGCGATGAGCCTGGCCAACCTTGCGGAAGACACAAACGGGCAACAAATGCTCGTCACCATTCTCGAGGACCTGAACAATAACATCAGAGTTTTTCTTCGCTCTGTCTTTGGTGACAACGTGTCTGCCAACACGACGGTAGTCCTCAGGAACCCCCGCGTGCTCATAGACGGGCTCCAGGCTCTCACGAAGAAGACGAGCGTCGCGGCCTTCGTCAACTACATTGGTTTTCGAGTCGTGGTCCACTTTGCTCCTCTATTTGCACGCAACCGCGCGAAAAACCTCTGGAGAGTCATCAGCATAGAATTGGCGGGTCGGTCGCTGGCCCCCGAAATGGATTGGCTTTTATGTCTGAGATTGGTGGAGAACGTGCACCCAGGGTGTCTTATTAAGGCTCAAGTTGCTCAGCAGACTTCTGCGGACATAGACGCGACGAGTCGTACTTGGTTAACTCAACTAGAAGGAGAATTTTTGCACAGTTTGCGAAGCCTCACATGGATGACCGATAAGAGTGCCCAAATGATTAGCGACTTGGCAAAGACGTTGCGCGTGGCGCGTTTTTTCTCAGACTCGTCTTCTAGCGAGCACTACTGCGACGTTGAGCTACTGACGGTCCTCGATAAGGGGAGCTCAATACGGATGTTTGTCCGCGTTGCTGGAAGCTACCAACAGAAACGGCTCCACAAGATTCGTGAGAGAACGCGGCCTGAAGAACCTGTCAGCGCCTTTGGCACGAATAGCAGGTAAGTGGCTGTTGATAATCGCGCGTGTGAAGCTTGTTTGAAATTCTTGCTCTCGCTTTTATTGACTGGCCCAATATTTTCTGCTGGTTTAAATTGCAGCGAAAGGTGAGTCACCATACCGATCCAGTCTGTTATGACCGGTGCAGGGCGTATCTGTGTTGTAAAAAGGCATCAAAAGACGGGCTGCTCTGAAATTAAACCCTGGCCAAATTTAGTCTGGACCTTTCTAATCAACCGCTGAAGCATTAAAGACGGTTATAATACCTGTGAAATGTCTGGTTAATTGATTTTAAGCGTTTCAGCAGTGTTCTGTATGAGACGACGCTGAACCTGCAAGCTGAAGTAACACCGTAGCTGGGGTCCTTCGCCAGCATGGCGTGTCGGTTGCGACTGTGGGGGGCCGGTCTTTTCGCGAGTTTGTTTTGAAAATACCGATTCTCTATTGCCACTTGCTGCAGGATGGCGCGTATTCAGCATTTTGTACATAAGAGTCCAGAATTGTTCCTTAGGACATTCCAGTCTTCGTTACGGGACGGCCATTGAATGCTATTCGGCGTATTGAGGGACGGCGCGAACCCCCGAGAACCAGGGCGGGGAAGCTTATGTGCGCACAGAAGTGGATACTGACAGAAAACGTTGCAGTCCTCAGCACTAAATAAATTAAGGAACCTCACACTAACGCGCAAGACTTGAAGGTAGCGAAGCTGTGCGCATCCTTCACGGCCATCACGAGGGCGTCCACGATTGCAGCCGATTTGATTCTTCTTCTTCGCTGCCACAGCGACCTTTACTCCATCATTGTTGTTATAAGTAGTAGGAGGAAAAATATGACCATATTACGCGTCCGCTTGTGCGAGGGTCGTTCATGGTGTCCCCGCAAACTTGCTGCGAACATTCCGCAAATGATGCTCAAGTTCAGTGACTTGCGTACAAACACAGAGATAAAAAAAAAAAAAAAACATGGAAAAGAGACTTTGCTCGAAAATGGATACATCCAGCAAAACATTCACATGTTTAAATATTGGGCGGCCCCTATAGGGGTGGGTAGTTTCGGCTCCGCATTTTACGGTAACGAACTCGCAGCATTTTGATTGATTGATTATGATTAACGCGCCGACGCTACACAGGCGATGAGGCGCGCCGTAGTGGAAGGCTCCGGATTAATTTTGACCACCTGGGGATCTAAAGTGCGCCGAAATCTCGAACACACGGGAGCTATCGCTTCTAGCCTCCATCATAAAAGCAGCCGCTGCGGCTGGTAATTGAACCCGCCTCCTCAGGCTCAGCAGCACAACGCCTTAGCCACTGAGCCACCACGGTGTCTGCCTGTCTGGACTCGCGGCATATTAACGACTGCTAAGCTGCATACGTAACGGAAACAAAAGTAATTGGTATTGAGTATCCATTTATAATGCAGCCCTAACGCACAGCATTTCTAAACCGAACGTTGGAAAATCGTACGGAAATGTTCTCCTAGATTAATTGTAAGGAGTGTGTGTAGATCCTTGAATTAGAACCTTTCAGAAACGCCATGAAACTTCCTATTAATCATTCAGTTCTATATACTGCCAAGCTCTATTAATGGAAAGCCTGCCAGAATACTCGATATTTTCCGTGGTAGCGTAATAAAGTTACTTCCCACACACCCTACCGTTAATTTGCCGTCTAGAAAAGTAGGTTTAACAACACATTGAATATAATATCTAGGATGCATTCAGCGTTTGCCTGTAATCCTAACTACATGAGGAAACCATTCCGAACGGCTCAAAAATTTGTTTGGTCGGTCTCAAGGGTAGCCACTTGCAGAATTAGGGTTCCGCATGCTTCTACTGAGATAACGAGAGGGATCTTTGAAAGGCACTCGGCCTTTTATCATTCGCTGCAAGCACTGCCTTGATGTTGACGCCTTGACACCACGGTGTTGCTGGTTGGGTGCTCGGGACCGCAGGTACAGCGCGGCCCAGCACACGGTGCACGTTCCGGTCGGCCTGGTGAACAGCTCGCTGGTCGCGGCAGCTGACAGCGCGCTACTCGCCTTCCACGCTTCGCGCACGGCCGTTCGCCTGTACAAGGGACTGCTTCCGCTCGTCTACGAGCACTGGGACAGCAACGAGGAAGACGAGCAGCGCTGGGCGCTGAGCGAAGTGTCGCGCAGCCGCCTGGCCCAGTTGCTGCACTGCCTGGCCTCGGACTTCGGCAAGATTCAGCGAACCTCTCGTCCGACACTCCGGGCCGTTGTGGCGGACAGCCGCGAGGCTAGCTACCCATTGCTGGAGCAGACTACCGCCCTGGCACTCGCCTACGCCGCTTTCCAGGTGATGCATCCCCGCATGTCGTTGCTTTTTAGATGCGACGCTGAGAGGAGCATCTCTTGCCGGCGGCCGTGTCCTTCCTGCGTCGTCGTCGTCCGCGTCCGCACAGCTGCGTCTCTCCTCCGCTCGCCTTCTCTCCTCTCTCCGATAGCGAACACTCTCGCCCAACATCTCCGCGGTCTCCTCTCCTTCGGGCGCGCTGCGCATATGAAGGGGTATTCACACGACGGAGCGTTTCAGCGGAGAAATCCGAGGGAGGTCGTGACGTCACCGCAGGCGGACTTCCGCTCGGCCAGCTCCTTCGCTCACACGGAGGATGCGACTTTCGGACGGACATCACTGTTTGCAGTCACCTATCTCTAAAGCAGAGCTGCCGTAGCACCACCGATTCCGCGACGGCGGCAATTTCTGTTAAGCTCATACGTACTGATCTTGTCAACCGACCAAAAATTGTTCGTAGACGCGATGCAGGGGCTGCCGTGCGCAGAGAACGGCGCGCGACGTGGTAGCAGCCGGCCGGCCCACCTACAGGCCCGCATACTGATGTTAGGCTTAACACTGCGGCGAATATTCGATGGCCGCTCTGGCAAGCGGCTCAGGTGACGATTTTTAAGGCAACTTTCCATTACATCATTACCCCATTTCTCGTATACGCAGCTTTGTTTGCGCCATGGGGAGCAATAACAAGCTGTCGCTCGAGCTACCGGCGCCGGCCTGCGCCACTTCGCGGCCGCGGCCGCCGCTCGCCAAGCGCCCGTGCTGGTGGTATACGCAGCTCCCTCAGTGCACCTGTCATGTGCGCCACGCATTTTCGCGTCCAATGTATTAAGAAGCGATAAAAATAGAGTGCCTGCAACCGCTCTAGAACTTCAGTCGCGGCCAGCTGCCCGACGAGCAGACGAAATCCCGCCGCCTCCGCCGCCAAGCGTCGGAGGGTTTGTAGCTCGCGAGCAGAAGCTCCGATCTCCCATCGGAGGCGGTGGTGCGCCGGAGAGAAACCGTGACGTAGGGGTCACGTGGCGCGCACTCCTGGGAGCGAAACGGCGGATTTCTCTCTCGTGCCGCGCTCCGGCCGGTCTCTCAGTCGACGGTCGTTCGCGCTACGCTCTCTCTCTCTCTCTCTCTCTCTCTCTCTCTCTCTCTCTCTCTCTCTCTCTCTCTCTCTCTCTCTCTCTCTCGCATTACCCGACGATTGCTCACGCAATTCGAGTAATCGACCCAACGTAAACACGTAAACGCACAATGGAACCCCCCCCCCTTCAGCGTCGCATCACACCAGGGTTCCCGCGAGGGGAGGTGGGCGTAAATTTTTTTTTTCAGACACCCAGGCATTTACTAGGGTTTTGATTTTTTTTAATGAATTGGGAATCTGTATACATCTTAATTCGCTCATTGAAGCCCAAAAGTCGCTGTTAAATGCATTAAAGTTCACTCTTCACCACAGCAATGCTACTGTTTGCTTAACACGGGATATGAATAAATTCCACGCGTGTACGCTCATGTGTATATAGCTAACACCTAAGCCCTCGCCAATTTTTTTGTAATCTTGTTACGCGGTTATGAGCTGATGTGCTCTCACGGAAGTCGCCAGGCGCAGATTGGTGCCAATTAATCTAATTAAACTCTTGATTCAAAGAAAATTTCCTTTAACTTGAAAATTTACATTTGCTTTAACTATGTGTTCATCTGCATAGTGAAATATCCCGGCTAATTCCCAAAATTCTTTCAATTTTTTGAACACCGGTACCAATTTTATTGTTCAATTTTTTTAGCACAATTGAGCACAAAAAATTGTTCAATTTTTTGAACAATTTTTTGAGCACAAAGACAACAAACAGCTTACGTGGTTATGCGCTGATGGGCTCGCACAGAAGCCTCTAGACACAAACAATGCCAACTGAGCTGATTAGATCTCTGTGACAGATGTCAATGCAATTTTTTAAACTAGGAAACCGCCACTGATGTCCTGAACAATGCTGTCCAGCGTAACAATCACGAACAATTGATGGTCGTCGTCGAAGGGATAAAGCACCTGCATCAGCCCGGTGTTCCATATATTGCAGCTGCGTCCCTTGAACCTCTGAGTGCCGATGAGGCCAAATGTGTGTTTTGTTACCCCTCAACAACGTAAAACCCTCAACCATATTAATCATTTGCTCCCAGTTGTTAGCTTCCCGAGAGAGAGAGAGAGAGAGAGAGAGAGAGAGAGAGTAAACTTTATTGCAATTCAAATTCAAATTCAAATTTATTCATTTATGTATTTACATGTCACGTTGCAAGGATAGTGGTCAAAAAGCCAGCACAGGCGTTGGCTTCACGAGGACCCTACCCCGTGTACACACGTCGACGGCAGCACAGCACTGCCGCGTAAGAGGCAAGCCTCTACGTGTGTGCCGCTACTGCTGCCGCAGCCGTGTGTGATGTTTAAAGGAGTACTGACCCGAAATTTCAAAGCTGAGATAACTATGTAAAACGCTTCCTTTTTATCAGGAGATATCTCCCAGCAAGTTTCAACAGCAACCGTTCAGCGAAACATATTTAAAATCCATTTTAATCTTCGCCCGCACGAGAAAGCCCAGAGCGGGCCGACATGACATCATGTGCTACTTGCCCCAAACTGCCGACGTCGGGGCTCCCGTGACGAAGCCGACGCGCTGGTTGTGGTTGGCGCGCGCTGCTCGGGCGTGTGTATACGTCATGGTTTTTGGACTGACGTCATGCTGCCCGGGCCTGTGGGGACGGCGAAAACCTCGGCCGGTCTGGGCGCGCGCGTGCGCTCGCTCGCGCGCGCTTCCAGAGAGGCAGCGATGCGGCAAGAATGGTGACGTCATGTCATACATCCTGTCATGGCGGCCGCTCGGCGTTTTTTAGTCAAAACCGAAACTGGCATGAATAAACGACGCCGTAAATGAATGCTTACGCTGCGCTCGACCGTCGAACCTGTCATTCTATGATTAGTGGGCTGGTAGGCACGCATAGCAGCGAAAAAAACGTAACACGAAAATTTCGTGTCAGTACTCCTTTAATGAGAGGAGTAAAGCGGGCGGTTTCCTCAGTTCAGGACCCCGTTGGAGCGTCCAGCCGCCTCAGCCCGGTGGATCAGCCGAAGCTGCTCTTCGAGGCTAGAGCTGGCCAGCATTTCCTCCCACTGCTCAATCGAGGGATTAGATATCGGGGAAAGTGGGGGGTTAAGCTGGCACTCCCTCACCATGTGATACAGGGTGCAGGGCGCGTTGCAGTATTGGCACTGTAAGTAGTATATTGTTGGCCAGAATAAGTGGAGTTTGGTCGGGTGGGGGGTTTCCCTAGACTCTGTCGAGCAGCATACTGAGCTCACAGTAGCGTCGCACACTTTGTATAGCAAGATTTCAGAACAAACTTGCTAACAACCATATCGTGTATACCACCCCTCGTACTTTCACAGTTAGTGTAAAAAAAAAATTTGATAGTGCTTTGAGCCCAACAAACATATTTGCCCGAGATATCTTTGAAATCTCAAAAAAGAACAAGCATACATAGCACGTAATCAACTAACTGCGCCAATTCGGGAATCCTTGTACCTTAATGGTATGTGTTTTGTGAATCAATATTGTGTCAATATTGTCAATGTGTCAGTATGTCTCGTGAACTGCCCGACCGACTTGTAGTGGGAACGAGTTTGCCATTGCGAAGTTTACTGCGCGGTGACTAAGAATCGCGCTGCCTTGCCCATTACGGAGATGTCTAGGGTGTTATTTCTTTTCTACACTGAGTATGAACTTGTGTAAGCGTCAAGACGATCACGTGATCATGATTGCTTGATTGATTGTAGGGTTTAACGCGCCGACGCAACGCAGGCGATGAGGCGCGCCGTAGTGGAGGGCTCCGGATTAATTTTGACCACCTGGGGATCTTTAACGTGCGCCGAAATCTCGTACACACGGGCGTTTTTGCTTTTCGCCTCCATCAGAAAAGCGGCCGCCGCGGCCGGGAATCGAACCCGCGACCCACGTGATCATGCAGGCGCTGTTGAATAAGGACCGCACCCGACCGATCGACTTCCGCCTCCACTCACTGGGAGACGTGTCCTCGGACCAGCTTTTCTTCCTCTACTACGCGCTGGACAACTGTGAACGGAGCGACTACGTCTACCAGACGCGACAGTTCCGTGCCCACGGACACCTGCCTCCCGAGTACCGGGTCAACCTACCGCTGCGGCATCTGGCGGAATTCGGCAGCGCCTTCGGGTGCAGCGCCACCAGTGGCCTGCTCAGGGAACAACAGTTCATGGCGGCCACGGAGGGCTCACGCTGCGACGTCCTTCGCTCGCCTGGGAATTCAAGCTCGGGTCGCCGCTTCAGCTGGGGCGATCTGGGGGTTGACAGCTTTCCAGCCAGGTCCAAGGCTAGACTTCGCCGTTTGGGCACTTGGTGACGGCGCCGCCGCGCTTGATAGCCGAACGCAGTGAAGCGGAATTCGCGGCATTCATTGGCGAAAGATTTAGTTTTATGTACACGGTATAATTTGACATATCTAGGATACACAGTCTTGCGAGAATCAACCGTGAATTGCTGTCTTAATAATAGAAGCGTTCTCCACAGCAGACATTTCACTTGCGGACTTTGTCGGCTATGATTTTACAAGCCAACTTTTTTGTTCGCGTCTTTGAAATACTATCGCGAGTCATTCAGATAACTGAAAAAGAACTAACCGGGACATCGAGACACCACTGGAAGCACTATGTATTTTACTGCCTTACAGGCACACTTAATACTACTGTACCATTATCGCTGCCCTTAATGAGGGGTTGCTTCGATGAACTTTTTTGTCAACTGTTTATTATGTTTCGGCAGAAAAAAGTCGCTCACGCACACACACACACACACACAAACCAACGAAATAACCAGGAATACAGCGGCGTTTATACCAGTGCCGGTATAAATGGTGGATCTCTTATTCAGTGACTGTCAATAAAATTAGGTATTTTGTCTATGCATGCATGAAGCGTGCGCCGACGTTTGTAATATAACAGGTTATCTTGTCATACCGCTTTCGAGATTCCAGACGTCAGTATGCGTCAGTGTGTGTGGGATTTTTTTTTGTAATAAAAAAAATCTAGAAATCTCTTATTTCTAATAAAAAAAAGAGTTCAACGATGAGTTGTCTGCGCGATCTCGGAGTTTCGTGCACGCATTACCTGAAAATGAGACAGTGAGTGCCCTTGTTTTTATATGTGAAGCACATCATGATGAATTTTGTGACAAGTTACGTGGCGCCATTGTTCTGGCGCCGACTTCCGGCCGTCTCTATTCTGATTCTGGTTAAGGCAATGACGGCAAGTGTTGCGTTGTACCCCCTACACTCTCTACGTTGCTTCCTTCTATACCTCCACACCCAACATTACTCCATCCTTTATTCAGTTTCGCCTAGGCCTCACACACGCAACAAAAGCGACGCCGTGGGTTTTGGAAATTGCACTACTACTGATAGCGTAGTAAAGTACGAAGAGGAACTGCGTCGCGGTATGCGTATCCACCCCAGGATGTCTAAAACGCTCCATAAATGCAGCCCTATTGCCCGGAGGTACAGTTCCACAAGCAGCGAGGCGGAGGCCGAGTAAAACGGACTCTATATCCTCAAGCGGAGCCGTGTTAACTTCGCTGCGATAGTCACCACGGGAACAGTGAAAATAGGTGGGAAAGACATTGGGGGGATGGTGTTGGTGAGATTAAGGCGTCTGACTGAGCCGTCAGCCCTGCAGAAGAATGGATTCGCAGACTAGTGGTGGTGGTGTGTATGCGCCATATTCGGGATACCTACTCCGTTCCTAGCTAAGTGCAAGCCGGGAACTTCCGGTGCGACTCAGAACGCTCACCAAATGTAGTATGTCATGCCCCACCCATAAACCATCGTGAAAGATACTAAACCGCACTTATTCACGGGCAGGTATATATATAATCAGAATATTTGAGCTATTAGAACACTCTAGAGTAAAGAAACACGGCTTCTCAGAAATTCCGCATTGCTGGGGCCAAAACTCACGACGTCTGAACAGCGAAGTGCAATAAAACGTTACCGTTCCGAGCGAATCGGTAGAGATGAGTGCATACTAGAAGGGCGGTGAACGAATTGTCGCACCATATCCCATTAAAGGGGCACTGAGATAAGGTTTTTTGGGGGTTTTGGGGGTTCGAAGGTATCGCACCACAACGGCTATATTGTACTAATCCGTGGCGTATTCGTCGGACGTTGATTAGGACTTTTTTTTTTTTCGAGCGTAAAAAAACCAGTAAGCTACCGAAAGCATCCTTCGTGTGTTTGTCAGCTTTTATACAGATGCAATAATTTGTGTTATACCGGAGTGCGAAGCAATTACACACCAGAAATAGCTTGAATCAAGGCGGAAATTTAAGCGTGTCGGAATACGATCGTCTTGCACAGCGTAAAAAGACGGGGCACGGGGCACTAGTACCCGTCTTTTTACGCTGTGCAAGACGACTTTTGTGGTGTCCATTACTTACCAGTGCCCCGTCTTTCTACGCTGTGCAAGATGAACGTATTCCGACACGCTTAAATTTATTTCCGCCTTGATTCAAGCTATTTGTGTGTACTGAGGGCCCTTTTTTATGTCATAATTTATATTTCATTAACCGGGCATTCCTTGCGGCTGCTATTGCGTGTTGCATTTGCAAAGCGAAAAAAAAAAACGGCGTTTGTGGTGTCAATTACTTACTAGTGCCCCGAAATTTCACGCTGTGCCAGAAGAACAATTACACACCCCGCTCCACGCTCACCCGTTCTTGGCGGAAGGATACAGTGAGCGCAGAAGCAACGACTCGCGCGGCGCGAGTGCTCAGCGCTCCGTTTACGGCACAAGAGTTTCATCGGTTTCATTTCTGTTTTCCTGGTTGCTGTACCCAAAACGATTCCTTGCAACCTTTTCTGTGATCCGCTGTTTCGAGCGTATCCTCGACGTTGTGTATGTTATGGGGGTGCGAAGCCCTTTTTGGTGGCGACGACAACTTTTGCCAAGGAGTTGCATTTCGTTGATTCGCATCAAGTCATGATCACAATAAAATGCGGTTCGATGTGCTCCACGTTCTGAGCGAACCGTGTTGCCTAGTGCCCTCTGCGCACTTTACCGTTTATAGTGTAACCGGAACAATGGTTTCCGTTTGCCCCTGAAAACGAAAGGACATGTTTCAGCACTGCGTTTGCGGTTTTCGCATTCCGGCTCACCGGATGATTGATGATGAAGGTGATGATGGTGATGATGATGATAATGATGATGGTGGTGGTGGTGATGGTGGTGGTTATGATGATTATGAGAGGCCTTCCATTCATATTGGGACGTCGGTTGTCACCAACCGACTTGCCTGTGTTATTCTACTTGTTTGCCCTACCCTTCACTAATCTAATGAGTTATCCCCCCTTCTCCCCCTTTAAACTCCCATCGCTTTCCCCCCCTTCTTGCCTTTGCATCCCTGTTTGCCTCCCCTCCCTTCTGTCCAAAATTCTAATTCGGCACATTACTCATCCTACGTCCCACTCACTTCCCTACTTTTCTTCCACCACCACTCCAGCCGCCTCTACGTCACTTCTATGGCGCTGAAGTTCAGGCCCCCCTCACACCAAATCCCAAAGCCTCCGCCAACGTCGCTTCCCCATCGCCCCGTCGCGGTCGCATATCTGTGCAGTCTATGACAATATGCTCTACGGTTTTCCGGTCCCTGCCGCAGCATACACAAGTTTCGTCCTGTTGCCTGTAGTTAGCCGTGTACGCCCGTGTTCTCAGACACCCCGCCCGTGTTTCAAAAAGCAATAAACTGCCTCCCGTATTGCCATAGAAACCTTCCTTCCTGATATCGAGTTTCTCTGTTCTATAAATCTCCAGGGTTTGTTTCCCTTCCATTCTCTAAACCCAATTCACCGTCTCTGCTGCTTTTACCTGCTTTTTATCTGTTGTGTATACCCCACCTTCCCCTACCGAATTTCCGCACCGCTTGGTCAGCTGACTGGTCCTCCGTCTCCAAAGCGTGTCCATGCTCCTCATATACAGGTACCTAAACACACTCGCGGCCCATTTTTCCTCCTCCATGTCACGTAGTCTCTCCTCAAATTTTATCTTGCTCTGCGCCTCCCTTGCCTCAAAGGACGACCAGCCCATATCCCGCTGTACCGCTTCATTCGTAGTTTTGCTATGGGCCCCTGGGGCCAGCCTGTGTGCGGAGAGCGCGGCGCGGCGCGGCGCAAATGCTTGGGTGTGGAGGCGACCGCCAGGTATTGGCTGCACCTAGTAATGACGTAAGCCCTGACGTGCACGTGTTCTCCTAGTTGAGAGAGACGGCGCGCGCTCGGAGGCATCAGTGCCAGATCTACCGATAATATCGGAAGACCTAGAAAGTGCTCTCGGAAACGCCAAGTTAAAACTATAGTAAAGCCAAGTAAATATATGTAAGAGCGAACTTAAAGCTATAGAAAAAGCAAAGGAAAGCTTGTGAAGGCGACCAGTTCCGCTGTTTCTCCAGTCTTCGCATCTCAATTGCGAAGTTGACCGCATTTGTTGTTATACTGCATACACTCTATCGAAATTCTTGGCTAGCTGACTTTTCACGTGAAGACTCCCTTCCTGATTTCTCCCCCGCTTTCTTTTTCACAGACATTTCTAACCTCTTTCACTAAACCCCATTGCTTTCCAATATACTTTTTCATTAGGCTTATAACTTCCTGAAGCTGGTTTTCTCGCTCACTGAGGACTGGTACGATGCATTACAATACAACACATGGTTTCTGGATCCTCCAGGCCATAGAGTTTCTATACTCCAGGCAACCTACACAAAATTCGACAGCTGCGCTTCTAACGGGTTTCCAGACTTCCGGCTTCAATTCTCGCGTGCTGCTTTTGACACTACTGGCATATACTGGTCTTATAACTCTGGAAACAAACAAACAAACAAACAAACAAACAAACGGAGCCAAAACTGTGAACGCCCACTACTGAGGACAAAAGTAAGTAACCAGAAACAAGTGAAATGAACGTGACGTCATATCCGCCCAATCGCTTACCTCGAACCACCGGAATGGTCTCCGATGAAGAAGTGCAAGTTTGGGAGCCGTACGCTTTGTTAGTTATTTTTATGAGCACGTCTGGGCACTACGACGGCGCCAGCATTTCTAGCAATGGTATATCTAACGCTCTCGCTTTACAAATACTTTGACGCGGTTTCTACTGGCTCATGCCCGATTCTTGACTGACGCATCACCATGGACAGCAGCAGCAGCACGCGCACTTGTTCCATTCGTTCCATCGGGGTAAGCCGCACAACAATCATGCTCATCAAGGAATATCGCGTCGTGCTTCCGCTCACGTTGGAAGAATACAAGGTCGGCCAGGCGTTCACGATGAACGAGCTGGAATCCGGGAACATCGAGGTGATCCTTGACGAGCCCTTTTACCTCAGCCAGGGCCTGTGGAACGGAAAGTTCAGCAGCGGCCGACACACGTATAGGATCCACCACCAGGACAGAATCTGTCCAATGTACCTCCGCTCGATCGCACCCGAGGATGCCCTCATCTACAACGAGGAGACGTGGGACGCCTACCCTTACCGCCGCACCGTGCTCACCAATGCACGCATGGGTCAGTACTTCTACTGCCGCGTCGAAACCATGCACGCGCCAGACCATGGAACGCAGGAGAACATCCACGAGTTGCCGCAGGAGATGCTCGAGGCCCGCATGGTGGAGGTGATTGACATCGCCAGGGACACGGTCGTATCGGAGGGCATTGAACGGCTCGCTTTTTACCAGAGCCTCGCGCAGAAAATCGAAGACCGAGAAGGAGAGGACCCGGCCACCTACGTGTCCCGGACCACGGGCAGGGGCCCGCTGACAGAGGGCTGGATGCACAGTGCCAGTCCAGTGATGTGCGCCTACAAGTTGGTCACGGTCGACTACAACTTCAGCTGCCTGAAAGCGTGCAACGAGGACTTCATGCAGAGGAGGATGCGCAACACTTTTCTGCAGTTCCATCGGCGGCTCTTCTGTGGGATCGACCGGTGGCACAGCCTCGTCACTCGCGCGCTCGGAGTGTAAGGGCACCGGTCTTCGCCTCCAGCGGCATGTTGATCCAGAAGCGGTTGGAGTGGACAGAAATTGCAGTGATGTCGACCGCTCGGTTGTACGGACCGTCTGTTTAGGCAGCGAGTGAAATGGAAAGAAGTCGTGACGGCCACTTTACAGACTTTCCAATAAAGAGGTTTCTGCGTCAAGGGCTGTGTGACTAAAAATAACTGTATGCGTTAGAGGCACATTTGTGTGACACCTCGGGTTATTTGCTGCCAGTGCAAGGAGGTGTAAACGGGGGCGGGTACTCGGTTGTAAATACGTTAGCCCGGCTGTCACTGGCTGCGGTGGCGACATGCGAATGCCCAAGCGCGCGATCGGGCTCGTTCAACGCGCGTGGCTCGGTTTGCGTCGGGGCCACGTGCCACCGATTACGCAAGGCTGCGGTTGATGATGATAGCAGTGCTGCACGACGATGAAGCGGCTGCTGCACAGGCAAAGAGCTAGAAACAGGGCAAGGGCCTTCAAGTTCAATGCTGGGAATCCAAACTTCTGCTTTTCCGAGAAGACAGCTTGGGAAGCAGTGAACATGTTTCTATGGCCACGCCCCTCAACACAATGACCACTCCAGTTGACGGCTGCTGTCGTTCTTAAAAATTCTGTCCGCATTTAAAGCAACCTGCTTCATTAATGCAAGCTTGTGCACCGATTGTGGTTGCGCCACCATCGACAACCTGTCGACCCGTTCCTTTGCTTCGAACAGGGCAGTTCCGTTTGCCAGTGCAGCTTCCGTGTGTGGGTGTACCGTTGTGTTGGACGCTGGGTTGATCTGTTGAGCTTCCTTCAAGCGTGACGTGAAATAGCAGAGCCCGTCTTCAGCTTTCATTTGCACTGACGCTGAGCCCGTACGCTCAGCACGTACTGACGCTGAGCCCGTACATAGTGATCTAAGTGCACCAACGTCCCAAGTCTCGAAGGCGCAGGGACCCTAGGCACGTGAACCTCCTCCGCCATCGCCTAAAAGCTTCCCTCGGAGAAAACTTATAAAACTGCCTTGGAAGTCCACGATACATTCTGCAGTAGAAAGTAAGGGACACGCACTCGAGTTAGTGTGCTGTCAGTGCACCTGACAGGTACAGAGTATTATTAAAGAAACAAATTGCCAGTAAGATAGCAATGATAGCGAGCGTCGGTTCAAATAAACCAAGGGCGTGCCTTGAAAGGCACGTCCTTGTCTGTCCCCGTGCCTTTGCGTGGAGCGAAGATCCTCGCTATGCCGGCCACCTCAGTTGTAGCACCGTTGGAGAAGTCCACCAAGGCTGGAACCCAGCTGTTGCTTCCGGGCGCCGATGCGCTCAGCTGGGCGATTCGGATGTCGGCCGCCGTGAGCCGGGCCATTCCAGGATGCAGCGGTTCCGATGCATTTCGTTGCCGGTGGCGCGGCTTGCAAGCCCCGCCCGCGGATATCGACACGGGCTGTGAGGCGATGATGATGCCTCCCAACTTCGCGGGTATCTTCGGGCTCCGGGGATCGTGCATCACAGCGCGAAGGACGTCGCCGTGAAGCAGGAGCTCGTTGCCGGATTACGCACTCTGGAACGTCACGGCCGCGGTCTCCTTGTAGCGAGCGGTGGGCTTCGGAGGGAAGCCAAGGAAGGAGGTCAGTCCCGGGAGGCGGGCCTTCGAAAGCGTTGAGGAGCAACTGCCAATCTGCTTGATTCCGAGGCCTCTCTGCAGCGCGTGGAGGGCGTGGAGCCTTCGGTTCCTCTGCTGATGGCGCGTGATCCGAGGAAAACGAAAAGCTCACGCCCAGATGTGTGCAAAAATAGAGGATGCAGCTAAAGGCGTCAATAAAAAAATGCAAATACACGGATAAACAAGGTGCAAAATTAACGCACCTACGCCAGGTTGGATGAAACCAGCGCCCAGATGCTCCCATATAAAATTTCACGAAGTTCTTGATGCTACCCACTGCACGCCCTTACGACATATACGATGATAATTATGATGCCTTCGAGTAGTTTGGTACGTGACCATATGGGGCACTGTGGAGAGGGGACAGGGCTAAAATGTCGACTGTGCTCACTACATCTTCGTAAAATTTTAATCGTAGTACGTTAGAAAGTAAATTATAAAAGTGAACTGAAAGAAGCTACGATCTAAGTAATGACGACCCTAATTATCCAATAGTTGTAGGTTCGCGTTGTTATTTCATAATTCTTTGTTTTTTTTGTGTGATTCTACACCATACCGAAATTTCTTTATGATAGCAACCTGAGCCAGTCATCGTCACGTATTAATAAGCTTTTAAAGCGAAGCTTTTACCTCTACCCTCCATGGGTTGTGTCGCGTCGTTGGTGTCAACAGAAAACTCCCGCGAACAAATAAAAGGTTACTGGTGCACCGCCAGGAATCGAACTTGGAATGAATAGAGGAACGGAGCGACAGCCCGTTGTCTTACCGATTGTGCTACGAGCCCACGAAGAGACGGGGAACAGACGGTGCACTCACCGAGCACATCTGCGGGTTTATCCCCTGCGTTCTAGCTGAATGTCACGTGATAGCATCACGCGACCTCTAGCGCTGCTGTGTGGCCGTGTGCGCGCCTTGCGCATGCGCTAGGAGCTATAATAATTAAAGGAAGCTCACACTAACGCATGGGAACTCACTTCTCCTCCGTGTCTGCCGCCGATCTCGTCGCCTCCGTCGGCGGCGGCAGAGACGGAGCAGAAGTGAGAGCGTCTAACACCGGGATTGAGCTTCCTCTAATTTTATATAAGAAAGAGTTTTCCACTTATGTGTTTCACCAATACAACTCAACCAACATTCGTTCATGAATCATGCATTGCTTTAACCTTCGCAAAGGATATCTCTTTGAAGTAATAAAGGGTGCAGTTAAGTGCATTTCACTTGTCTCTGGTTTCAGACTTTATGGAGCCACGTGTGCGAATTCAAGTGTATCCCATACGCGTAGCAACACATGGTTTGCCGGTAAGGGCGGCATCGGATGAGAATTCCGGACGCCTTATTATAGAAGGGTACTTGCAGTCCATCGAAGGTGATGTGATGAGTGCGGAGTTTGAGGCTACCAGCATGCGGGCCACAACTTTTCGTTGTGTCGTGATCAGTACCGCGGATTATTGCGCCAGCGGTTCCCGGGGAGTGTTCTAGATGCGCCATCACCTCGTACGTTGCGGCGCCAATCTGAAGTGTGGTGATGGTTCGCAAAGCTTCGATGCAGCCCACGTCTGGCGTGCTGACGACAAAAACTCTTTCTTGCTAAATTGAGAAGCGTAATCATGATTTTCCTCCGGACCTCATGAAAACCGAGATCGTTACCCCGCTCATGATACAAAAATGTCCCGTTATTGCAGATTGTGCATTTGCGCGAATTATAAAAAACAGCAAAACGACTTAAATTCAGCTTTAATTTCTCTTTCGAACGAGAAGTAGAGAGAATGCGGGAGGCCTTTTAGCTAAAGATATAAGAGCAAGTTTTCCAAAAGCCTTTGGTAGTCACCCGCTACCGTAGACATCTTCAGTCGTCTTGAAGCGTGTAGGGTCTCATTCGATGTGGAGGAATCCGCAAAGCCAGAGCGCTGGCCTCGGTGATGCGACTGGGAGTTCCAGAATCGTTGTTTTGATGCAGGTCGAGCTGCATGCTTCTGAAGCGCGGCAGACGCCGTTTCACAAGTTATAAGCAGACGGAGAGGCGCAGCGCACCTGCATTCTTATTCCGTTAATGGCAAGTTCTAGTTTTATCGTCGGATCTATTACGTCCGTCGCTTTGTTAAGCTACAGTTTGTGGCAGTCTGCAAGATTGTTTGGACATACTTGATGATAATGAAGCGACACCTCATTCATTTCTTGGGTGACGTTCTATGCTAAAGCAGCTTACAAAAAGCAATGTGATAAGGATGTCTTCATGCGCGTGAGTCGTGACCGCTCAAGCACGCAATGGTTCAGGCCAAAAAGTAAACAAATGTTTTTCAAGCATTGCTGGATAACTAGTGTGAGGGAAAGGGCAGGGAAGCGGGAAGAGATAAGTAGAAGTTGGAAGAAATGCAGTCGATGGCGCCCATGGCAGTTTAGAGCATTATCTTTTCTGACGTCACGTGCCAACGTGCTCAAAACACGGCGTACGCCACCACTGCTGTCACAAGTGCAACAAGCAGACCATACGCCCGCTTTTGCAACGCAGTGCTTGCTTGCTACCGTTGTTTTCATTCAGAAGTTCAGCGCGATGTTGTGGCTACTTTTGACCGTCCTCCCAGGTAGGCGTTTTCTCTCTTTTGCTGTGCAAGCGACCATTACTGCATTTCCGATGTATCTTTTTTTCCCATTCGTAGCCTTTGCTGCTGGCCAGAATGTTTCCTCTACAAAGCCGCCGGTTTACAACGCCACAACGACACGGCAAGACACAGTTTCTACGGGATTCCGTGCGCCTTCAACTTTTTTGCAGCCATCCACGGTTTTCCGAGCCACAGCACGACTTGATGCGGAAGTTACCAGTGCCGCCCGCGTGAATTCGCAGTCCGCTACTCCTCCCACTACTGCCACCCCACTTCCTACTACGCGGAAGCCGCTGCAGACGACGTCCGGAGAACAGTTCGCCTTGCCGGTGGTCGACGGCCTGGTGAGGGAAGAAATCCTCTCTTCCATGGGCGGCGACACCGCCCCAGCCACGAACAGCACTGCCACTACTATTACTAGCACCACCCCGTCCTTGCCGGTTTCTTTTGCATCGCAAACGTCCCACGGTAGCACCACGGTTGAGGCTTCCATTGTCACTGAGACGTCCGCTCTACTCTTCTCCAAAGGCCCTGTCGTAACGACTCCTCCCACGGTGCCGACTACAACCACATTCTCGGAAGCGGACTACGACCTTCCCTTCGCAGCGAGCCTCCGCCCGGAGCTGAACCTCCTCGACGACGACGACGGCATTCGTCAGACGTCCAGTGCTTCGACTGCTGGCGTTTCGACGACCGAGCAGAGCACACCGTCTGCTGAGCAGGCGACGACGGACTACGACATGACCAAAGAACGCTACTGCATCGCGGCCCGGTTCTGCTACAAGGAGCTGAACGAGCGCTGCGTCATGCGCCACATGAAGAGCGTGTGCGGGTGCGGCCGTGCTTTCTCCAGGAATCCGGAGACTCTCGTGTGCGAACGTAAGCACTTCCGCCTCTTTTTTTTTTATACGGCTTAACTTCAGCGCATTTCTGCACGAACATATGCATGTTAAACTGCCCTCTCCATTTACACTTGGGGCGACATATTTTCGCATCCTACCATTAAGTTTAACGCTTGTATTCCACGCAGTCTGTAACGCTAACCGAAACACTGTAATTTCTGACTACCGCATCTCGTGTGTCAAGGGGCGTAACCTGCTAAATGACGTTTATCGCCCGGCCTCGCACGCGCTTGCTCTCCACCCCAGTCGCCTGTTGGGAGCAAATATCGCGCTGCGTGGCACTTCGCTGTGCAGCTGCCATTGCGTAAGCGAAGCAACTCGCAAATGCGGCCCCTGTAGCGTCCACTCCATTCACTACTTGCCTTCGCGGTGCAACTACCCGATAGTTACAGGTTCGTCTACCCATAGTTCTACAGGTTCGTCTACCTCTCTCCTGGCTCTTATTTGTCTGCCGCTCCGTATCGCAACCCATTCTTTCCGTCTGCAGCACATCAGCGTGGGCTCCGTCCGCAGTTCTTCCACTTACTCTACCTGCTCTCGCTCCCTCGCAGCGCAGCTCTCGCAAGCTCTACCCCCTTTCCCTCTTCACGCAGGCAAGCTGCCGTTGCTCGTGTCCCTGGAGCTCCCGGAGCACTCGTACGTGCAGGAGCTGGCTGACAAGAAGTCCCTGGAATTCAAGGCGTACGAGTCTGGCGCGCAGCACCTGGTAAGGGAGGAGGCCGAACCCATGGCCTTCCCGCCCCTTGCCAGCTACGAACCAGAGGACCAGGCTTTCTGGAGGTTTTACGACGAGCGAACCACTGAGAACCACACGGAGGCCACGACAAACTTCACGTTATCTAGCGTTTCTTCCACTTCTTGAGCACAATCTTCTGACGCTGTTGCCGTATCAGAAGCTCCTAGAGCTTCTCGCGGCAAACAAGTGAAATAAAGTGCAACTTTACATATTCTTGTTCTAGTCTTTCCTTCACGTTAGACTAAATTTCAATAAAAATTGTACCGATCCCCCCACACGGTATGAGGACGCATACAGGTATACATTAAAGATGCTGCTAACATGTTTTTTTTTTTTTTTCTCACTGAGCTCAGTTTTTGGTTCCACAGGCTGTGCCGGCGGGGCGTTAGCATTTCGCCAAGAGGTCCGCTTGTCACACCCTTCCTGTCGTTGCAGATGTGGGGGCTAGTGCGGCGCTCCTCTGTTCTTCACAAGACGGTCCTAGACGTCGAGGTTACGGGGTTCCGGCCTGGGTTGCAGCTCCGGAGCAAGCTGCTGGTGATGTCGTCCCTGGTGCACAAGTTCACCGGCGACGTCTCGGCTGGCCTGCGCGACCAGTTCGAGGCGGCCATGGTCGGCTACAACTCTACCGGATCATTTCTGCGCCTCCGAAACATGAGGACTCTGTCGGCTGACGTAGGCAAGTCCCTATATACGCACCATAGGAATTGTATTTGTCGTAATGTGTTGTCGGTAGTTGCCAAATTGAGGGGCCAGAAAAACTGCCAGTTTTGTTCTACGTCGCCTAAGGCGTGCGATTATAAGGGTTTCACTAGCAGTTATACAGTTTCATATCGGCACCAAAACAAGTATCGCGTATTTAAAGCAGATGTAGTCGTATCTTTCCTATGTGCATCGCTTCGTAAAGTCTCGTCTGGCATAGCGTGAAGCCTGTCAAGGCCACGGGGCGAAAGAATGTTGCACGAGCCACACAGCGTTGATTTAAGTAATGTGCAGGGGCGTTCGGCATAGCAACCGCAAGCCACATCTACTATTGTAGGTGTTAAAGGAGAGCGTAGAAGCTGTACAGGGCGCACAAGGCGACAGTGTGGCGAGAACCTTCACGTACACATAGCCATGGTTATAACTTCCCGTGCTTTTGCAGCGTATAGCACAGAAAACGAGGTGGGCAGTAGTATACGTTAAGCGTGATGTGGGAGATGTTGGAGAGGACAGTGAAGTTTATTCGAAATTCTACTACATGGAGTGTTTGGCGGGTAAGGGTAAGCGGGTGGGGGGGACGTAATTTTGGCGAGAGTGATGGTAGTGGAATAGGATCCAAGTGAAGTGGGGGGCAGAGGATCAGTGTCCGTCGTAGAAGCCGAGTCCCCTTGCCTTGTAGCTAAGCACGCCTGAAAGTGTAGCTCGTGGGCCGCAACGCCTGCTGTTTCGTTCCCTGGGAGGGGGGCACGTGTTCACGCGATGGTGATAGTAGGCAGGTCGTTGTATTAACATTTAAAATGCCACAAAACTGGTCACTCGGTGAGTACAAGGTTGCTCGTCTATCAAAAAAAAATTTATTGTGAATATTTGACATATGGACGCGTAAATAAAACTAGATATAGAAATTCACTCCGGGTTGCCGCGGGAATCCAAGCAGGGGACTACGGTGCGGACCCCGCATCCACGAGACTAATCAAGTCTGTCTGACGGCCGCTTGTCGCAGGAGGCGAGGTGCACGAAATTTTCAAATCAACAAGCATGCATGCCCTGCATGCATGTATTTTAGGCCAGCACGCACCTGGTACCAGTTAGGGCCGTTTCAATTAAGGGGGACTCACCTGTTAACATTCATAAGAGACCAGCTACTTCATGACCCACGGGCTTAAAAACCATCGTGAGCCAATATGAAAAGCTCCACATATACTTTTCAGTGTTCACAACGGCCTAGCTTGCTTATTTTAGAGATGTCACTTCTGTACTAAAATAAAATAATACCCCTGCTACACTAGGGTCCAAATGTCATTTGAACCAAATGTCATTTGACTCAAATGGCAAGTTGTGCTGCTACACTAGCTTTTCAAATGCCATTTGGCTCAAATGACATTCGAGCCAAATGAGCAGCGAGAGACATTTAAGATTTCAAATGCCATTTCCAGCACTCTCGCACGCTGCAGCGTCTTCGATCGGCAATAAAAAATATAATACTTCCGTACGTAAAACAAACACAATATTGTTGTTTGTGAAACTTTGTTCACTGATTATGTACTTAAAATACGAAATCAACATATATAATTTTCATACTCTCAAAACAGTGGGTCAGTTGCAAAAAAAAAAAAAAAAAAACCAACGCAAGGCAGCCATATTTAGAGTCAAAACTGGTGTCTCTTCTAATTTGATATCATTTTACTGCCTCGGACAGCTCCTAAGTTTGATTTTTGTATCAGTGTACGAAAACGGAACGGGGCAACAGCGCCACTACAGCACAGCGAACAGTTGTGAAAGCTTTCAAATGCCATCGAAATTGTAGTGTAGCACGGCGGATTCTGAATGGAATTCGAAGCAACCCATTTGAGTCAAATGACATTTGGTTCAAATGACATTTGGACCCAGTGTAGCGACAGCTTGCGCGACAGCTATCGCCATCTAGGGAAAACTAGATAAACCAAAATGTGTCGTGTTCATTTTTTATCTGAATAAATTGAAATATGTGCAAAAGAAGCAAACTAGGCCGTTGAGTACATTTATTTGAATTTGTGAGCAGTTTCTTATCGGTACACAATGGTTTTTAAGCCTGTGGGTCATGAATTAGTGCCATCAGGTGATTCTCCCCTTGATCAGGTGATTCCCCCTTAAGAACGTCGGTGGTATATTTGTCCTGCGGTGGAACTGGAGGGCATGAAAACAATCTAACTTTAGTTTCCCTATGTACAAAACTTTTAACAACAAAAAAAAAAACTGATCGATTCCTCTGTCATGGGAATCAGTAAAACACGAAAGCGACAGCGGAGCACGATTTCCGGCTCGGCGGCTCTCCTGCCGGGGCGCTTGGCGAACGACGTCCTGCTGGCGGGTCGCTTCGGCAAAGGTGTACTGGCGTCATTTCTGTGATACATATGACGTCAGTGAAATGTTGGGGTATCGCGACATAACTTTCTTTTCATGTTAAAATACAAAACCCGAAAACGAGCAACCATAAGCATAACGTACTTTTTAGTACTAAAGGTTGCTTCCCCGCAAGAAGACTCTGTGTACAGGGGTGCACCCTTTACAGGCCGCTTGCTTCGTTGTACTGGCGTCACTTCCGTGACGGTATCCGGGAATAAAACATTTTCGTGTTTAAAAAAATACATGTTGACTATTTCAAATTTTACATTACACAACGCCATTGGTGACGTGATAGTCCGTGCATCTGGGCTTTGTCCAAGTCAGTGACTATAGTTCGCGCTCCACGAGCTTCTCCACTTCGTGGCGCCTTGTCATAGGCGTGGATACCCGTTTCGTGTGGATTGTTTCTACACTTGAACCGTCGAGTTCGGCAGCGATCTTTTTTACAAATTTGAATACCTAAATAAAGTTATCGTTCAAGCGGCATGTGTGTAGTTTCGTTTCATACCTCCGGGTAGAAAAGGTGCTGTAAGGCGAGAGCACGTGGAGAGTTCTCGCGTGCTCTTTACGTCCTAGCTTTGACTGCAAGTGCAGACCTGAAACTCTTCGGGTGGCGTGTGCAGGCTTAAAAGTGTTGAGATCTGGGACGCCGCACCAGCTATGACCGAAGCATTGCGGGAAATTAGCTGGGTTCGAAGTGTGCCCGCTCTAGTACCTGGATCTGGCCGCGCAGCAGGCATCGTCAGACTTTGACCTCTTTCTCGGTCTTAGTTTCGGAGGCTTCTGTGCAAGAACATTACTTCCCGCTCCTCCCCGTGCCCTCTCTAGGCCTTGCGCCATCCTTTTCAATAAAACTCCCTCCTTCCTTTTTTTTCCTTCTAGTATCTAAAATGAATTCTTACCGTTCCGTTCAAAACCAACCAAAATTGTTACTGTTACTCGCAAACATCGGTAAGATAAAGTACAGATGAGCTATGCTTTAGGAATACAAACGGATCTGCCTGAAGTCCCTTCGGTTCCATGTTGAAGTTGAAGTTCTTTATTCATCATCATCATCATCACTAGCCTATCCAGTCAAGTACAAAGGCTGAGGAGGCGGGAAAAAAAAGCCGCTGTACTCGCGGCTTGACGGAGCTCCCACCCCCCACGACACAATCAGCAGGGACGAGGCAGGGGAAAAAATACAAAATACACAATGCAAGCAAACAGCAGAAAAAGAAAGAAAATGCAAGCGCAATAAAATATTTGTTTAAACCAATTACATCAGATCGTGGTATTCATGCTGTATTGTAAAACAAAAACATATTCCGGGGGTAACGTAAGACGTAGAGCGAATTGATAAATCGTCGAAATCATATTTGTTTAGCGCTAAAGGCAAAGTGTAGGATAGTCTGGAGACTGTAATTTGTGCGAGCATGTTTTATGTGCCAGTGTTCATGGTGTAGCGTGTAATGGAAAATGAAGTTCTCGTGTAAGCTAGCGCTGTCAGACAGAAAAGTAACGTTGTTTTGCATTTGAGTTTTGTATAGTTGGAGAAGGCGAAAGTCGTAAAGGTGATTGACGTTAATAACGCGGTATTTAGAAAACAGTGGACTGGAAGATTATAACGGTGGAACACGAGCAATTGCTCGTAAGGCCTGTTTGTGTAATACTAAACGTTTGCGCATATTTTTGGCAGTTGTGGTCCCCCAAAATATAAATGACAGTAGTTGAGATGTGACTGAAATAGTTCATGGTAAATTAAAAGTTTAGTTTTGTTGTCAGCATCCATTGCCCCTTACGAAGATACCTACTACACGCGCAAGACTTGTCTGGATTTGAGGAAAATGGCTGTCCCAGAGCATAAATTCGTTGAACCGTACTCCTAAGCTTTTAACAACAGCAGCTATTTCAATTACATCATTCCCAAGCCTGAGGTGATCAACGATGTTTACGTTTTTAGCTCTAAAAAATATTGCCCTGGTTTTCAGTGGGTTATATTTCAGTGCATTTTTCACGGACCATTCATGTAATTTATACAATAGACGATTAGCCTTAAGTACTAAACGGTTAGCATCCGTTCCAGAAAGAAGCTGGTGTCATCAGCATATATAACATGCTGAACTTCTTTATCTATTTGAACTTTCCCTGAGGAACGCCGTGTTTAAAGTAGAATAACCTGATCAATGATTGCCAATAGACACAAACTAGAGGAGATTATTTAAATAGCTGCTAATTAACTCAAGGGCTTTATTTCTAATGTCATATACCGACAGTTTCTGAGGGAGAGTGGAATGATTCGTCCTGTCAAAAGCTTTCGAGAAGTCAACAAATATTCCAAGCGTAATATTTTTACGTTCTATATTAATGATAATTAATTCCTTTTGACGAAGTAATGCCAACTCTGTGGAACCTTTAGGCCTGAAACCAAATTGCTTAGATGTTATTACATTGTATTTATCGAAGAAATTGTAAAGGTGGCGGGATATTAATTTTTCGGGACCTTTCAAAAAGACCGGAAGAATAGACAGGGGCCTATAATTATTTAAAACATCATTAGGACCACCTTTGTGAAGAACAATGACTTTCGCCTTTTTCATTTCACTCGGAAAGAAACCAGGAGCCAACGATACATTATAAATATGAGTTAAGATAGGACATAGTTTGCCTAATACATACTTAATGGGTTTGATTTTAAGGTTGAAAGCGTCATCACTGTTGCTATTTTTTATATCTCTATATACTGACAGTACTTCGGCCTCATCACAGGGTGATTAAAAATATACTGTTAAGTGTTCACTCAAATATTGCAACGCACTAGAATCATGGGTACTATCAATAAGCGTTGAAAAATAATTATTAAATTTATCTGCAAGTTCATTTCCGGAATATGTTTTTCCGTCAATCACTAGGGTGTCCAGACTATTAGATTTTTTTACGGTGTAAGAGTTCATTTAGTTGACGCCAAACTTTGCTTGAGTCAGTTGTACCTCCAAAGTCATTAAAATAGTTCTTTTTCGCCTTCCTTAAGCAAGAATTCAACTTATTTCGATAAGATAAGTGTTGTGCTTTTCCCCGTGTTGGCCTGAAACTTTGCAATAAAAGTTAAGAAAAGCGTGCAAGCGTTCTAGCTTTCTCCAACCACTCAGCCTGTAGCCTTCAAAGCGAATCAAGCGGTGATGACTAGTCACTTTACCTCGCAGAGCTGTGTCGCTGTTTGCACAAGTGTATTCGTACTGGTCCCCTCCTCCGCCTGTTATTTTTTAATTCTTCCAAACTGCTTTCCTACCGCAGCCGTGAACCCGTGCGAGGACCACGACTCTAACTACTGCAGTCCGCACGCCATCTGCACGTACCGCAAAGAGGACTATGGCATGGGCTGTCGCTGCCTGCCGGGGTACCAAGATGTGTCCCCCGAGACAGGGCACCATCCCGGAGAACTCTGCTTCTGTGAGTCATCAAACGGAGCCAATGCGAGCGTGCTTGCGAGCTAAGTGCATTATTTATTGCGGAGACATAGTAGTTGACAGACATCCCCTTCCTAATTGCTTAAATTCCTGGTAGCCCTAACTGCAGGGCTCTGTCATACCACGCCGTTAGTCTGCGCCCAAACAATATTTTATTTTCATTTTCTTATCTTCTCGTTCTTACATTCAAATATGTAGGTGAGGTGTGAAAAAGCATGGGCGAAAAAAAAAAAAACGGGCCATCTCCACTAACGTCACACTTGGGGAGGGGCGAAGCATGCACTTATAAATTTATATGCATGATGCTGTTTCGATTATGCGGTTTCGATGCTGAGCGCTCGGCATCTTGGGCCTCGGCGCTTTTGCCCACGAAGATAAAGCCGTTGGTGGTAGAGACATACAGCTTTGCTGTAAAAGTCTCGTGTCTTTGAAGCACGAAGCGTTCTAGAGTGAGGCCTTGGGAGAGAGAGAGAGAGAGAGAGAGAGAGAAGAGAGAGAGAGAGAGAGAGAGAGAGAGAGAGAGAGAGGAGAGAGAGAGAGAGAGAGAGAGAGAGAGAGAGAGAGAGAGAGAGAGAGGGAGAGGGAGAGGGAGGGAGAGGGAGAGAGAGGGAGAGGGAGAGAGGGAGAGAGGGAGAGAGGGGGAGAGAGGGGGAGAGGGGGAGAGAGGGGGAGAGAGAGGGAGAGAGAGAGGGAGAGAGAGAGCTTTATTTAGCCAAACAAAACTGCGGCGACTACATGCCGGATGGGGTGGTTCCCTCTTCACGGGACCCATATACTTCCACGGCTGCCTGGCCCCTGGAGATCAGACGAGCTGGTCTTCCAAGGCGTGGCTGGTTAGCAAGGTCTCCCATCGCTCGTTAAGGGGTGTGGGAAATGTGGTGGAGAGTTGGGTAAGGGGTGGGGGGATGGTAGACGAGCGTCCGGGTGTGTTCTTTTAGTACGCGTTACGTTTTATCGTGAGGCGTTAGAAAGCGCGTGTCCCGGTGTTTTAGTACCGTGACCACAAGAGACGCCAACAGCCCGAGCCCCTAAGGTGCTTCGCCCCTAGAAGGCCGAAAGGAGGGGCGAGATGCGCCAGTTTATAAAGTTTCGGGAGGTGTTCTGACGCCGAAACACCCCCCTGGCAATACGCCCTTGATACCATGGCTGTCCGACACATCCCAGGCCGTGGCTGCGCTGTAGTTTGAAGAGTAGTTTCACAACATTGCTGTGAGGGAGAAGGGGGGGGGGGGGTGATGTAGCGGCGCTTATTCTTTTCCAAGGCTGTTTGGGTACGAATTAAAGGCTCATAGCGGTTACTCAGTGGCGAAAGCAGTCTGCTCTCAGTACGTTGTCACAGGTTGAACCACCTGCGGTGCCTGCGCTGACCCCGTTCGTGCATTGAGCGATGGCCTGTATCGCTGTTGGCATTACCAAGTGAACGAGGAGTTCGAAGGAGGATGAGAGAGCAAACGTGGATTGCGGCAGAGAATAAATGACTGATAGCGAAGAGAGCACGAGGAGAAAAGCAGGGAGGGTATGGCAGGGGTGAGGAGGAAAGTGGAATGCAGCACAAGGCTTAATTCACATGGCGACCCGCTAAGAGTACTGGCGCTAGAGCAACGTGCGGTAGTACCTCACCGATTATTTTATCGGTAAGGTACGTGGTGAACGTGTTCGCTGATCTTGCATGGTGTGTGCATGTGTATATACATGCGTGTATTTCTCAAATTCTTCGCTGTGATACATTGCAAAATCAAAACGCTGAAGCAGCTGCTCAAATTTCCCACGACGGAGCTTCATAATCTTGGTGACTTTTTCTAATCGAGGTGAAAAACAAACTGCAATGAAGTTATGTTTCTGGAGAATGACAGCACCAGGCGGTGCTTCGCTTAAGGGTTGGCTTTGGGGAGTCACTTTATACAAGAGATTCGCTTTTACAGCAATTTAATTGTTGCGTAGAGGATGCATTTTTACGTGATGTTGACTTTCGCCGAGTACTTTTTGATGTTGTTCAGGGGACGTGACTTCGGGGTGTTTTTACATTTTAGGGTGGTTTTTGTGAGTGAATGACACTGAGTTGTGATTTCATGTGGAAACGCCCTAAGAAAGCGTTCTCTTGAGCCCCAAGTCTTTTCTGATAGGGCACATATAGTACCTTCTTGACCGGTCCAAACCCCTGTTAAGATCGAATGGGTCATGAGTGTTCCATTTCTGAACACCAATAGACTTGTCAAAAATTCGTATTGAGAAGTTAGTTTTGTGGTTCAGAACGAGTAGACGGCACTTTTATTCCCATTCCATCAAAAGCGCTAACATTGATGCTCGTTTCTGCCCGCAGCCATATGCGAACCTGGTCACTGCCAGAACAATGGCACGTGCAAGAGTCTCGGCTTCGGAATAGAGTGCGAGTGAGTGTCGACACTCGGGTGTTTTCTTCTTTTTGTTCACTTGTGCTCACTCTGTTTCAGTCTGTTTGCACTAGCCGCATATACCACAACACTTACTTGGCTGAGGCTTGTTCGTCCCATCTGTCTGCTGTTTCAATTCTACGACACAGCAGTCGTGCTTGAATGAAGCGAGGTGAATAAGTGCTCATGTGCACTGCACTTAAAGAAAAATTGGCGTAGCTTGCACTGGTCGTGCAAGGCTGGAGAAAAGGCGGAGCTGGGGGTCGACCTAGCTTCTTCCGGCTTGCGAAGTTTTGCAGGGATTTGCTAAGTTTTGTTCGGTTTTATGATGTTCTTGGTAAAAGGCTAGGCTAACTATGGAGGGGTGAGGCCAAAGTTAGCCGGATTTTACAAGGCTGTTCCGGTTGGTCCCCCACACTGACATGTCGGATCCTAGAGGGGAAGAAGCTAGGTTGGCCCCAGCTCCACTCTTACCCCAGCCTTGAACCACGAGTGCAAGCTGCTCCTTTTTTTTTTTTTTTTTTTTTTGCGTTTTAGTAGCCCAAGACCATCTTTAAAATGGTACTGCAAGGGGTGCGCGTACGCATATGCCCCTTGTGCTCACACTCGAGCAGGCGCGAAAGCCGGCTTCACTGTTATACTACCCTGTCTGCGGTGGTGCACCCTTTACAGGCGGCGCAGATTTTGGTATTTTTGTTTCGCTAATGCCAGCAGACCAAGCTCAAGCTTAAAACAGCTCTGTTGTTTAAACAAAAGCAGTAGTCTGTAGAGAACTGCAGCAACCCATTGCGGTAATTTATGCACGGCAGCGGCTATTTTGTCACCATTGGCAACCTGTTTGAACCTTCTTGATACCTATTTTGGGAGAGGAGTTGCGTTGCCATGTGTGGGTGGCTTGTTCCGAATTCTCGCGGGATTCTTTGAGCTTGCGGTCGCCAATCTTCTCTTCAGGGCACTTCTCATCCACATTTACAGATATTGTAGGCAGTGAATTAAGTAAAACAAGCCTCTTGATGTGTAAAGTTTTGCAAATTAAGAGTTTCATTTTGCGCTTCATCCTACACACCGTGTGTTGTGTAAACCTCGGCTAATCAAGAATGGGGCACATCACCAATTAGCCCCAGATTCTAGTGTACTAGAATTACACTATACCCAGATGTTGCTCTTCTTATAGCAAAACAAATCCCTTAAGTTTTCGACTTGATTCTTGAGATTCTTTTTTTTTTTACTTCGCAGGTTGTTTCTGTTCATTCTTTTTTATTTGAGCTTGAGAATTTAGTCAAACAGGGCTGTGGCTTTGAATCGAACTCCTAGAAACATAAAATAGAAGTTTAAGTGTGAAAAAAACCAATGGTGTTGCCACTACTCCCACGCTGTCCATCCTTTTCGTTCGTTAAATTTTTGTTTATGTTTTCATTGGCGGCAGGTGTTTTTAAACCTGACGAGTAGGATCGATGCCTGTCTGTTCCAATTGTCTTACCTACACCTGATGTTTCGGCATTCATACGCGAGCGCGGCTCTTCCCGAATAGTCGGCAACGATGAGCGCAAGATAAGTGGAAATAGAGTGAGCGGAATATATATATGCTAGCAGTAAGGACATTCGTGTGTGCAGATGCAGGATAGTTCTAAATCAATAAAAAAACTCAGAATGGTGTGTGGTTCACTTTACGTACATATAGTTGCACACAAAACCAACTATCCCAGTTCGAAGCTTTTTGTGTTTGGTGTGGCATATTGTGGCTGTCCAGTCAATTGCCCATACAAGCAGAAAGTTTTTGTAGATATTTCTCCATCATGGCTTATTATTCTTCTTTGTTTTTAGGTGCCAAGACTGGTACACAGGAAACAAATGCCAGTTCCAAATGAAACGCAAGTATTGTACTGCCATCACTTTTCCACTCACAGGGTGTTCTACAGCCTGTCAGTTGAAATACACGTTTTTTTCGTACTTGTCGGTCCCCGCAGAACGGTCCGTCAGAGCAAAGATGCATCGCACTTTTAAAGCAAACTGATTGGGGCCATGCAATCGGCACACCATGTGCATAGAGATCCGCACCCGTAAGCCACCAACTGCAACCGACAATTAGCCAGTAGACAGCTTCTGAGCGGTTTGAGCAAATCGTGGTACAGCCGATTCATTATGAACGTGCCAGCATCTGAAAACTGCTGATGTCACTGACTTGCGAAGTACATTTATCATTTTGCTTTTTTTTTCTCAAGCTGTTTTAATTCATCACTAGCCTTTCTCTCCCGTTTAAGTGTCCTGTGATACTAATAGAAATGTCCATCATGGATCCAAAGAAAAGGTTTCTTTGAAAACTTTTCTGTCGAAGAATCCATGCTGGTTTTGAACCATAACCGTATGAATTCCGAGAGAATTAATCAACGTGAAGTAAGGGATGAATGGTTTTGTAGTCAACCAGTTTATGGAAAGCCCCGTGCTTTCAATCTGCACAGAAAAAGTTGGCATCCGGCTGGGCTGCCCAAGTTGGGCGCTGGTTCAGGGTTCAAACGCTGGAATTTTTCTTCCAATACAAACTGGCCTAAGGAAGGCAAGCTTTCCTTCTATGGCGGAATTTCAGATGGACGTCAACGTTGTCGCACAAATTTACTCCACCGCTTCCCTACACTGATCGAGTAATGTTGTAAGCTCTGTATATAGGTATACAATGGGCCCGTGCATTAATTGCCTACAATATGCATATAACTCAGCATAACATCACATTCGCTCAACTTGTTTTTTTGGAAATTCCTCTTTCAGTGTTGCAGTCACCCTCTGAAGTATTTTTTTATTTCTTTGATAATCTTGGCAGGTACATGTAGCACATAGTGACAGTGTAAATCCTACCTATCATTTAGAACCAGAATCGTTCTGTTTTGTCTCCCACAGGAATGATAGCGATTGTGGTGGTTGTGGCGGCAGTGCTCCTGACGGCTGTAGCTGTTGCGGTCCATAAGTTCTGGAGGAGAGGGTAAGGAATGACTGTATGCTACAGAGCATTTTCTAAATTTATTTGTGACTTTAAACTACTCAGTGTAGGGCATTTCAGCTCTCTGTAGAGTATTTTTATATCATTTAAAGGTGCCTTGTGGCATCTGCCTTGACGGTTCAGTGGCTAAGGTGCGAGGCAAATTAGCACGGGACTATAGGTTGCTGCAAAGTCTTACCGGCCGCCCCCCCCTGTGCGCACGGCCATGTGCACCAGTGTGCGAGATTTAGGCACATACTAAAGATCTTCATGCGGTCTACATCGATTTGTAGCCCTGAACTAATGCACTCCTCAACTTACCTTAAAGGGGCAGTGACACAAATTTTGCATCTTGGTTTTTTTGTTGCGATAAGTAGCTATAGTGACCTACTTATCACGTGTGGAAACCTCATTGGTTTCAGCGTGCGACGGTTGTTTAATTAGAGGCATTTTCAATGCGGCCAGTCGCAGCTTCGGTTTCAGCGGGTGCCGCGAAACGCTGGATTTTGTGTGAACAAAGCTGACCACGTGACCGTCGGAGGGATATCACAGAGCAGAGCCGTCGTAGCACTGTCGAATCCGCATCAACGGCAGTTTCTGCGAATGCCCCCACGTACTGATCTCGTGAGGCGCTTAATTAAAAAGCGACCGTGGATGTCACGCAGGTTCTGCGAGTGCAAATGCTACCGCGGCTAAAGAACGACGCGCGACGCTCGAGACGGTGAGTGGCAGGACGCGCGCTGGGAGCAGCCAGCCGGTCTGCCTACAGGTCCGCCTACAGATGTGTTCGGCTTAGCACTGCGGCGGATATTCGAGTGCCGCTCTCGTAAGCGGTGCAGATGACAATTTTTAATGCAACCCGCCATCGCATCATTAACTCCTTTCTCGTGTAAGCCACCATGGTCGGGACTTCGGGGCAATTTCGTGCAGCGGTAACAAGCTATCACTCAGCTACCTGCGCCGGCCTGGGCCACTTCGCGGCCGCGGCCGCCGCCTGCACAGCGACCGTGCGGCTAGCTCAGTGGGCTTTTCGTGCCTCCGGCGCGTTTTCGCATCCAGTGGTAATAACAAGTAATAGAAACAGAGTGCCTGGAATCGCTGTAGAACTTTGGTCGCGGCCAGCTGCCTGATGAGCTGTTTAAGGTACCTTAGAGCTGACGAAATCACGGCGCCTCTGGCGCCAACGATCGGGTCGTTCGTTCTCGAGAGCAGAAGCTCCGCCCTCCGGCCCTCCGATTGGAGCGGCGAGCCGGCGAAAAACGACGGCAGTGCAGAAGCGGCAAACACAAACTCGTGACGTGTTTGGATGTTGTTTATTTACACCATGTACACAATATCCTCGGGATGTCGATTGCGCGTCGTCCTCTGCTGGTTGCTCGGTTGCGTTTTGCACACTTTAAAATTGATTTTAAATATGTTCTAGGCTGTATTCGCTGCTGATATTTTGCAGATGATGTATATGTGTTTACACCAATCTATCTCCGAAGTTATCTCGCCTTCAAAATTTTGTGTCAGTGCCCCTTTAAGCGCTCAAAACCTTAACTTGAACTTTGCCCTACTGCAGCAAGCGATTCCGCAGGCAGGCCACTACCAGCCTTAACGCCAGAAATGGCACTCTCGACATTTGCCAGCTGAGAATGTCCATTAAAAAATGACACCCCTACACTCTTAAAAAATTGCCCACAGCTCCCAATATGAGTACCATGAGTGTGCATGGGTGAAATCCCTGCATTTGTGCAGTCAGAGGTGAATCCAAGCGGCGTTATCTATGCCCACGGGCACTCTGTGTCGTGTCGTCTTACTTCAGTGTTCGTCTCTTTTTTTTTTTTTTTTTTGCGAAAGTGAAACACAGCATGGATTACCAACTAGCCCAAACCTACAGTCTGCCGGGATTATCTAGTTGCTGGGAAAGACATCATCTTCCACGTCAAATTCACTTCCCTCTATCCCGGCTGAAGATGCAGTTTTTACCTTGCATCAGCTTTTTAGCCAGACCTATGAAGAAACCCTTCCACCTTTTTCGAACAGACCAATAGTTTTCTTACTCTCAAAATCACCTCTTTCAGTGTCTGTTTCAGTCAAAGGCCGAACTGCCTCTCCCCGATTTCCCTTCCCGTCTCCCCTCACACCCTTCAACTCTCTCCACCCTCTTTGGTCAAACTGCAAGCTTCAGCACTTCTTCACAGAAGTGGGTACAAACACCCATAAAATTGTGTTAAGTCGCAAAGAATGCTTACAAATGTAACTGCATGTTCGCCTCCCCAATTCCTTCTCCATTCAGTCACCAGCAGAACTGCAGCAACATGGTGTGCCGCATGCTGATCATGGAGCCTGCCAAGAGGGGCTCTTCCAAGAGGATGCCTCTCGACGTCAAGCTGGACCCCTGTACCAGTGTCGGAGTCCACCGAGCGCCTAGCTCAACACAGCTGAACAGTGATGCCAGCAGCCTTCACTCGGCTTTCTCGAAGAGCCTAAAGGACGTTTCCCACATTGCCAGGGCGGTGGTCTCGAAGTGAAACAGTCATGCGTACAAGCACGTGTGCTTTACGGTTCCCCTTTTTAAGTGAGCAAGCTTGCGGTTTTAAGCACATAATTTAACTAGTCAGTACTACATTCTGGACTTTGCAATGCAAACACTTTTTCATGCATGTTTGTATTTCTGCAGAGGAAAGAAATAAAGCTGTGTGAGCCTTGTGTGAAGGCCCACCTTTTAGAGAAATGCTCGTGTCTGGTTTGACTGCTTTTGTGCACTGTGTGATATTAAATTGCAGGAGTAATTTCTTCCAAAGTCGCTGTCACTGTGCAGGCTTGTAGCGACTCAAGGGTTTGTCACGGTCAACATCAGCTAGAAATAAATTGATAATGGGACACAAGCCAGTGTAACTGTCCCCCCCCAAAATTCTTAATGAAAGAAGCCTCTCCCCCTTAGGCATTACAATTAAAGGGACACTGAAGTAAAAAAAAAGTCGCTCTAGATCTACAGCCTAGCTCACTGAGAACACAAATATACCACTCGCACGCGTAGCTTTTCTTAAAAATAACATGGCAAATAGCGAAGACGTGAAAACAGGTGCCACCGCCACTGGCTATACCGCGCAACTTGAACCGGAAGTGCTTGATCATATATGGCGTGCGCAACATCTTTTCTGGCTGCCTCTGGATGGCGCTACTCATCCATACTTGGGCTGGCAATACCATTTTTCGAGGAAATGTGCGAGCTATGCACAAGCAGTTGGTTCGATGCCAATATTTGTGGGGCCTCAAAAAGACGCGTTTTTCTTTGACAACACGTCAACTGTTCACGGGTCCCACGAAGGAACATTTAGCATAGCATAGTGGCACGGACCTGCAAAGGATGTGAGAGTTCGAGAAAGCCTTACCGATTCGACAAACTGACCAAACCGCTCGGATTGTGGTAGCGTTGTATTTGGTTGCTGCTGTACTACTTCACATCACCGCTGCCTTGCTTGCTTGAGGTTTACCCTTAGGCACAAAGAAACTGAAGTCGCTGTTTGCATCCCATGTGATCAGCATTTGATTTGCGATTCTCAGCAATTAAGACATCTTTCGGCCCCAAATCAACGCCAACATGGATATGGGAAGGTCAGACTTTCGGTTCAAACCAACTCACTAGTTGCCTTCAGTATCCCTTTAAGAAGTTCAATAGGACGCAAAGGGGCTGTGCGACAATTGTCACTATGCTTTGGGCTTTTTTTTTAGGGAATGTTTTGGCATGTGTCCACCACATGTTCACATCTACTGGGAAACAGCAGGTTATAATTTCGGGGTGAGGGGTGCTCCTTGAGTCATCTCTTTGCTACCATAACACTGTAGCTTCAGAATAATCAGTGCATAGTTTTTTTGGACTCGGCCACTCCTTATATTTGGCAGCAAGACTGGTCTGGAAAGGCCTAAAAACTAATTTGATAGTACTACACTTCACTTTTTTTTTTCTTTTCAGACTATTCGAGTTGCTGGCAGGTGTACGGGAACAAATTTTTGAAAATAAAATGCCTTTTACAGATTTCTGGCGATTACCACAGGTGAATCAGTACTATCCCACTTGGGGAGGGGGGGCACTGAATTTGCCAATCATGTAGTGCACAGCCACCAAGTGCCAGAGCGCGAGATACACTGACACCCTCTACTGCAGCTAGGCTTGCACAGCGCTTGTGCACAAAGCTCCAGCAGCGGCACAGTGGCAAGGGTCTCCCTGTACAGTTGCGTGAACTTCAGGAAGTGATTTTTTTTTTTCTGATGCAGAGATGCTGTAGGCTAACTTTCTCTCTTTTTTTTTGCGTGCATGTGTAGACAAAGAAAAGCCGCTCCCCTCCTCTTTACTGCAAACACCCTCTCCCTTTGGCCCCGTTAGCCTCTGGCGCTTCATGTTTTGATATAAGATGGCGTGCATATTCCCCGCTATTAATGTCTCCCCAGCAATGCATTTGCGTTTAGAAGCGAGGCCAATTTTAAGGTGATTGGTGCAAGCTTGGTCTTTATAAGCTGGCTTTCCCACATCGTGCGTTGCACCGCAAAGCTTACTCATTACGAAGAAAATAGGTGGCAATGGGCCCGAATGTGGCAAGTGGACATCATTGACAATGATCGGGCCGCAGACAGCAAGCGTTACCATGATGCCCATCAGGAACCTAAATACAGCGAGGCAGACAATGCTAGACGTCGGTGTGGCTACAATCCTGCTGAACGCTACCCCAGTGGGATTTGAACGGGAGTTTGGGGGCACCGAAAACCCACATGCTGGTCGTCCACTTTCTTAAAGTGCGCAGTAAGAAAAGTTATCCCGAGCCGCAATGTTTAAACTAAAGCACAAGGATGCTGGGGAAACACTGTAATCACCCAATTAAATATAATGATACAGATGCCAAGCCAGCATTGTACCTTGCTGACAAGTTGCAAGAGAGGAGGTTGCTCAGAGAAAGGTGTGGCAATTACACAAGGCCCCTCAATAGCATAAAGCTGTCCAATAGGGATTTTTGATAAAGCATACAAGTTAAAGTCTCCTCTTTGTTAGGTGGTCAAGTACGTTTTTATTTATGTCCTCCTACGAATTATTAAGAGTACGAGGCTGCAGTTGTTTTTACTAGCCCATCTTGTACATCATTTATTGTCTGTGCTAATTGATATATCTACTGCCCTAGTCTCCAGGCAAATACATGGCGGCTACCTCTTGCTATTGAGAAAAGAGTGAAAAAGTGCACTCTTTACAGCTGTGTCATGAAGAGAACATAAATTTTTGACCAACATTTTAGTGATGCTCAAGCCATTCTATTACACAAGTTACACTCTCCCATGTGGCTATAATGACGGAAGAAATTGTGCACTAAGCCATCAGAGTTTCACACTAAAGTATACCAGAGATATTAAAAACTGTCGTGCTGTGCGGCCATACCTTAAGAGCTGACAGTGTTCCATTTTTACATGGCCTGGTACGTGACATTGCTTCCAATCACTTCCAACAACAAAAGCAACAGGAACGTCTTTTTCCTGTTCACATAGCATGATGGCTTTAAAAACTTCTTTAATCCTTTGAGAGCTGTACATTTATGTTGATAAACTGACCTTAAATAGCTTCTCAACGAGGCTTCTTGCAGCCACGGACAACTGTCGAGCTTGCTCGTGAGTCCGGCTTATCCTCAGTACATGATGCCACACTTGCACCACGGCCACCGAGGCACTAGCACCACATTTCCCTCCAGTAAATACGTATTAAGACAAAACTATGAAAGCCCTGCTCTGGAAAATTTGATAGTGCAGCTCCAAGAGCAGTACTGCAAGTGAAAAAAGGAGGAAGCAACACCATATTCGCTAAAATCAAACCTTTACTCCAAGAAAAACGATTCCAAAACAGAGTTGCGTTGCGTGTTGTATGTGGATGAACGCGTTATTCACCGTAAGGTCAAGAAGTACTCACTCGCTTCAATAACAAGCACAACACAGTGCTGGGTAGCACCCTTTGTTGATAGAGTGGGTGCGCTCTCACACATAGCTAACCGTGCACAGCACATAGTAGCTCTTCTCCGGTGGTGTATTGCACATTCACATATAAAGGAGCGCTCAAGATGTCCCTTCCATGCTCGGAGTAATACAATGGCAACAACAGTTCGAGTCTTATAGGCATGCTCTATTTGTGGAAGAAACAGCTCCATCTTTTCCCTAAGAGCGAGGCACTATGTACAACAAATTTGGGCTTGTTGTTTCTACGTTGTTGCGCTCGTGCGAGTGGCAGTAGTTATCTTAGGTCTATATATATAGATATATATATGTACTTTGCATTAGGAAAACACAGGCTTCTCTCTCCGCACACACAGAAGATAACGAAAGTAATACAGCACTAAAACCCAGCAACAAAATGAGTACAGACTGTGCGAGCGAGCTAGCATATTCAGAAGAGTACAACAACATAACCAAAAGGGTAACTGAATGGTTTCACATTTCTAAACACGCATATATGCAAGGTTTATAAATAGATACAAAAAGCTCTGACTGAGCTCTCTGACACTGAGACACTACGTGACACAAGATGCTTTCGCTAGATGATTAGGTCTTCGCTCAACAGTGTGACTACACTTGGATTGCTTGTGCACCGACTCAGTCGTCTGAGCGCAAACTTAGCCCAACAAGAAGGCTTTCTGTCTGACAGGCAGTTCCGTGAGTGGCAGGAAGTAGCGTTCACATGTACAGGTCACATATAAATGTTAAAAAGCAGTACAAAGCAAATGGTTTTGTACTCCGAAAGCCGCAATTGAATTGCAAAGTGCGTGCTTATGTAAGGCCACTCAGTGCTTGCGCGTGCGCACCCAAATATGGCGCGTAACAAGGCATGAGAATCGGCGCAGTCATTGTAACAAAGTTCTCGGAACCATCGGCACTAAACATTCACCTTTGTGCAACGAAATGACAGTACGCGAACAAAAAATTGTGGAAGGCATACGTAAAGTACTCAAAGCCAAATGCACGTTAAGAGGTAACAAAGGACTACGCCAATTTAACTCGTAAAATGTCAACCGATGTGAATCTGGCAACCTCGGGGGACACTGGTATAACAGGACGGTATTTAAAACGAGCAAGTACAGAATAGATAAACTGAGCACTAATAAGGATTCCCAAAGCAAAAAAAAAAAATCGTGTGGTTCACACGAAAGAAGTCTCGCTGATTTATGGCCAGTAGCCCGACATTAGCTTTAAGAAAAGGCTATCTGGCCTGCACATGGTTCTAACTTGTTCAATGCAGACACATCTGCAGGTACATTGCTTCCTGGAATTAGCACCACAAATTGTAAGCAAGTCATTGGCAGTAGCGGACGTCAAGTACTTCACGCTTTCCTGGTGGTCAAGATGACACAACCTCACACAGAGGGTGATCGTTTCCGCTTTGCACGAGGCTCTTGTCTAAGACTGTGTCCATAATGATACAGGAAATTAATCGTTCAGCTCAGTTAAAGAACCATAAAGTACCACAACAGCAACTCAAAGCTGCTAAAAAAAAAAAGTCACTCATACATTTGTGCAATAAAATCTGTCCTTTTTTTCCTTTTTTGCCCAACACACTAGAACACACTTATGAACATAAATTAGAGGAACTGACACAACCAACACAACGTCAAGAGGGAGAATGAGAAGGATGGGGACAGTCATCTACGACCACATGGTAAAACACTCAAGAGAGAGAGAGAGAGAGAGAGGGAGGGGGGGGGACAAAGAAAATGACGGTAAGAATTCCCTACTTCGTTCTCCTGGAAATGCAGGGAACAGAACGGCTGTACCAACTCCGCAGCCTGTGTTTTTCTTCTTCACTGCTTTCCACCATATGTGGGGTTCTTGAAAGTCGAAACGGCACCCTTGTAGATGGGGTTTTCTCCCTAAAAAAAATTACACACATCAGTCATGCTCTGCAACCTTCCACCAGCGTTACCAATACATTGCGTAATAAGGAATAATAAATTCAGACATGCTGTAAAACCTTTACGCACTGGCGAATGCGATGGAGGGGTTCAAATAAATGGTAGTATGTACGTTTCTGAACAAAACCAGTGCACAAAAAATGAAGACAGGAAGAGAGGGTTTGTCTTCTCTCTCTTCTTGCCTTCCTCATCTTCACGCTAGTTTCCTCCAAAATCCTGCAAACTCCTACAGCAAACACCCAAATACTCATCTAACTAAAATTAACTCCTAAAAGCAAACACCTAAAAACTCACCCAGCTAACCATTTTGAAACTCAACCCCACAGGCAAGGGTATTCGTAACTCAATCGTTTTCTTCGGTACGTCGTAAAATGTGCCCAGTTGAATCGTCGCGAGGACCAAAAGAAGGCAGGGAGAAGGAGAGGAGAGAGAAGTGAGCCACTCACGGTGTCCCACTTGGCCATCTGGCGCTCCTTCTCGAACTTGGCGAACTCGCGGCGGTCGTGGATGGTGGTGAACAGCTTCCAGATGAGCAGCAGGGCTAGACCAATGAGCACGATGCCCAGGATGACGCCCAGGATGATGGCCACAATGTCCACCGGCTCGGGGCACTCTGCACAGGGGGAAGGGGAAGGGAACGAAGTCGACGTTACCGACAGTGTGAGGCACCGAGATAGGCGTATAGCACCGTTTTGAAGCAACAACTCGGCAGTCAGTGTTGCACTGAACGGCAGTGTCTCCTGCTTTTCAATGGCGCATGTATCTGTAAATGGCACAGGTGCTGCTTCGGTTGTTCACTGCACTCTGCCTCCATGAGAAGCATACTACTCTCACAGAGTGACGTATTACGTGGTCTTGAATGAAAAGCCCCTTTGATTCATTGAACAATGGCAGCTTTTCGACCACATGACTAAGGGATGCATGTCTAGCCTCCCCCCTTCCCCGTCCCCTGCCTGGTCCTCCTCATAATGAAATCAACACTGATAAGGCAGCTTACATCTTGGACATGACGCCTCCGACACCTTCGGAGGTCACAGGTCACACAGGCAGGAGAGGTTATGTATACCTTTCCCTGTAGTGCCTATGACAAGAGGGAAGTTTCACTTCGAACACATATAGAGGGACAAAATGTGAAGGAAGATTTGCCTGCTTTCCTAGCACCTTGGTGTTTTTGATGCTGCAGACAAATCACGCTTGTACTGATATGGAACCGCAATGAAAAAGCAAATCAAGTGTATTAAGTAAAGAGCTACCAGGCAGTTATCATACGTGAAACCTTCGAGCACCACAGGAGTGCTACAAAAGGTTTATTCTAGATATTCCTTTCCAGCTACCACATGCTCCCTCGAAGCACTTCTGTCTTGTCGTCTTCAGTCACTCAGCATGTGGTTCAGTTGCTCAGAATACGCTGGTATTTTGACTGAATTCAATACAGTTCACACACTACAGTTTAACCTCGATATAACGAACCTCGATTTAACGAAATTCGCGATATAACGAATTTTTTCAAGTTTTCTAACAAAATTTTGCTAAATGCATGTATTTTTGTCTCGATTTTACGAAGTAATTTTGTGCGGCGCTTTCGATTTAACAAAGTCACGGCAAGAAAGGAAGAACGAAATTCCGGTCGAGGCACGTTTTATTTTGCCTCTCAGGCCCTACATTGAAAAAATTCAGTACTCAAATTGACTCTTGAAGGCTAAAATGAAAGAAAAGCGGTGAAATCTACGGTTAACAACAATTAAAAGCGAAGAACGAAGCTGCACAAACCGCTAGTGGTCATAGACGGTTTAATAGTGCTGCCACTATTTTGACGTCTCCATCGTTGCCTACGCCAGCGCCCTCTATGCTTAGGCTACCGAAGCCTACTTCAAGCTTTTTTTTTCTACGCGTCATTGCTCACGGTGCTGCTGCGCTAGGTTGTGCTCGCTGATAACCAAATTAATATTTTGTTCGTACATCGTTAGGTGAGTCTTGTAAGCAGCATGAGCACTCCAAGAGAAAGAAAAGTGTTCCAAACAAGAGCCTGAGGAAGCTCGGTGAAACTGACAGCCACCGAAGTGTGATGGATGCCATCGATGTTCTGCGGAGGCACGCAGGTGCACACGAATGTTTAAGACCTTGTTAGCGCTGCCAGCATACGACCGTCACGTAAAGCCCGCCCTGGTCAAGAAACGCCAAGCACTGCTTACGGACTTCTTCACTACGGCTTGAACATCGAGTGCTGGTGGCAATAAATTGCCCTCTTTGAACGTGGTCATCTTCGTTTCACCAGCGTTCATTAGACAGCTGCGGTGCGGAGAAATCAGTTTCGTAAGGGCTCAGTGGGCATAAAAGTAATTGCTTAATCGAATTTGGCCGGAAGATTTTTAATGTAAGCTTTCCGCTTTCCGGATCACGTAAGCGCTGCTCCACACAGTGAAGCGGTCCGCGTGTACTCCGCTCAACTCGCAATCATGGTTTTATCTTGAGTGTTGTGGTTGAATCACGCGCCCATACTGCGGAGCCCTTGTACATGAAAAAAGTCTTTCGAAAGTTTCATAGCAGCCTTCCGCTGTTGGCCCGCCGCGCCTAAGCCTACCACTGAATGGACGAAAAGAGGCGTAACTTCGAACGAGCACCTCGGCGGGGTGAAGTTCACGGGACATGGACGCGGGTTCAATTGCAGCGGCATTTAGTAGTGACCGAAATGAAAAAAGAAAAAGTGGAAACCTAGTCTGCTATCATATTTAATGAGGCGTTGCGGAAAAAGTACCGGTTTTACGATGACACATGAACTACCGTCGACTATCCGAATTCCATTGCCCAAGTGTTGAAACTCTTAATTCACACAATTTTCGCGGCCAGTTTTAGTACAAATTTCGCTTTAATTGGAGAGGTAACTACATAGCAGTTGTTGCCTGGCGAGGGCCAAAGTGTTAAAACCCCAATAACTGGTTAAATGAACTGTAAAATCGAAACCTCGATTTTACGAAATTCTCGATTTAACGAAATTTGCGGCCCCAAGTACGACTTCGTTATATCGAGGTTTAACTGTAATTACACCACATTTTTTTTGTTTATGCTGATCACCAAGATGCAGATGCATACAAGGAAGAAGAAGAAGAAGAAAAGGCAAGTCCACAGGTTGACCACGTTGAAAGCAGTCCCCTGACAGTGGCCTGCTGGCTCACCTCGTTCGTTCTTGGCCCGCACGGTGTAATCGTTGCTGGGCTCCAACTTGTAGATGAAAGTGTACTTGCAGTCGTCTTCGTCCCGGAAGATGCACAGCTTCTCACCTTCCTCGGTCACTGTCGAAAGGGGACACAACAGACAACCTGGCTCAAGCAAGCAATCCCAAATGACTCAAAGCTCCAAATGCAAGGAAACTGGTCAACGAGAATTCAGGGTTAACTGTTTTTCCAGAGGAACACCATGACAAGTGATGAGTGCACTGGGAAGGACCACTCATCAAGCTGTTCCTCGCACGATGAATAGTTCACTGCCTTCAAAAAAAAAAAACGCCGCTTGTTTTTTTGTTGGTTTCAGTGAAAATGTTTTTTCACAAAAACTGTTCAGTAGGAAACGTACTTTTACATATCAAAATCAAGCTAAATAAATGCACTTTCAAACGGTTTATACTTGAATAGCTGCATGTAAGACTTTAAAATCATCCTTTGAACACTTTATTAGCAGGCTACAGACATCTCATTGGACTCAGAAGCCGATAATGACAACACACGGGGAAATATGTGCTAACAGGCAAGTTTTGGCTTACAGGTGGCTGTTTAGAGCATTTCATAAATAAATGTCAGACTGCGCTGCATGCAGTGAAGCAGCCAGGTCCCCTCTGCAGTTCAACCTGCACAATGCTGCTGCCAAATGGCAAGGAGCACCTGAGGGCTGTGTACCTTCAATATGCGGTGCCTGAATGGCCAGGAACTCGCACTTGGTCTTGCACTCCTCCTCGTTGTACGGTCCCAGCTGGAACACTTGGCACAGCACACAGTCCTTGAAAGCCTCACACTTGCCAGGGCAAGTCTGCAAGAGGATTCCGAAAGGGGGGCAGCCACATCATTACTGATGGCCCCGAGCCTGACCACACTGTTTCCATATGTCAGGTACACTGCTTACAACATGTGCCCTGGGACCTGAGAAAATGAGCACTGCACTCAGTATACCACACTATGACAGAGACATGCCCAAATCAAGGCCACATGCACAATCTACTGCTCAAGCATTTTCTATTTACTTAGTCGAATACCAACTAACAGAGAAAACAAGCGCAGGCAGGTGTTGCAGGTGGATTCCCCGAGATAAGCCCAGAAAAAAAAGAGCAAGGGGGACCTGGCAGCAAAGCGATGAAATTGCTGGCTGGTGATGAAATTGAAACAAATGACAGTACAAGGTGACGAAGGAAAGAAAGGCGAGAGGAAAAAAGAAAGAAAGAAAGAAAAAAAAAGCCGGTGGCACAACGAGGTTAGCAGTGGGGAAAAAGACAGCTGAAAAGAAATGGGAGGAAGAAGGTGGAGTAGTGCATCACTGGAGAAACATATACACAGAGTGAGACAACAACACAGACAGCAGGAGAGGTGGGAAGGACATCCAATTCACATCCTCTATGGGCCTTTCCAAGCACTTGAGCCATTGTATTAAGCGAAGCGCATGTACTTTTACATCATGTAATCATGTAAACAGGAACTCAGCACGTTGTTCGTGTGAGGAGTTTGCCAGGCCCGCCATGATCCATCGTAAGAAACAGGTTGTCGCATAACCGGTAGACATATAATCAAGGTTTCACTGTGCTAAGTGTTGAAGCATAGATCTGGTTATAACCTGCGTTGAATTGAGAAACAAAACAAAAAAGAAAGAAAGAAACAGAGAGAGAGAGAGAGAGAGAGAGAGAGAGAGAGAGAGAGAGAGAGAGAGAGAGAGAGAGAGAGAGAGAGAGAGAGAGAGAGAGAGAGAGAGAGAGAGAGAGAGAGAGAGAGAGAGAGAGAGAAGTGGAGCAACTGTCACATGCTGCCACTGCCTTCGTACGCTCTGTTGGTGGCAGGGCCCAGGCAATAGGACCAACGCTACCGGCTGCACACGTGACGTTGTTTCCCTTCATTCTCTTTGCCCATCCCCTTGATGAGAGTTGAAGCTTGCAAAAAAAATAAACTCACACTGGTCACATCACACATATTTGCTTTATCAGATCAGACTAATAACCCCTGTGTAATTTTCAGGGGGATGTCCCAAACAAATTCATAAACAAATTAAAATGGAGAAAGAAGCACATGATATGTCAAATTTTTCATTTTGCCTGTCCTTTCCTTTTTCCATGGGCCCCATGGACCATGAACCCCCAAAGAAAGAAATAAAAAGAAAAGCAAGAGAGAACAAGACAGAGATCAAAGGTTAAGGGGTAGGGGGTAAAACTCCAAAGAGCATGGATGGAGGACCACTCACAGGACAGTCCTCGCAGTGGATTCCGCTGTAGCGCTCTTCATCCGACTCGAGGCACTTGCACTGGCCGCAAACACACTCGCCGAAGCCGCTGCATATTTTCTGCAAAAATGTCGGTAGGGCTTTAAGTCGGGAGCTGCCCGGCCAAGCTCTCTGCCATCTAAAAAAGTGCTGGCCTCAACAACAAACTCTGAGTTGATCCTTGTCACCAAGGGCCTTTGAGAAGCAATGAGCGGACTGATCAGCGCAGTGCCCCACTCACAGCCTCAGCTGTGGTCAATGCAGAGTCACAGCCACTTTTTGCTTCAGGGCAACTAGAGACAAGCCTGGGGCGAGACCGTGCTACCATTTTCAAAGTTGTCAAGAGCATCGACATGGCTTGATTACTTGCTTCCGATGCACACCATCTTTCCTTCCTTTTTGTAGCATTCTCAGGTACCTAAGCGAAAGTTTTGGGAGGTTCAGTACGTGCTTTTCATGCTTCAGTGGTTCTTCTGGCGGCAAGAACCACATAGTCGAACCCTGATGTAACAAAGTCGGTAAAATTCGTAATTTTTTTTGTTACATTGAAACTTCACTACATCGAAATGCGCGGTTAAAATGAAGGGCTAACCGTGGGAAATGGTTCTGGCAAACGAAAACATGGCGCGCATGCACGGCTGGTGCACTGTTTCTGTCGAAGCTTAACCGTCTATGCAAGCATCAGCGTGAACCACACGGGGCATTTTCTGCATGCAAAAACGCATCTCGCAGCCACAGGCGCGATGCGGGTAGCTCCAGCGACCACTTCTAATTGCTTTATGAAACGCAACACGAGGGGCAAACGAAGTTGCTCATGCGGGAAAAAAGCTGATAATGTGGGCGAAAAGTGAACGAAAAGTTGCCTCTGTGCCTCATCATTGCAGCTGGTGAATATTCCGCATGGCGCAAGTAGTGGTTACCGGGAATATTTTCAACATGGCATGAGCCGTTTCCCTGAATTTCTGGACTTGATAGGCTTGTAAACTACTGCAGCGATGACAAGTAAACTACGTGAGAAAAGGCAGACAATATCACGCATTTACAGCAATCTCCTCTCAAAAAGCGTGCGCCTGTTGACATCCGGGTCAGTCGCTTAGGCGGAGCGATATCGTACATCAGCTATACGCCTCGAGCTTCGCGATCGCTGCGCCGCCTGCCGCCGCTTCTCCGCGGCGTTGACGGGATTTGCGCTGCGTGGCTGATAGGGGCTCGTGCAGTGTTTTGGTTCTGTTTCGCATCTTTTCGCCTTTCCGCGCCCTAAAAAAAAACTTGTTATGGTGATGTATTTAGGCAAAGAGTACGTTTAGGTCACTTCAAAAGCAGTTGCGTCTTCGTAGAGCACGCGATCGCCTGCAAGAGCTACCCGGGGACGCGGTTCTGCGCGCTTCGTCGCCGCTCTTCCGGGCGTCGGCGACGGCAGCAACATATCACCCATGCCACCTCCAAAACATCAGGCACAAATTAATTCTACTGTCCCCTCGTTTAGACCTCATACTGGCACAATGAGAGGTTGGCTTCATTTTGCAGCGTGGACAACGAACGCGGCTTCGTTTCAATATGTACGTCGCAGAAAAATGTGTTTCGGGGATGTGATTACCCAATCCCGGACAATAACTAATGCCTGTTATAAGAATATAAACCATGCGAAAATGTTAACTAAATTCCAAGCCTGTGCATCGTTAAATATGTGCCCACACATAGTAAGAACCAGGGGAAAATAATGAAACCACGGGGGGAAAAAATGCCGTGAAAGTGCGGAATTGAGAAACATAATAATTAGCTCTAACAGAAATGAAAAAAAAAAAAAACAGTGCAGCTTTTGACATGCTAAAGACGTTCGTCGAAACTTAAGCCAGGGGCGGTATTCTCGAGTTTTGTCCCTTTTGCGTCCCTTTCAAAAATGTCCCTTTTGGCGAGCCCTGATTGGCTAAAAGCAAACAGCCGGAAGTGACGTAACGCAAGCGCGGCAAACCTGCTGCCAACTCTCCTCCATGCTGCCAACGTCCACTTCTTAACCGGAAGTACGTCACGATAAAAGGGACGCAAAAGGGACGTTTTCAAAAGGGACAGTTACGAGAATACCGCCCCAGGTAGGGTTCACTAGACCAACTATACGCGAAATGCACTGCTTTTTCGCGAGACATCGGTGGGGGGGAGGGGAGGGGAACGCTGTGTACAAATGCGGAGCGGAATCAAGCAATGAAATAGTTTAGTAATCCCACACACAAATCTCGCGTTCACTTTCCTTTTGTTTTTCTACTTCAACGAAGAGCTGATCGTACGGCGGACGCATTTTTGGAAGTATACAGGGTAGGCTGTTGAACAATTAAGCGATGAAAGGTGTCATTGGAAGAGTGTGGTATGTGATAAGGCCCTCTGATTTCAGTTTCTGCTTTATTCTGCAGGCTCCCTGTGCCATATGACGATATTTCGAAGATGCATTTAGTCGCGGACGTGGATTATACTCTAAGCCCGTCTCTGCGCTGGTCGCAGAGGATATATGTAGAAGATGAATATTTGCGGGCGCTCACCTCACAAGACGACTCTGTCGTGTGCTGATCCCCGAGTATAATTATGCATTGTCCATCGTACTTTTGTTGAATATACCCGAAATTAACACAGACAGGCTTGTAAATGGTGGTGATCAATATCTGATGTATAATATTGGCAAACGTAACTGGCGTGCGCTGTCAGGTATGAGTGCTCCGCGGATTATGTAAGCGCACAAAACGGATTTAAATCGTAGTGTATAGCCATAGCATGAACATCTGAGGAACCGGTGGTTACGGAGACACGGTAGTAAATTTAAGTCAGTGTAACTACAATCGGCTCCATCATACGCCGGTTCCGCGACGCTTGCCTGTGGCACACACCTGGCGCTTATACAGACCGAATATACTGCAATAAGATCGCGTCAGAAACATTTACACTCGCGTAAACATACCCCATTTGCGAACAGAGTGACTGCTTTACACAAACATCGATTTCAAATGGCCGCAAACGGTAAATCTCAGTCGTGAACATGCCGCAAAAGCAGCGGTGGCACTGGGGAGCGGGGCGCGGACTCCCGCGGCTGCTTTCGAAACGGGCCGCTAGGGGGATTTCAGTGGCGCCCCTACAGGCCGCGCTCGAGGCGTATAGGGAGGCGAACCTAAAGTTTGCCGGGCGAGGGAAGCGCTGCCCTCTCCCCGGAGGGGGAGTACACCGGCGCGGCGGCCTATTCGGCACGTGCTTTTTTCGCTGCGCGCGTGCTGCATTTCTCGCGCTAGGAAGAGGGCTGGGTAAAATTTTCTTTCGACTTATGAAAGCATACACATTAGCACGTGTCCAGCAAGTTTGGTTTAAACGTAGAGTAGTTACTGAATTCATTTTTGTCGACGTTTGTCTTGTCGTCTGCTACAGACGCGCCGCCTGCTTCCCGCCGCTCGACCGGCAGACTGCCCCGACGATTTTAAGGGGGTAAACGCGTTGTTCGGCGGTCGTCGGTTGCTCTTTTCTTCTGCAAGGCGACAGCTGTTCAGCTGGTCACAGCGTACTTTTCTCTTGTTTGTTACTCCCTTCGCGTGCTCGCGCTTCTGACATCCGGACTTTCTGGACTGCAGAAACACTGCCGCTTGCAAGAAATGTAAGATAAACGTGATTGATTATGGTTAATAGGTTATTTCTTACTCTTGAAACAATCAGCTGCATCTTATAAAAACGCATTAGAAAGGCACACACTAATTAAGGGGTGCGCTGACAGCGCCGCATTTCCATTTTACTTGTCCTTGAAGAAATTTTTGTTCGCAATGTTTGTCACCCGCTTGGAGTACAAGTATGGGTTAGCGTGACAGTTCGCGGAAACAACAGAACAGCTTGTGACGTATAACTTTTAATTACTATAATATACAGTGGTGTATACCTCTTTTAATTACCAGTATTTCTAAATGTGGGAAAAAAGCGAACAACGCAGCAATCCCGTCCAGAACACAAGTCACAACGACAAGATGGACCAGAGCTACTACAGCCAGGTAAATCGCTAGAAACTATTTTTTTTTTCACCTATGCAAAATGCCAGCCTATTGTGTTATATATGGACCATATCGAACGGCACCAGCTAAACAACTCCGAAGTTCATTTATTATAGCGGAAAACAATCATTGGCAGCATGCATTAAAAAAAGTGTAGAGGGGAGGACTCGTTAGAACACTAGTTCGCATTTTCCAGGGTTCGTACAGAATATTTGACTGAAAATTCAAGGACTTTTCAAGGATTTCAAGGATGAAAATGGGCGAAATTCAAGGAGTGTTAGCAGAATTTTATTTGCTTACAAGACTTATGAAAGCAGCGCAGTTTTCGCATGGATTTCTTTTTCCACAGAAGCTATCTCCAGCTCCTTTTCTTTAGCAGTTCGACGGAAGCTGTTTGCCTTGACTAAGTAGGTGAGGTTGTTTTTGGCTTCAGCTTCTTCCGAAAAACGGCCCGCGGATTCCAGCAGGCACTTGAGAGTTTTTTGAAGCTTTGACTTCCTCCCTAGCATCTTATCGAGCTCTTGCTCGAGCTCTTTTCTCTTTGAAGCTGCCTGCCGTGACAGTGCTTGTTTCTTTTGTTCGTCTAGGTATGCAGCATACCTATGCCATGCTTGGCGCACTGACGCCTTCAACTCTTTAAAATTGGAACGTTCAGCAGGCTGCCATGGTTTTTCACAGCCTTGCAGATAACTCGTTGAGAAATATACGACCGCTCTGCCAAATTCTCGACCGCAACCTGTTTGTCGATGCTGAAGCCTCTTTCCACTGAAGCCTGCCCATGGCTCAGGAGAAGAAGAAGTTTCATCACAGCCCATAACTGCTAGAAAGAAGCATCGTGCTTCAGCAGCCGCACGAAAAAACTGTCAAGACGTTCATGATCACATACCTTGTTGTCACCTCAGAATTGTTCCACAGTCTCACGTGAACATCAAGTTGTTTCTTTTGCAGGTATTCGTTCAACGTTTCATCAAAAAGGACAACAAAATGGTCAGATTTCTCCATCATGTCCAAGACTTGACAAGCGAAAAATGGGCGCAGACCATGGCACGCGACGTACGCGCATTTGTTTCCGAGCAAGTGAAGCTTCTCGCGATATCGCTATCCGGAAACATCTTTCGGAACAGCTCGGAAACTGATCCACTGGAGCTGTATGAGTAGTGTGAAGACACAACTTTCATCGTCCACAAAATTTCGGCTTCAATCACGGAGTCATGCCTTCTGCAGTCTTCGTCAAGGGTCGTAGCTCGAGAGGATGTTTCCGTGTTTTCCCGCTGAGAAGTCGTTTCTGTGACGTTTACCGCTTGCAAAAAACTCGTGACGGATGAGCAGCCCTCGCCTACCGCAACTTTGGATCGGTGCTTGGCACTTTTCTGATGGCTCTTCAACGCCGACTCCTCCATTGTTGCAATGTCGACCGACTTCTGACATACTGCGCACCTCGCTCGATAAGGGTCGCTTGTCTCCGGCCTCACCCAGTGACGATATTCGCTGTGCTCCAGCCACGCAGACTGAAACTTGCACTTTCCGCCTGGCATCATGTCAACGTAAAGTTGCAGGCATTGCACACAGTACAAACGCGAACTTTCGCCGAGAAATGACGCGCGAGGCCGACGCACGGACCGAGTACCGACCGACCGTTGATTGGATTGGATTTCTGGCTCGCATTTGTTGCCAGACAATGCAGGCGCTGCCGGTTTCGAAACCGAAACTTGCTGCTATTGCTCTTCTGTCAAGGCTACTTGTTTTCGTGGTCATTGCTCAGTAAATGCGTTTTTGAAATCAGTGCTACTTACGGAAATACGTCGTTCATTTGCTTTATTGAAACAAAGTCTACTAAAATTTCAAGGATTACAAGGAGCTCACTTAACTTTAAGGAGTTTCAAGGGCCCTTGAATTAATGTTATCAAATTCAAGGATATTCAATGATTTCAAGGGTCTGTGCGAACCCTGATTTTCAAAGCCGGGTAATTTAAACTGAAAGCACACAGATACAAACAAAAATGTGTCAACTTATTTCACCTTTCGAACTGCAGTGATCCATGCTTACCGTCTATCCTTTTGGTGCACTTTCGCGGGGAATATGCAGAATTTAACGAATGGATCCTCTTCTTTCGCCTTGTTACTGTCGTGGCAGCTGACCATGCAACAATATGGGGTGTTTTTTTTTTTTTCGCTTTCAGTTTCATCTTTTCGTTTCGGGCTAGTGAGGAATGTTCCCGCCGCTCTTTGTACGTGCTGGCTAAAGTGGCTCGCGCAGCCGGCGGTCTCTTTGTCGCATTCGTGAGTAGGAGGCTGGATGCCTCAGGCGGTGCGGGAGACAGCGCGAGCTGCGCGTGCACTTGCCAGACGCGGAGGAGCGGGCCGAGGGGCGTCTGCTTAGGGCGCTGAAAAGCCGTTCACCAGGCGCAGTCGTTTCGCGATGACTGAGGTGGTAAGACCAACCAATGGTCGCCTACAAGAGCACTCTTTATCCCGCGAAACCACCGGGACGCTCGCCCGTTAGACTGGCACGTAGCAGACGACGCGTCTCTAGCAGACGACAAGACAAGCACCGGCAAAAATGGACCCAGTAGCTACTCTACGTGCAAACCGAACTTGCTGGACACGTGCTAATGTGTATGCTTTCATAAGTCGAAAGAAAATTTTACCCAGCCCTCTTCCTAGCGCGAGAAATGCTGCACGCATGCAGCGGAAAAAGCACGTGCCGAATAGGCCGCCGCCCCGGCGTACTCCCCCTCCGGGGAGAGTGCAGCGCCACCCGGCGATCGTTCCGGAGCCTATTGCCATTCTTAACTTGCTCCAGAGTTTTTTATAATCGCAAGCGCGCGATCGCGTTACATGCAAGCATGCATGGCTTGCCTGTCAAGGTCAGTTGCTGCCGTGCCCAGTCAAGAGGACAGATAACGGCACTGCTCCAGCCACAAGCGAGGGGGGCTTCCGCCAGCCTAACAGCTATCTGCAAGTGATCAGCTCGGTGGACACGCCTTGCTGTACAGCAATACATTTTGCGCCTGCATTTCTTCCCACCTCATCCTCCCCCTCCGTAACGCGTTCCTTATGTGCAGGTAAAAAACAGATAACCATTGGCATGTTAGTTATCTGAATAAACACGATGTTATTGCGCATCATCACCTTTTCTAAACATTGTATTAAGCTGCCAATGATGTGGAAATATACGGGACTATTTTTCTTGCCCTTCTGTGGTGTGTTGGGGCAGATTTCGCCTCCACAAATTTTCACTTCAACGAAATTTTTCGCAGATACCGTCAATTTCGTTGTAGCGGGATTCGACTGTATACAGAAATCAGGAAGCCAGCCACAACTTCGGCATCAACGAAATTCATGCGTGTTGCCAAGCTGAGCACAAGGAGGTGCGACAGCGACTTAGACTGCTGGCAAGTGCGACGAGGCGCATGCAGTATGCCTTGATGATGGCGTAAATAGTGTGTTGTTTGCGTATATAGACCGGGGTTGCATTCCGTCAAAAGCAGTGCGGCCCTTATACAAGTGTAGTACCATATTTTTTTGACAGGTCAGGCGCATCGCAAGTGTACGGTGTACTCACCCCATTGGGTGCAATGCAGGTGTCATTGGTGTCTTGGCAGTTGCAGTTGGGGCCAGTCCAGCCATCACGGCACTCGCACCTCCCACAGACACAGCTGCCCTTTTCCTCACCTGCAAAAGAAGTGAGGACGGTCAGAAGAGCTCATCCTGTTAGTATTTTAGTCTAACCAAATGGTGCACAGTACTGTCATGAGGTAGGCATTCCTGTTACACTCGAGCCCACTTATAACAACACCGTTTATAACAATATCTCGCATTTGACGATGAACAACTATGGCCCTCTGCACTTTTGTGTGCTTTCTAGACTGCGCTGCTAAAGAGGAAGCCAGGGGAGAAGGAGAGCAGTTCTCCTTCAAAACCCCCCTCTTGGCGCCGCCGCTTTGGCACCGTCCCCGCACCCACTCACATGCTTGCTTGCTGTGTCACGTGTGTGCCACTTTGAATTTGACTGGGTGCCTCATCAACACTGGGTGCCTCATCAACGGCTTTTATTCTTTTTTTTTTTTCAAATAAATATTTTTGTTTGAAACAATTACCAGTGCAAAGGAAATTTACTCTTCTACATTTCAATACCGTACACTTGTATATTACATGCTTTTTGCTACCATAAAAAATGTTTTTGCTAGACCACTCAAAACCACTGCTTTTTCAGCGGGCAGGTTCAGACGCTGCATGTCGCCACCTCTCAGACTTCAGAAATTTTAGTGCAAAATTAAAATTATTTCTGCCTGTTTATTCAGAAATCCCTTGCGGTTACCCTACTATATAAAACGCTGGCTATCATATGAGCTGCAGGACATGCACTCCACAAAAATCGGTTGTCTCTCCCTTTAACGTCTGGTCTAGAATATGCACAAATAAGTGTATTCTTATTGTTAAAAAGTCTAAGCGTGGCCTTTTTTCTGCTTGCCAGTCACACGAAGCTGCAACGAATAGGGCTGAACCACCGGTAGCGCTTATCTCTGCTGTTGCCATTGACGGAAGACGTACTGAAAACTTAAGCCTTTTTTTTTTTTTAACATGGCACCTGGCCTCAACACGCGAGTTTTTGGCTTTCAAATCGTCTTGCCACAGCTCGATGTAGTTTTTGCCATTTCACGTTGTCGGCACAGCCTGGCTCAGGAAAACATTACTGCATTGAAATGAAGCCATTAAGCATGTCTCACTGGCCAGGTCCACAGTGATCCCTCGCAAGAAACGAGTCACCACATCATCAGGGGATGTGTACCGTATTTTTGCACGTATAACCCGCCCCTGCATATAAATCCGCACCCCCACTTTCAGCCCGCCGGAAAAAAAAGAAAAAATCCTCGCGTATTGCCCGCACATTTGATACAGGAAAGGCTGCACCAAAACTACCGCTCAAGCATACAAAAAAAAAAAAAAAGCGTATATTTAGCAAGTAGAATACACTGACTGCAAGGCAAAAGTCACAATTCACTAATAAAATTCAATTGTTAGCGTGCACTCGTCCTTGTTTTTTCTTCCTTGGCGCAATCGCTGCCATGGAAGGCTTGGTCAATGTTACTGCGTAGGAGCTTCACGGCGCAACGCGCATTGCCGTGAAGCTGCACTAAAGGAAGAACTCCGCGTATTACCTGCACCCCTGTAAGCGCAAATATACGATAATCAACGGTCCACTGTATACAGTCGAATCCCGCTACAACGAAATTGACAGTGAGAAAAATTTCATTGAAGCGGAAATTCATTGAGGCGAAATCTGCGCCAAGACACCACGGAAGGGCAACAAAAATAGCCCCATGTATCATCAGCATCATTGCCCGCATCATGCAATGCTTAGAAAAAGGAGCAACGCGAAATTGCCTGCATCATGCAATGTTTAGAAAAAGGAGCAACGCGAAATTATGCTGTCTTTATTCCATAACAAACGTACCAACGGTTATCTGTTTTTTTACTTGCACATAAGGAGCACGTTACCCGGGAGGAGAAGGGGGGGAGATACAGTGGCAAAACCTATTGCTTTACAAGGCATATCTACCGAGTTGATTACTTGCAGATAGCTGCTAGGCCGTCGAAAGCCCCTGTCTAGCTTGTGGCAGGAGCGGCGCCCGTTATCATATCTCCAGACCACGACTGGGCACTGCTGCTGCTGACCTTGGCACGCAAGCCGAGCGTGCTATTGCGACCGCACGCTAGCAATTAAGATAGGATGACGAGGGTTCAAGACTAAATACGAAAACCCTATTTTTGCTTTTGACTTTGCAGAATGTTAGGAGAAAAACTGCAATGACAGCTGTTCACAGCGCATTACATGACGGCGCAGCGCCTTAGCGCGAGTAGGGCACATTCGCGTGGCGCGACTTCAAATGGATACGGATTGGCTGTAGGTCCGGTTTAGTGAACCGAGCCTGCGCCTTGTGCAAAGACGGCCAACCGCATAGTCATCACCAGCAAACAATGGCATCCATCTACGTGTTTGTTTTCGTTTACGAGTGGCAGTGTAGGGCCACGGCGCACGTTTTCAATGAAACTAAGCGCCCTGAACGCATAAAAAGCTACAGACGGCTGCCATTACGCTTATTTTATCTTAAAATAAACCATCAACCCCTGCCTCACTGAGCAGAAATTTCATTGAAGCGAAAACAAGCCTGGCAAATGGTTCGTTGTAGCGGGGTCCGACTGTATGCACTTCGCCCGAAGGATAAGCTAGTGAAATGATTGGCATCCAGGCACGTTCGAAATCAAGAGCAAAGCACTGAGCATCGCCTTTCTCTTTGTCGTCGTTCGCAGCAGCTCAAGGAACAACCATGCACGTCTCCTTCTGCGGCCCTCGTGAACACTGCCACCAACGAAGCACCGAAAAAGGGAAGAAGAAAACAGACAACTTACCTCCGCAAAGCTGTCCGTCAACTCGGTCGCAGGAGAAGTTGTCACACTCGCAGTACTTTCCGGTAACGGACTCCTCCGCATTCTACGAAGCAGAGAAAACCAACCACAAGATGAGGTTGGGGGCGAACCCACGCAGCGTAGAGCACGGTAGGCATCGGTGAAGAAAGGTGCCAAAAATCGGTTTGGCCTACAAGAAAAGTTGGGCTGAAGTCATGGAGTAAGAACAAGACAGGAGGAGAGACGGTGCTTCCTAGGATGGCCAGATGACGTCACAACGGCTTGGTCCACGTTAAGCTAGCAGCATTGTGTCACGGAAGAAGAAACTGTGTGGCCGCCACGATTGGCATTACACTGTGCAGCCTTGGAATGAATGGTGGCCGCTATCACCTTGTCTCATCTATCTCCTTTATTGCCGCAACTAAGAAGCATTGTAGCTCCCGCTGGTTTTCATTGAGAAATTATTTGGTGGTTCGCCCGCTCCCACAGCGTACTTTTGCTCCATGGCTTAACTCTTTCGTTACCGCGCAAATTTGACCAATTTTGAAGGGTCTAACAAAACATTTTTTTGTGCTATACATATTGGTTAGGCACACATTGCAGTGACATAAAATGCAGATTATTCCACGCGCTTTCCGACGATACCAGTTTTAATAATGTTTTCCTAAATAATGATTGCGAAAAAAAATATCGAATTCGAAAATTTTGTCCACGCGTCGAAGAAAATAAGAAAAAGTAAATTGTGTATAATAAACGACCAGTAGTAGAAAAAATTTAGAATATACATTTTGTAGGTAGACATTTCAAAAACCCGTCCTAGAAAAAAAATTGAGTTGTGCAGTGCAATTTGTGAGATATAAAAAAAAATGTTAGCCCGCGTGGTGCCCGTGCCATGTGGTGAAGCCCAACCACTATTTCAAATTTTGCTATTTTAGATGGTTCTCTGGAAGAAATTTGGTAGTTTGACATTATTAAAGGCCCAAATTAGCCTCCACGTGATGTAAAAACACCTTGTCAATGATTATGACCGGCACAATATTGAAGGCAAGCAAGCGATGTGAAAAAAATCGGCTTGGAGTTGAGAACCAAACTCTTTGGTGGATGCTTGTTGACGTTCTGATGATCACTTATCAGTCAGAACTTTCATTTGCGGTTTATTATCATGTTCTGACTCACTATGGTAGCCCTGCTTGCAGTAATAAGGCACGATGCGCTAGAATCGTGCCCAGCAAGCTTTCACCAAGCCGCCGTCAGGCTGTGAAGCGAGTTCAGCACCTCGAGCCTACTACATTGCAGCGCCACCTAACAATTTTGAAAAGAAACAAATACAAGGCTGTTGGAGACTTCGTCAGAATAGATAGTACTACTAAGAAGCGACACTAGACCTCCGGAAATACCTCGTATGAAACCGAAACTGGCCGGTGAACAGCTGGTGGTGTTCAAGGCCAATTGGAAGCGTTCTCGTCTGAACTGATACCCGACGACTTAGTGTTATCGTTTGACTTTCAGCGGAAGCTCTTATCGCAAAAGCAAGGCGTAGATAAAGTGGAAGCGCGAGCGTCATGCTTGTTTTGAGGAGCAGTAGCGGGGAACGGAAGCGCCATGGCAAATGAGCTTGTAGTTGGGTAACTGCGTAGTAGCGCCAAATATGAATTTCGCAATGCAAAAACGAAACCGAAACTGCTGGAAACTGGTTGAAAATGGCAGGCACACTTGCTAGACATGCGGGGGACCATCAGAAATAAGCTTTGGGAGAATAAAGCTGCCCTTTGACCGAACCAAAGATCATAAGTGAATAGCTGGGGCCATTTTCAAGTAATTATCACCTCTCAACACTGTCGGATTACAAAGTTGACCGCATTATTTGGTATTTGACTTGCCAGGAGCCTTTTGACAAAAAAAATATTATGGTAATGCAGCCTAACCACGATCTGCATCCTTTTTTCTCAAGTGCAGCAGCCACGCCCCCTTCCTCGAAAACACACGCACCTAAGCTCGCAAAAAACGCCGTCAAAAATCTCAATGTCGCCAGAGCGGGAAAATTTCAACTGATTCTAAAAGGGCAGTGCCTAGACTAACCACAGGCCGCATTAAGTGTACGAGAAACAACTACAACATGTTGAAATAGGCAATATAAATCATCGATCACCAGTGATCGATTTGAATAGGCGTGGTAACGAAAGAGTTAAAGGGAGTATGCAGACAAAATACAGGTTCGTTTTATTCGAAAGATTTCGTGTTTTATAGTGCCCCCAGCGCTTGTCTAGCAGCAATCGAACCCGTATTCACTGAGAAATTTAATCAATTTACGTTAAAATTTGATTATTCCGCCAAATCGTGTGTTTTCGCAACATCTGCCATGAAGTCGCAAGGGCGGGTATTCAAACGAACTTCCAGTGCGTCATTAGGTAGTTCATTAGGCCCTGCTGCCTTGCTTACCGTCAGCCCTCCCTGATGGCGCAACATACTGAGCCGTGGACTGTTGCCCACCATTGCTTGGTTTTTGACTGTATTTGCTTGTTTTTGTTACCGAAGAAAGTAATCATTTCATGAAACACAGGGTATGCTTGACAAACAGGGTCATGTAAGGCAACGTTGCTTACGCCAATCGGCAGTGTCGTGTAAGACAACTCCAAAGCGGCGAACTGCTGTGCAGCTAAAACAAGCATAGTGCGCCAGTACCAACAGCAGTGTGCGTTGGTACTTGTATGTTTATGCGTATTTTCGTAACTTGATCATTTACCCCACTATTCTTACTGCTGTAAAATGAATATGCATTACATTTAAGCACAAATAGCTCGTTTGGCAAGCTTATAAGCCCTGCCTAATTTGCGTTTGCATTTGCCGGCCTCAGCCAATCGCACAGCTGGGCATATAACATCATAGGTTCTGTTGCGGGAAATTAGGTAGTAGGTCGCATGGCCATTCCCTTTTTTCCTAATTATGTAGCTTATTTGAGCGAAATGCCCGTTAAAAGTGGTGTCAGTATGATTCTAACAAGGCAATCTTTCGAATGAACCAAACTTGTGTATTGTCTGCATGGCTCCTTTCAGTGAATGCTTTCAGTGTGCTGACCCCAGCAAACCAGCAAAGGATTCCACTGGTGTTACCCTTCATTGTACGGACACCAGAACCCAATGAGAAAGCTAAGTTTCAGCTCGCAAAAAAGCAAAGCAAAGTAGCATTATGATCTGAACGGCACTTTAGCTACGAGGAGTTTTCTGTGCAAAGCGCAATTCCAACTCCAAATAAGAAAGCTCGCACGTACTTCTCTTGGATAGCACTCGCACACTCCGCAGCGGCACTCGCCCCTGCCTGAGCACGGCTTGGTGTCGTTGGGGCTGCAAGAAAAGCATAGCTGTGTCAAGAATGTGACATGGATGGATTCGAACGATAGAGACAGGGGTGGTTGGAAGTCTATGGCGGAGCCCCAACGATGATGATACTACGTAAAAGCAGATAAAGAAAAGAAAGGGGGGGAAAAAAAGGAAAAAAATAAAAGTGCCCTGCCAACTCACAAGAAGCAGCCCTTCTCGTCCTTGATCTGGTCAGTGTCTTTGGCATCGCACTCGCACTCCCGGCCGTAGCGGTTGTTGTAGCAGTTGCAAATGCCACACTCGAAGGTGCCCATCCCTCCCGAACACTTGGGGCTGTTGACCTCCTGCGATTGGAAAAAAGGTTCAGGCTGCTTTTTCTTCTTGTCTGAGAGCTAGGGTTGCGCCACCTGCACGGTTTTTGACCAGCCCGACCAATCTTTTAGACAGCGGGCCAGTTGCTGGTCTGTACCTAAACCGGACGTCATTGGCCAGTTTTTCGGTCATCGTGCCTGGGTTGTTTTTACGGCGTATTATTCAGCAACTACCATGACAAATGCATCGACGAGCTGCGAAAATACATGTGAGCAAAGAAAATGCGTGGGCAAGCGTGCTTCCAGAGATGGAGGGGGGATCAAGGGAGGAACAACACAACGAAATGCAGCCGCCGCGGTTCAGATGCAAAGAACTTGTGACAGACGAAGTATGTGCGACTACTTTTTAGTGCAGCACATTCAGAACAATAACCAAAACCTCAGTCACTTCCAGTCCAAACGTTATGTTGGTTCCTCTCCAATAAAATGCTAAAATAAATGGCACTGCATGTAAAAAAACGTGCTGATATTTTGCGGCACAAATTTAACATTCTATATTGTATATACACATTCTGATCAGACCAGAGTGGCATGCAAAAACAATAACAGAAAAAACCAAAGTCCCACCTCGTTCCAGGGCTTCTCGCAGTCGCACTCGCAGATCATCTCCAGGTGCACGATCAGCGACTCACTAATGCCGACAGGGTAGATCTGTATCGTCTGGTTCCACTGCTTCGGGTCCTTGGGGCACGACTTGACCTCGATCATGGCCTCGAACGTCACCTGCCAGGGGGAGGAGGAGGGGACGACGGGCATGCGTGCAGTCAAATGCAATCGAGTCCCTTCTCTCGGGTTTCACAACAGCCACGCAGAGCAAAAGTGCACAGCATGGAGGCGCCCACACAATTCGCATATACTTTGAAAGTCTTTCAACCTTCGTTCATACAAGACACGGATTCACTACAAGAGGAGAGTGTCAAGCCTGAGAGTGTCGCCAAATGAAGGTTCAAGTTACAACATGCAGTGCTGTGTGACATTTGGACATTGATAGCGGCAGCCGACAGCGTACACTGAAACCCAGAAGAGCCAACGGGCGTCCCACCCCGTGTTCGAGCAATGACTGCCCTAGGGAGACTTCACCATGCTGACCCTCTTGGCAGCCTGTGGAGGAGTGGCCTATGCGCACCAAGCGCGTAACGACCGGCCAGCTGCCAGTTCCCCCAAACCAGCACCCAGCTCTGCCCTCCCTCCACACACCGGCGGACGGCATCAGAAGGCCCGCACGCCCCTCGATCGCTCTCTCGCCACCCGCCGTCGTCGGAGACGCCGTAGGAGACATCTGAGAGCGCTCCCAAATCCCAGTCAAGATCAAGACGACAATCATCCCTCGTACCCATCTACGCAGACCAGCGAGCCTGCAGCAGCACTTTGAGTTTGCCCCCACGGCCGTGCAGCGTGCGCGGACATCATCGTGCCCCGGAACGAGAGTTCCGACCTTCCCGGGCCAACAGGGCAAGCACACCCCGTGCACCCCGGCCGCAGAGCGAGAGGCCCCGTCTCCAAGGTCCAGCACAAGAAGCCTTCCTGAGCCGCACCTGTGGGCCACATCATCTCGCCGGCTGAGCCCGTCGGCACCAGCCCAACTTCATTGCTAATTAGATTGTTTCTACAGCCCAACCTATGTTGCCTCTTTTCCCCTCAACTCCATGTGGAGCCACCGGGTTAGTAGCATGACTTTACCTTATCGGGGGCATCTCAACAGTAAGCTAAAAATTGTGCAACCCTCATCGATCCATGATGGCTCGAGAAAGATGGCAGACAGAGGTGCAGATTCAGATGAGGGTACTCACGTTGTCCCCGACCTTGAGACCCTTGCATGTGCTTGTCTTTTCTTTCTTGTCTCTGAAAAGTGAAAGCACGTGCTACGAGATCACATTGCACACCCAGCAATGTTTCCATGCACAGTCCCTGTATGCGCAAACCTGGCAAAGTGACAACCGGCACAACTCAGATTAGCCAACGACTGAGCCGTCATAGGGGGACACAGTTATGAAGATGTTGCAGCGAATAAAACCAAGACGCATTTCTGAAGGTAGCAAAGCATGCACTGGAAGACTTGCAGTCAACATGCACCACTTAATAGCTTAAAAAAAAAAAAAGAAACACGTTTGAATGCAGGGGCAGAAAAAAAGAGTTACCCAAGACAGCTGGAGAAGTAGCTGATTTGAATGTGGCTGCTGGTGACGTTGTCCTTGATTTCCACCTTGGACGTTATTTTCTGCAATCAATAAAAATGGGACACCAGGACAGCACATTTGTTTACACTAGCCTGTCATGGCTGCGAGGGAAGCGTCAGGCATGCAGGATCTATTGAGGAAAGCAAGGCAGCTAAGTTCTGTGCTATTTTAATGCAATTAACGTCCATTTTAATTTACCACACTGCAGATTGCATAAGGGGTATACAATAGCAAAAAAAAAAGTGGACCTGAAGTCGAACTGTCATCACTAGTACAGCAGCACACTAGTACCAAGTTCTAATGAATAACAAAAAAGCGTTTACTTCAGTGCTTAAGACTTTCATGTGCTCCATGGACGTGCTACGACCATTCCCTGCGCAGTACAGCCCACTTCAAATGGACCCGCAGAAAAGTGGACACCGAATTTGTTTTCCACTATACCCATACTTGAATAAGGGGGGAAGAAGAGGGCAGTAGAGAGAACGGGAACAACTTCTTCCTCGAAAAAAAAGAGTGCTTCCACAGCACTGTCCTCGGCTCTCGCAGCTAATGAAGATGACATTTTCACAGCTTAACCCAGCGCTGCGAGAGGGAAGGAATACCCACCTACAGCCCACCCGTGCACCACTTTTAGGTAGCAAAAGGTCCCTCAAATGTTGTTTTTGGTATATAGGAGGTGTGATAAAGGCCTGGCATAAAACGGACAGTTATACAGGGTGGTGCAATGATAATTGGAACACTTTAAAAATTTTTCCTGAGTGAACCGTCACTCTGTTCGCGCTCAAACTTCACACAAAGTTCGCATTTTGTGGTCTATTTTGTTTGACACCGGTAACCACGACGGTACTTGCCTGGTTATCCTGAAAATAAATAAAACAATTTTCGCCTATCAAGAAGGGCGGGTGATTTGGACGTGCGAGCCAGTGCAAGTTGATGTTGGAACAACGGCGCCACCTGGGGTATGCAGAGCGAAACGCAAGTTTGGGATTCACGGTAGGTAGGAGCCAAATGCTGCAGAAGACGATCAGAAAATACACCTAGGAAGGAGCCAAATGAGCTGGCAGATGATGAGAAAACCCGCTTTCGCATTTTCTCATCGTCTGCTACACCATTTGGCTCCTGCCTACCGTGAATCCCAAACATGCGTTTCGCTCTGAATACCCCAGGTGGCGCCATCGTTCCAACATAAACTTGCGCTGGCTCGCACATCCAAATCAGCCGCCCTTTCGCATAGGCGAAAATCGTTTTTATTTATTTTTAGAATAACCAGGCAAGTACCGTTGTGGTCACCAGTGTCAAACAAAATAAACCACAAAATACGACCATTGTGTGAAGTTTGACCGCGAACCGAGTGGCGGTTCACTCAGGAAAATTTTTTAAAGTGTTCCAATTATCGTCGCACCCCCCTGTATTCGTCTCGTTTCTTCTTTGTGCCTCCTCCTTTAAACACTAGAAATAGAGGGCGCTTACGTCGTACTGCTGGCGCACGAGCTGCACCACGTTGGAGGAGTCGTTCTCCAGGCGTCCGCTGCTGCAGCCCTCGAGGGTGTTGCCCAGCTTCTCGTAGACGCCGATCTGGTCGGCGGTGACGGCGAAGATGATGTTGACCTTGTGCTCCTGGATCTTGGCGTTGATCTGGCTCAGGGACGGGTAGTCCTGGTGCACGCTCTGCGTGTACTCCCCGTTCTCCATGTGGCACCGGCCATCGTTGGGCTTCACGATGCCCCCCAGCTGGTTTGGGAGAGCGAAGGGAGGGGAGGAGAAAAGACGTCGCACTCTTTTTGAGGCAAAGCCCCTTAGGGGCTCGGGCTGTTGGCATCTCATGTTGTTGTCGTAACTGTCGTCTCATGTAGTCACCGTACTAAAACACCGGGACGCTCGTTTGTGCCTCGCACTAGAACAAAACGCGTACTAAAAAAACACCAGGGCACTCAATTACGCCTCGCACTGAAACGCTATAACACATACTAAAAAAACATTGGGACACTCACTCGTGCCTCGCGCTAGAACGCTTCGTTTTTAAAGACACGAGACTTTTACAGCAAAGCTGTATACCTCTACCCCCCACCCAACGGTTTCCCCTCCGTTAACAAAAACGCCAAGGTGCCAAGAATACGCTTATACACTGCATGCTTCGCCCCTCCCCAGGTTTCCCATTAGTGGAGATGGCCAGAGATTTTTTAAAATTTTAACAACAACGCACCCTAATAGAAAGACGGCTGACAGATTGAAAAACATGTTAATTTTGGCTTTGGGTTCAGGAAGAAAATACATTTTTTTCATTTCAATTTGGTTCCCGTTAACCTGAACCAGAACAAACAGCAGTTTGCAAAAGAAATAACGGTTTAGAGCTGGTTCCAAACTCACTTTGACACTTTTCAAAGTGATGCCCCACCTCTTTTCCAGCTGCATAGTACTATGTATGTGCACACCACTACTGTATGACCCACTGGAAATATAAAACAGTCGCCAAGCAAGTCCCACCCTTTGGTGGGGCCACCACTAGATTTTTAATTTAAAAGCATGAACAAGATGGACACCCACAGAAATTTTGTTAAAGAGTTGATGCAGCCAAAGCCAGTCAGCTGGGTGGCATTCAGCTGGAATAAAGAACTGATAAAAAAAGAGAGAAAAAAAAGAAAAAAAAAAACTGGCAAATCCCACACATAGACGTGGCAATAAACATCAGGCAAAGCTTTACATTTGTGCTTGTGCACTGGCAGCAGCATCTGCATGTTTTCACAGTGGACACAGGCTTCCTCATCGTCAGAAACGTAACCATGTGGTCCACATCGACCATCACGTTTACATTCTCAGTTCGTGCAGTGAAGGTGCTCCTGCTGGCCAGCCCGCTGTTTAGATACAATCACCTCCAAGCGCAGAAAACGCGATACACACATAAACCAGGCCTTACCTCACCCTTACTATCCTCCTTGCTCTGTAGAAGTGATACACAAAGGCCAGCATTATCTAGGGTAACTTTCCCAGCCCCCCCACCCCTGGTCACTTCCAAGGCCGCGTAGTACGCAAGGGGTCACCATTATCTGGTGCAAGATAAAACCCAGCGGCGAGCCCTGCCAAAAAGCAGCAACAGCAGCCCCCCCTCCCCCTTCCCGTCCCCCCCCCCCCTCCTTGAATAACTGGCAGGAGAGGTAAATAAAGTGTTGCTATAAAAAAAGAAGTCATGCCAGCAAGCATCACCATACTGGCTTCAGGGAGCTTGCTTGAGTGCAGTTTTCCAAAGCACAGAGTTCGCAAGCTGCAACTTTCAGTGTATGAGGCTCAAGTGTTCATTCATGTATGAACATTGCACATTTTCTTTCACGTTGCCAGCGAATGTCTCAGTTGCCACACATCCGCAAGGCATGTCCAAATGAAACCCTTCCTCAAATCAGAAATGGGCTTCGTACTACGCAGTGATAAATGTTGAAAAACCAGAAGCGCTTCTTCTGAAAGTGATGAGACATACAAAAACAAGTAGAACACAACCAAAAACATTTTTCTGCCCCTCAGTGATTGTCTACAAAGCTTGCCCAGAGTGTTTAAGAGGGAATTGTTGGGATGTGCCGAAGGCACCATGCGGACGAACGAGCAGATCTCTAATGCACGTGAAAGCAACTTGGGCATCCTGTCCGGTCTCTATCAGCCTGCACTTGCGGCCCTTTAAACAGCTCGTCCTTGCGACCAAGAAAAAAAGAAAGCTCTCGTTACGGTAACTCACCTTGCCGTCACCAGCGTAATGGAAGCCGCTGTCTGTGGAGAAGAGAAGAAGCCTGCGGGCTTTTTCCCTCCAGCCAATCTCCCTCTGCAAAGACAGAAACATCAGAGAGTGGAGGCAAATCGACTGTTCACACTTCCTACTGGCAACCCAGACAGATGGCCTGACGCGGAAAGAAAAAAAGTAAATTGAAGCATAGATTCCTTCTAAAGCACGCGCAATGTTTTGTGTTTTGTCAACTGAGCGAGCAGAAAAAAAGGATATATGACACCCATGAAGCAAGAAAATTATTTTTGCACAGAAAAATTGCGATATTCTGCTATTTCTCGAGAAGCTCAAACCCATCGTACCCCAAAAGCTCATCTGAATTAGTTAATGCACTGAATCCAAACATAATGCACGAACAAGGTGTACCACAGCACAGAGGTACATCTAAGCTTAGCTTACCTAGCTAGCCCTACCACAAGTTTAGGCCAATCCGTAGGCTCCGCACTCAATTTTTTTTGTTTTCTGCCTCCGTCTGACCGGCCATTCACTGACTCTCGAAAAAAAGACGGTCCTTTCGCCCCCTTGGCATGCTTACTAACAGGATACACAATGGCAGCAGAGAAAAACAGCCCCATCTCAAACAACTCTCAAGAAAATAAGTGCTCAAATGCTAGCAATTTATCAGCCTACACAGGTGCCACACTTCAAGGAGGCTGAACAGCCCCCTCGCGTGGCACTATACTCTTGGCCTCCTCAAGAAACAGGGATGCCAGGGGGCACGGAGCGGTGACGGTGACGGAAGCGCTCACATGGCAGACGACGGCTTGCATTATGGCGTCGAAGCCGCCTTCGGGGGCATCCAGATTCCCAGAGACCCTGGCCTGGGCCACCTGGGTCTTGAACCGGCCCGTGTCCAGGTCCAGCGGCATGTGGTTCTTGAAGCCGTACGGCGCCACACAGTCTTCACAGGGCATGAGCAGCCTGCAGGAGCGGAACACACAAGCTGACCTTGTCTTCCCTTCTACTACTCGTAGTGAAAGTACCGTATTAGCACGACTCTAACGCGCACGCTTTTTCACTAAACGTAGCCTTCACATTTGTGTGCGCGTTACAATAAGGCACAAACAGACTCAAATTTTGAAGAGGTTAAAGTGGCCATGCAAACAAAGTATGTTTGTTTTATTCAAAAGATTTGGTGTTTTATAGTGCCCCCAGTGCTTGCAAACGTGGCTTTATTCACTAAGAAATTATTCAATTCAGGTTAAAATTTTGATTCTCCCGCCAAATCCTGTGCTTCGTGAGGTCGTCTGGAATGACATCACAAAAGCAGGCCTTGAAGTGAACGCAAACACGGCACTAGGGATTCAGCTAACTACAGAGCCCCGTTTACCCTCGGTCCTCCCAGATGGCCCCACCATACCGTGCCATACCTTTGCCTGCCTTTGCTTTGTTTTTGACTGTATTTGTGCCTGGCTTGTTTTTATTACGGTAGAAAGTACTCGTGTTGTGAAACATGGGGCATACTCGACAAACAGGGTCACGTAAGACAATGTCGCCTACGCCAATTGGCCTGTGTCATGTCAGACAACCCAAAAGCACCATATTGCTGTGCAGCTATAACAAGCCAAGTGTGCGCAGTACCAACAACGGCGCGCTTGGGTACTTCAATGCTTACGTGTACTTTCGTAACTTCCATGCTTACCCCACCATTTTTGCTTCTATAAAATGAATATATGCATTACATTTGAGCGAAAATATCTCGTGCTGCAAAATTATAAGCCCTGCATTACTCGCTTTTGCTTTTGCCGGCCTCAGCCAATCGCACAGCTGGGCATATGACATCATAGGTTCTGTTACGGGAAATGAGCTAGTGGGTCGCATGGCCATTGCCTTTTTTTCTAATTATGAACCTTATTTGAGCGAAGTTTATGTTAAAAGTGGTGTCAGTACGATTCTAACGAGGCAATCTTTCGAATAAACCAAAGTTGTGTATCGTCTGCATAGCCCCTTTAAGGAGAAAGAGCAATTATTACAGCAGTGGCAGACCACACTCAGTCTTCATTTTTAAGATGCACCAAAATTACTTCACTTTGCTGGCACAATCAATCCGTACCTTTTCACCCTTCTGATTTTCGATCTCACGGCAAGAGCTGTTTTAAAACAAAGCGTTGACTGAAGAGCCATGTTTGAAAATATGATACCGTCCCCTCCGAGTAAGGAGGCTCGTTCCCAACCCTGTAGAGTGGAACGGGAGGCAAAGGCAGACAAAGAGACTGGGCTCACTTCTCGGGCACGGTGTTGACGTAAGGCATGACGACCTTGTCGACGAAGGACCCGAATCCGAGGCGGAAGTTGGAGGTGATCTTGCCCATCTCCGCGGCGAGCAGGTCTCCCAGCAGGGCCAGCTTCTCCTTGTCGTCCTTCATGGAGTTGGACAGGTCCATCAGGTAGTACAGGTCCACCGGGTAGTCCTCCGCTTGCTTGAAGTCCACGTACAGCGGGAACGGCGACTCTGTTTCAGTAACACAGTGAGAAGGGCAAGGAGGGAAGAGAGGAGAAGATGCGTGTTCAAAGGGGTACCGCTGAATAATGACTCAAGATGTCACAAACTGCAAAAGAGTGGAGAAAAGCATCGTTTGTTGCAGAACAAAAGCATAAAAATTCTCAAAAAGTGCAATCTTTCAGTTAAAAACGAAAGGTTGCTCAACATTTAGCGTCCCTTGAAGTGCACTGAAGACGCAAACACAAACAGTAAATAACAGTGCAACCTCCTCCTCCACATCTTTTTTTTGTTTGTTTATTTTTTGTTTACACAAAGAGATTTTCTGTGCTAAAGTACACGAGAACTAGCTCATTCATTGTACATGTAGTGGTGGTGGGGGTTCATGATTGCCTCACAACCTGTGAAAGCTTTTTTTACAACATGCTACAAACCTCATTCTTGACTGAAAGCCCCACATCTGCATCTACTGCTTTTATTAAACTCTGATGGCAATGAAAAAGCAAAAAGGCTCTGCCACAGGGCCACACACAACTTTATACGCACAACAGCTGCGCTGGAAAAAAAAGATTGATGTACGAGGCTTCCAATGCAAGCTGCACAGGTCGCGCTATTGACAGACAAGCTGATAAGAGAACGGCTTTAAATATCACTCGGCAATGGCCGGAATGTTCCGAGTCCCTCTTGGAAACACTCTACCTGATAAGGGGCAGGTAGCCCTTTGCTTATGGAACACCACAGCTCAAGAAGCACGCTCCCATTACAAGGAGCGAAGTAACGAGGAAGTTCGTTGGCCACTTCCCAAGTAGTACAGAGAGACCTCTTTACTAGAGTGCTGAACACTTTTCCAGAATGCCTTACAAAAGTGATCAAGATTAATGAGGTATGCAGCTTAGGGGAGCATAAAAAGTGCTGTACACTGCAGTTAAACTGGAATCAGAAAGCAATAAAGGGAGCTAAGCAAACCTCGGCAACACTGTGACCTTTAGCTGCAACTGCTGCATTCCCTCCTTCTCTTGTCTTCAACTGCTTACAACCAAAATTCTGTGCACGACGTGTGCGCAGCAGTAACGCTCAGATCAACGCGTTAATTTCAATACAAATTTCTTCCTCGGTTGTGTAAGCTACAGATTCCCAGCACCAAAACCAAAAATTCCTGCTTACTTTGTTTTCCTGTAGTTTTTTTTTCTTTCTGCTTGTAGAAAGTTTTTGGAAAGTATATGAGAAAATAGCTCATCACAATTATGCCGGTTGACCAAACATTACACATGTCTCGTACACTGTAACGTGCTTTTGTGCAGGAGTGGCAGTTTGTGTTAAAAGATGAAGTAACCCGTCTGCAGCCAGCCACTCACCAACAATGCTTTGGCGCACCCGTACAATGGAAACAAATATTTCAAAATATTGCGTGCCACTCGTTAAATTTTTCATGTACTATGTCCTGAGTATATGGGACTGTACATGACAAACTCTTTTCACGGCCTTTCAGGACGCAGCCCATCCATAGTTTGAATAATAAAAGACGCAATTGCAACTAAACATGACAGCTTGGTCCTAAACCCCTATACAATACACCCCACTTATAGCGAGTCCGGTTTTAAAGAAATCCTGGCTATAACAAACAAATCTTCGTTTCCCGTTACCATTTTTACACAAACATTTTGTGTCCAGATATAGCGAAAAACAGATATAACGAACTGATTTCCGTTTCTCAATGTGTTCGTTATAAGCAGGCTGGTCTGTGTTTTCAAACCTAGAGAACGCTACAGAAAGACCCATAGCATTCTCATGGACCCATGGACACAGTGACACTTCTGAAAACATATAATTACTTAAAACACCTCGCAAACTGGCTCACTTGTAACTGAGGGAATTTTCTTTTCACATCCCTACAGCCACGCATTATTGAGACATTAAAATCCCAGTATTAGGAGTAATTACGAGTGCCATACTTGGAACACTGACAGAGTTACGGCACACCGCAATTTACAAACAGCACTTACTCGGCTTCAGTCTTAGAGAAATTTCCTGAGGTTTGATTTGGATGGCTTGTCCCTCCTTCACTCCCTTGTTGCTCAGTTCCATGTCCTATCAAAACAGAGAAACCACACACAACACACGTCAAAATTCGGCCCAAGCAGCTTCACACGAATAGGCGCATTTGAGAAACGGCAGCTACATAGCACACAGGAAGCTCCAGTCAGTATGTACTTGCCACAAGTTTGTTCATTGTGTTCTTGGGGTGAAAGTAGTCATCGGGGCAGTATTGGGCCAGGTTGATGAGGGTATCGCACCTCGGCTTTCCATCGCTCGTATAATTCTGAAAAAGGTAGTTACAGACATGAACAACCGTGTTAACAGCAGAGGCAACACCTCAAACGTGTGTGTATAGATTTCTAGGGTGACAACAACTATATTCATCTTTAAAAAATGCGAACTTCCCCTCTGGAGACTCTTGCGTGTTCAAGTACAGTAAACCTCACTATAACGAAGTCAACGAAACTGACTTCGTTATAAGCGATACATCGTTTAACAAACGGGGATTATTTGGTCTCAATGACGGCAGTGAAAACCATGAAACACTACCAATACAGCGAGATTCCGAATAAAGCGGGTTCGTTATAACGAGGTTTACTGTGTTTTACCAACAGCTAGGAGGTTATGTAACGGGGTTATGTAACACCCATTTGCGGGGGCTCACCAGTTTAGTGCACCAACCGCAGTCGGAGTCAAAGGTGATGCACTCGGAACACGTTTCTCTGCCACTACATGGATTGCTAAGTAGCTTTTCTGGGCCTGCAAAAAAACGGTGTGTGTCGGGGAGGGGGTGACACGATAAGTGACGTACGTTACAAAAATTACGCTCGTAAACACCGCGTTGTTGAATCATCGTTTGACAGCCATCGATGCTAATCTCGAAAACGCTGATAATTACCTTTTTTAAATGCTTCTTTCGTCTTTACTTGGCAGTGTGCGACAGTTGCAAGGAAAAACAAAACGCACAGGCGCTTGACGGCAGGATTGGAGATCATCCTGACGACGTTCGTATTATCCACACAAAACCTGAAAATGCGGCAAAAAAGAGAGACGTTCCATTGGAGGCGCGAGAAAAATCAATATAGTTTAAAAATTCAAGGACGAACCGCGCATTAAAAACGCGACGTAAAAGGTTTCCTCCATGTCCGCACGCACCCACACCCTTCCAACGGTTCCGGCTAGACGACGTACGGACATAAAGAGGTTACTGATAACAATTTCCGTCCAGATCGGGCAAACAAAATGCTTTTCCACCGCCCCGTAACGGACTCATGAAGCGCACGCCCATCAATCTTCATTTGGAGTTCGAGAAACTGCCTACTTTAGCGCAGATGGCATACAGATGGGCCCAGCCCATTGTTTACGTGCGCTCCGGACGGCGTCCCTCAACAAAGTTGCGGACCAAGTGATTCGCTCATAAATACCTTTCTCGAAAGAACCTTCACTTCTAGAACAGCCAATCCGAACTTCCAACATCCACTTCGCAGCACTTATCGGCACAATAAAGCAGCAGCAGGCAAGACACGACACTCCGGGCACTGCTAGCGCAAGCAGGGTGAGAAACCGAACTTTAGACGGGAACCCGAAGACGAAGAACGGAAACTGGGCATACTTACTACTGAACAAAAAAGAAATTAACGGTCGATTATTTCCTCCTCCCTGTATCACGTCATTGAGGACAGTCCGCCGAAAGTATTAGAAACTCACACAGACACGGCACGGAGCTACGTACGGAATCGCTAGCGTGCGGCGCTCGGAGAGCCCCGGTTGCCTATGTAAGGAAGGAGACTCATGGGGGCAGTGACGTCACTCAGGAAGTGTTGCTCACGGCGGCGTCGGCGCTCGAAAGTGTTGCGTCTGCAGGGAGTAACTTGAGACTCTATTGAATAAATCAGTTGTTCCCCATGTCCTGCTTGAACTGATAGCACAATACAGTGAGCGGGGTGAAGGGTGCCGGAGAAACTTCGCCGACAAGTTTCAGGTGCTCTGCGGTACTCTCGATCGCGGAGGGGGTACGCGCGCGCACTGCGACGCCCACGTTTTGCCCTCCTTGCAGATGCGCCCTGTTTCTTTCGGGAGGTTGTCGCCGACGTTCTAAAAACGGGTTCGCGCCACCCTGTTTTAATTTTGTTCGAAACCTCGAAGATGGCTTGTCTTCTCAGTGGGAGCGGAAGTCTCGGCGCGCCTGGCCTCGGGTTTATTTATTTTGGAACCGAAGAGGGTGCGAGTATGACGCCAGAAAGAAATAAAAGCTTGACTTGCACACCGTCGTCTTGACAGCGTGCGAAAGAATGGGCAGGTGAACTCGTTTTACAAAGAGCGAAGTCTGACTGCAGAGAGACGTCTGAAATGTCCACTTCCTCACTTGTTTAAGCGACATATATATTCCCGTTCAAATAAACAGCTTCAGCTTTGTCCCCTTTTCAAGACCAATGTCGCCGATTACTTGTTACCTTGTGAACGGCAGAAAAAAACACATTCGTCGCCGGTTTACCCACGTCAGTCATTCATTGTGATTCATGCAGACGCCCGCATAGCTTGCGGCGATCCGCATTACTGGCGCTCCGTGCTGACAGTCCGTGCATAGCTGTCATCGTCATCGGTAGCGTGGAAAAGCTTCTCACGCGTTTCATTTGTTTCCAGCTAACGTTGCGGGATTGTTTTGTCGTGTTTCGAGACACCTTCTACCTGTTGGGCCATAGCCTCCTGAAATAAAGGAGGTTATGGTTGGTCTAACTTGTGCGGTATGCTGAATGCGCGGTGCAGCGTGACGCCTGGTTGAAGCGCGGCCGCTGGTGCAGTGAAGTGCATTTTACGTCTCCATGGTGCTGCGTGGTTTTTGTGTGTCCGTGAAAATGCGTCGGTCCCATTTACGGACTAGTGTTCCATGCGTAGTCACACCGAATCATTTAGATTTGGGAAGTGTGCGCAGTGCCTTGCCGCCCGAAACAAACCTTAGTCATGAAGCGTGTTTCGTTCTGCAAGTGTGCTGAGCTCTGCTATGCAAAAACAGAGCCATGCCTTCAGCGGGAGTTCGAGAAGAAAGAGAAAAAAACGACAGCCTGTTGGAGGTAATGAAAGTTTTATGTCCAAGAGTTTGTCCACCCTTACTACCACGGCGTAATTCTGATTCGTTTAAATGTCATTCTTGTTTGTCCTTTTGTAAAGGTCTTCGACGACGTCCAGGCATTCCTGTCAGACCAAGTCGTCCGTTCGATCCCGCACAGTATCGAGGCTTTCTTCCACGAGAACGGAGTCCCAGGAAAGCTTCACGAGGACATTTCGAACGCCTGTTTACGGTACATGATCCACGGCTCGTTCCTCGACATTATCACGGCGCGCGAGATACTCCAAAAGCACCTCCAGCAGCAAGACGCCGCCGTGGGCCTTCAACAAGTCGCGGGAGCAGACGAAGTCGCCCTCTCCATAGCGTTTCACGACCACTGCGCTGACGTCGCGTCGCACGAGGTTATCGGCACCGATGTCATCGAAGACTGTCCGGAGTTGGGCACCTCAGGAGAGGACGCCTTCTGTTCGGCAAATGAAACAACGCTTCTTGTCAATGTGGTCGCTGATGGCGCTGCATGTAACGAGTTCTGCCCGACATCCCTTCAGCATACCTTTGATCAAGTCGAAACAGCAGCTGCTGTCGATGGAAGTGGCAGTGGTGGGGTGCTGAACAAAGATGCTCAGGTAATTCCACTACTCTTGCACCCTGAAATGCATTACAACTTGTTAGATATCATACGCAGGGTGCAGTGCGTGTTAAGCATAAAGGGACACTAATGCGTCAAAACAGGTCGGTATTTTTTGGAAGACGTATACGTAACGGCTTGCGGCAGCAGCATTTTTTTTAATAATGCAGAAAATGTCATGTGTGAAATCGGGTATCATAGCCTGCACTGCACACATTTTCACACTACAGTTTATTCGAAAATTAGATTTCTTGGGGTTTTATGTGCAGAACCTGCACCTCGGCTACGAGGTGCACCGCATTGGAGGGCTATAGATTAATTTGAGCCACAAGGGGATGTTTAATGTGCACCGAAATCTCAAAGCACTGGTGTTGTCCACTTCATCAGAAAGTAGTTTGTGTTTTTATGAAAAGAACAGGAAGCTAGGGACATGTAAAGGAGAAATAAGTATCTGGAAATTTGCCAAAAAAAAAAAAGTTTTTGTAAGACGCAAATTTTGGCTGTAAACGGGGCGCTTCACGACCAAATGTCGTGAACTGTGGTTCAAAAGAAATATCGTCAAATGTTTTATTTATTTTTTTTACTCAAGTTTAGTCACAATTTAGATGGGTGAACACGAGAGCTATAGTCCCTTGTTAGTGCAGCAGCGGCAAAAGATTAGTGCAACTGGCTGTAGGGAAAGCTGGCCAGTTCAGCTATTTTGTACACTGGCCTTGTTTGCTTGTTGGAGTTCCCTCAATTCTCTATCGGCTTTTAATGCTTTAGTGTCCTTCTAAGGACAGCATGCATGGCTCACACCACGTCATAATGCTGGAATGCACAAATTCAAGAAAGCAGCACTTTAAAACCTGGCCCATTGTATCAGTAGGAAAGTAACAAAACCCAGCTTTACTAAAAAGTACCACCTGCTACTTCGAAAGCCACCCTGATAGAGGGGATAAACGGCAAAACATTTCATCGCACATAGGTGGTTGAAACAGAACACCACATATTCCAGGTGTGGCTTCTCTCAATACAGGCCCAACGATAAACTTCTTTCAAAACTACTGATTTCAATGCGAGCGACACGCTTGCATGTATCGCAAAAGTGGGACACGCACCATATGCCTTCAAAAGATCCTTGCGCTATTGCAAAAAACTTGGCTATGGAGCGCTAAATGCATGTGTGGCTGCACAATGTTACGAGAGGATGATGAAGCGAGCAGTGGTACAAGACCCTGTGGTTCCAACCTTCGACGACGAGGAAGCTGGGTGTGCGCCCAGCCTGCACGGGCTCTCTCACGGTCACAATGTAAATAATTTAAACCGAGTGTAAACAGCGGACTTTGAGTGGTATTGCTGTGCCGTCTAGGAAGGCAGGTAGTAACCAAGCTGATCAAAGGTGTTTTGCAGATAGCGGCCGCCTCGGTCAACAAGTCAAAATGCTAGCTTTTGTTTTAGTTACCTGCCCATACTATGTCATAGCTGTCGTCAAAGAACGTGATGCAGTGGGAGAATCAAAATTTTGGCTTAAATTGTTTAATTCCCTAGTGAATAAAGCATCGTTTCCGAGAAAGGAATGGGGGGGGGGGGGGGGGGGCAGTATAAAACACCAGATTTTTCTAATGTAACAAACTTGTATTTTGTCGTTATGACCCCTTGAAAATGTGCATGATGCTGCCATTTCTGTGAAATTGCTAACCTTTCAGGTGTCATTTTTGAAGCACAAGGAATTAGTAATAGTAATGTGGGGCCCAATCTTTCAAGTAGTGTAGCGTGGGAAAAACAACAGGAAATTGTACACTTCCTGTCATGGAGGAGTGTCGTGCTATGTTCAAATTTACCGTCACACTCGCTGTGCAGGGCAGCTAGCACTAGCAGCTTAAAGGAAGAACGACATGACAACGGTTGATAAAATCTGGCGAAATTTTGTTGTAATGGGCCGTCTCACTCCTAACTAGGCTCACCGTTTCTCAAACATCCCTAATCACTTTGTAACATGATCCACTGTTTGGACATAAGCTGCATTGGCCCCGAAAAGCCATCTCTAAACAGTATTTCTTAACCCTTTTTTTTGGCAGGCTGCATTCAAAATTTCGAACTCTTGAAAATACTATTTCCATCTAGTCTGCTGAAAAAGAAAGCAAGGTGCAAAAAACAATAGCTGAAATACGCATGTGGATGAAATCAAGGAGAGCGCGGCCACTGACATGATGTTGCAGCCGGCAAGCGAGTGGCCGGACAGTCAGCAGCTTGGGAGCAAGCCTGCGTGCAAGCACTACGCGTGCGCGGGGAAGCAAATAGGTGAAGCATTCACAGCAGTGCTCGACTGTTTCTCCAGCTGCGTGGTTGGCCAGGGGAAGAAGCCCCGGCTGGCCGGAGCGTCACAGACGCGTCATGGCAGTTTACGCAATCCGCCAGCAGGCGCAGCGTGGTCTGCGGCGGAACCTTTTTTAACACGCTTCTGACTGATCAACGAGGCATTTCCAGGGGCCACCACTTGTGTCCCAGCTATTTGGTGATACGTATGACACATTAAAAATAAATTTGGTCGAGGTGAAATTTGAGTGCATTTGGCCTTTTATAAAAGTTGGTGGTCCTTGCTATAGAAAGGTTGTTAATATTGTGGCAGGCAGCATTCAGAAGTTTGCAATTAAACAGGCAAAGTAATGTCGTGGCTTTTAGCTGTATAGTAGGTGCCTATTTAAAACAGGATTCAGGGAGCTTTAATGTTGCAGCTTGTGTGGGCATCCTTTTCCACTATCGTTAGTTCTGTTGTCACAGTTAGCGTTGATATCACCAACATGTGCATTCCCTTCCTGTGTGTCCTCCCCCCCAACAGCAGACCGGCTGTGACACCAGTGTGGTGTCGAACCCGGTCGTCATCGAGATCCACTGCTCCAAGCTGGAGGATGCCATGCTGAGCCTCCCCTTGACCATCCCGGCCATTCATGATGTGGGAGAGGAGCAGCAACAGTTCCTGGAAGATGCAGCAGCGGTGGTCGTTGCCGGCTGCACATCGGACGGTGTCATGGAAGACGCTGAGAACGAAACAGCGGCTGAGCAAGCTAGCGAAGTTCAGAAGCGGAAGCGCAACTACGAGGAAGTGACGCCGTTCAAGTACTTCTGCGAACTGTGCTCCTTCAAGACCAAGCGGAACAGCCACTATCTCAAACATATCAAGATACACGAAAAGGTGAGCGGGTGCATTGCAGGCACAACTTAAAACCAAGCACGGGGTGTGTACCCTGAGAAGTTCAGGTAACAGGCTTTGTAATGACGTCCTTAGTGCTCCAACGTACCCTCCTTTTACGGCGGAGCTGTTATTGGCTAACTACCCTGTGGGGCTTTTTTGTGTCGTTAGGACGAGCAAAGCCACTTTTCCTGTTCACTTGGGCACACACTCTTCCTTCAGCCACCTGTTTGCCCTCAGTGCTCCATATTTTGATATAAAATGGCATGTATTGCCCATGGGAAAATGTCTCCCCAGCAATGCATTTGTGTTTAGAAGGGAAGTTTACTTTAAAGGGATCGGTGTGAGCTTGGTCTTCGTAAGCCGGCTTTCCCACATTGCGTGCTGCACAGTGAAGCCTACTCACAATCCCTCTGAACGGCCAACCAGCAATCCGCAAACAGCTCTGCTGGTCGTCCACCGTCACAGAGTGAATAGCACTAAATTTTAAAGCGAAGCTTTAGTATCGTCCAGCGATTTCGTGGAGGATGCGCAAGGTGACCTTTTGACCCGAGACACACACCCGGCAACACACCCCTCAAAGCGCATCGCGTAATTCGCCGAACCCGCTGTCAGCACTGCGGGTGTTGACAGCGGTCGCCGCCGCTGCTGCGGCCGAGGCAGTCGACCACCCCCGCAGCCTCCCATGCATACGGCGCTGGGCCGTTTCAGGCAATGTGGCTCGTCTCGCGCCCGGTGAAGAGGAACGGCACATTCGCCCGGCCTCCTTCTGTGAGCGTCGCACGGAACCAAACGGCTTTGAGACGTGGTTCGCGATACAGCTACATCAAAGGTTAACCAAGCGAAACCAAGACCCAAACAAGCTTTTGCTTTGCATATCCAAGGTTAGCTGAGTTAAGCCGCAGCCATTTTTTTCCCCCTTTGTGTGGTGCGTGAAATTGAGCGTGTCGTGAGTGAAAAGGGCGCAGTTCAGTTGGGGTGAAGTTTGAAGTGTGTGTGTCCAGGTGAGCACCCTGCACAGCTGCGACCAGTGCCCCTTCACGACCATGCGGCTGGGCCACCTGCGGAGGCACGCGGCGACGCACAGCAGCCAGCTGCACCGCTGCACCCACTGCAGCTACAGCACGGACGACCCCAAGCTGCTGCTGCGACACAACCGCATGCGCCACTACCGGGCCAAGAGGGCACGGGGGGCCCCGGGCAAGGTGCGTTCCACTCATTTCCCCAGGCGGCTTGCTAGGGAGGGAGAGGCAGAGACAGAAAGAGGCTGGCCACTGGCAGTGCCTGCAATTGAAAAGCAGAGGACCCAAAACATGGCACCTTTCATTCGTAGTGCGAAGTGTTTGACACTTTTCAGGGTGTTCTTTCCTTTAAAATGCATGATCATTTCTATGTGAACTCGACAAGGAAACCTGCCTGTCTGCCCGTAACGCTTCATGGGAGTGAGGGAGTGAGTGAGTGAGTGAGTGAGCGATTTATTGAAATAGAAAGTGGAAAAGAACTGAACTGGGGATATCTTGAACTCATTGGGGAGTTCACGAGAATACAACCCAGCAGTTCGTGGGAAGGGGAGAGGGGGAGTGAAAGGGGATATGTGAGAACAAATAGGGACAGAGAAAGAGGAGAGAGATAAAGAGAGAAGGGGTGCGTAAGGCTGGCCGGGAGGCATTGGGCTACAGCCATTTGATGAGGCCTGTCTCCTCAAGGAAGGGTACCGACACATAAAAAATGGCTTTAATGCAGGCCCTAGGGCCTTTGTTTTATCTTGTTGGATGATCTGTATTGTTCTTGAGAATGTCTTCTCAGCAGTTCATTTGTGTATAGTAGTGAAGTGGACTTGGGCTTGGTGTGTACCAGATAGCCTTACCTGACAATTGCCAGTGAAGGATTTTTTTGCTCTGTCTCCTTTTTTCTCCCTTTTTCTATAATTAAAGCCCGGTGAAGGTAGTTGAAATTGTGCACTAAATACCTTGGTGAGGAAAGCTAAAATTGGTGTGTTACTAAGACTGGTAAGATTTTGTGCTTTTGGTATAAGCAAACTTTCATTGAGCTCTTAAGGCACTGCGGGCGCTTTTTCACAGAATGTGTACACTTTTTATGAAAGCAACTCGCACTTCAATGGAAGCCAGTGCTTGTTTTTAGTGTGCGCAAAGCTTGCTACCTTTGACGCGTCATGTAAGCAACAGGAGCCAGATGGCCACACCTACCTGGAAATGGCATGATGAGCAGCTTAGTAGACACATGATGCAGCATTACTGGCACACACTTCTAACTTGTTTGCAATAGGTGCAGTGAGTGGGATTGCTTTCGTATTAGTTGATTTTCGAGCAATAACAAGCATAGCTAGGGAAGTTTCGGGCATCTGTGTAATAACTTGAACAGGCCAAGTTTAAAATGGTTGCTGTAGTAGCTTTTTCTCTGCGTTACTCATGACTTTGTGCAGTCATTCAACGTTGCTGTTTGCTGCCGGGAAGAGACCAAGGAGGTATTTTCCAGCGTGAAGCAGTACAGACGCTTTAGCTGGCTGAAATTCGTAGTTTGCCAAAGAAAATGGTGCCAAGGACGGGGTACAGGTAGAAGAAAAACTCTGCATGAGAGTTGATTTTTGAGTTGAGTTCAGCCATATCCTACTACATTTGTGTTCTCTGCTTCTGCTGCAGTTAAGCCTATTTTCTTTCATCTCTGTCTCCTTTCACAGAATGTGTCATGCAAAAAAAAGTTGCTTCTGAAGAAAATTCGGATTCTCCTCCGTATAGGTAGTATTCGTTGAAAAGTTTAGCGGGCGGTTTCTCCGCTTGGAAACACTGAAAACGGCCATGTCGGTGGACACTGTGCCAGTGCATTCGCTTTGCGCCCGCATCTCGCAGAAAAAGAAACAAAAACACACACCAGCGTCCCTCGTCTGCTGTGTTTCAACTCGATTATCGGTAGTGGCGTCAACAGATATACAGTAATCCCTCGTTATAACGAAATCGCTTTACTCGAAACATCACTTTATTCGAAATTTATTCTGGTCCCAACCCAAATGCATGCATTTTAGGCCGCATTACTCGAAGTGCACGAAGAGCTGGACCCGCTGAGAGCGAAGTGGCGAGCGGAGGCATGGCCGAGCGGTGGCGACCCAGCAGCGAGTCAGGCTGCCAACATCGCGGGTCAACGCAAGCTGGTCTTTTCCTGGCAATTTTCTCGAGCCGGTCATGCTCGATTCGCGCCATCCTACTTTAGACAAACGGTCCGAATGCGGGGTAGGGTCATTAAATTTGTTAGACATTAGTCAATTGCGTGGACGCGACGCTGCGTGAACACCGACACTCGAACCGTAGAATTAGCAGTGTCGTTGACAACGGGCGCCGAAAAATTCTTGTTTTGCAAACTGCACTGCTGCACACCTCGGGAAAAAAATTCTCAGAGATCATGCAAAAGCCGCTACTGCAAAACCGCTCAGTTTTCATGATTGCGCTGTGCACCCAAAATGAGCGGTTAATCGTTCTTTGAGCGCAACAGACACAGCCTCCGACTCGAGCCATGGCATTTGCAGCGCTTTCTAGTGCGACACTCGCGTAGCGTTGCACGACATCCGCACGGTCCCCTGTAAATTGGCCACAGCCACTGCCACTTTTATGGGCTCCGACCACGGCCTCATGCATTGCTTGATCAAATTGGAGCAGGGGTTGCATGGGCCCGGCAAGAACTTGAAACAGCCAAAGCTCACTGCCTTTTTTTTTCACCTAAATAGAGCTATGCTCCACTGAATAAATTGTGTTCGGTTCCTTGCAGTTGTGGTGCAATTAAAGCTCAACTGCTTTAACTTTTTTTGAGTGGTCGCTTATATCGAAACACCGCTTATAATGAAATTTTTCGCCGTCCCGCTGACTTCGTTATAACGAGGGATTACTGTATTATTAATCGCACTCGCATTATGTGGTGGCGCCCTACCTGCCCTCGACCAATTCGCATCACCAGAAGATGAAACGGCGGCTGCGAACAGCGCGCACAAGTCGGACGCTGCATTTGGCTGTCGCCGCGGATGTCGACGTGAGTGCACCCGCACCGTATCCACGGCTTTGTCTGGAAAGTGCCCTCTAATTTGTGCTCGAGTACAAAAACTGAACAATTTCTTGGGAGAAATGTTTAACGCGTACGCCGATTTAGTGCTGGCTTTCTCGTGCGCTAAATGTTTCACACTCAGCAAAACAACTCACCTTTGACAGAGCGCGGCGGCTGGCAATCAGCTGATCTGCGGCGGCTACTTCATACACGTGTGGCGGTAGGTAGATCGCACTGTGCTGCACTCAACAGTACTTGGCGTCGAGGTATAACTTTGCATTCAGTGGGCAACAGTTTGGAAGTGGTGCAGTTCCTGCTGTCAAACGGACCACCGCGCTTAAGTTGCAACCTTTGCGTTACGAGCGACTCCGCTCGTAGGTGTGCGCAGAGGCTGGGATTGAGTTGCAGATAAGTTTGTCGCACTCATGAGCGGAACCATGGCTTTCCACGTAACCAATGCTATCGCGGTACAACTGACTATCGAATCACTCGCACACGCCTTGCACGGGAAACATAAGGTCACGTCGTGGCCCACCGCCTGCCTGGCCACCATGAAGGCATGTAGGAGATGAGGGGTGCCTGATCTGGGGGTCACGAGCCGTGCCCGCAACGTCGCCTTAGCAACAGACGTTTTCCCACGGATATGGCGGCGCACACACATGGTTACCCACATGCATTCCACGTTAATGAATGCCTCCTATAACCGGTTTTCGGGAAGATGAAAAAAGTGTTTTGCAGAACCCGTTTTGCCAGACAGGACAATGCGGACAAGGAAGCGAACAGGCTTTAGGCCTTGCTTTTTAGTCACTGGTTGGTTAACCGGTCAATCTAATTGACTCCCCCCTCGCATTGCAGCCCATGGAGTGCCCCCACTGCAGCTACCGCACCACGCGGCCCCTGCTGCTGGCCAGGCACCGGCTGCGCCATGCAGGTGACGGCGAGACGCTCCCGGGCGGGGCTGGTGGGACTCCCTTGCACCAGTGCGGCCAGTGCGGGTACCAGACGCACCGCAAGGAGCACCTGGTGCGGCACCGGGCCAACGTGCACGGAGGGGCGCGGCCCTTTCTGTGCCACCGGTGCGGCAAGGCCTTCAAGCGCGCCGACGCCCTGCGCCAGCACCAGCTCACCCACGCCAGCCCCCATGACGAGGGGGGCACCCATGCCGCCTCCTTCCCCTGCCCACAGTGCCACAAGGTCAGAGGGAGGGGATATCCCGTGGGAAAGTTGGCTCTGGTGTGAGGTGCGGGCCAGGTTTTCAGCGATGGAGGCCATCGAGCTTATGTCAAGTTACTGTAATCTCATCTGCCCATGCTCGAAGTGCCCACCCTCCACTTTTCTTGGCATTTCGATTTCTCCTAGAACAGTGGTTCTCAAATGGGGGTCTGCGGACTCCAGGGAGTCCGCGAGAACATTTGAGGGGTCCGCCAAGCCTCGCTCAAAGCTTAACCCCCCCCTCCCGCCATATTTTTCTCGATTTTGCTAACTGTAGCACTTTCTTGCAGTGCAAAAAGGTGGCTTTGCCACATTACGTGTACGCTTAGTTTCTCCGCGTAGCACATATTTTAACATCTGCTTTTTGCACAGCACGCCAGCTATGAGAAGAAAAGAAACAGACACAGAAAAGGCAGACTTATAGATTCAAGAGCAAATTGTTCAGCATTATGACGCGCATCGTCATTAACGTCAAGCAGAAAAGGCGGGAATCGGATAAGTGTGTGGGCGACGTAAGCTGCAAGTACAAATTGTTTGACATTACGACACCGATCAACATATGCTCCATCGTGGGGTCCCCCGTCCCTTTCGCAAGCCCCAAAGGGGTCCCCGGGGCAGTAATGGTTGAGAACCACTGTCCTAGAAGACCAAACAGGCACCCATGTGTCATGTCCTTAGTCCCGGAGAAGTTAAAAAAGAAAACACGGCAAAGGCACGTCAAGCACCCAACAAAGTACACCCAACAAGCACACAAGCAAGCACACACCAGCAACAGACAGGCAGGACCATCAAACTTTACGGAGGGAGCAACTGCCTCTCGTAGTGGTGGTTTATGTCGATGGCCGTCATTTTGAATTTAATGATCGGTCATCAGACCATGTAAGGATCAAATCCTTTGAGTGCTGATTCTAGAGTTCCGTGCCGAGACGTAGTAGCAGGTGCCCACCCCAAATATTTTATGATTATCGACAAATTTTAGGTGGTCATTTGCTCGGTATTTTGCAGTACATAGCATGTTGTCTCTTGAAAATAGTTTTAGGAGATGGTTGGGGCTATGGTTGCTGGTAAGGGTGTTTTTTGACAGACAGAGCACCAACACATAAGAGACAAACGGGGGGTTTCAGCGCTGCTCACGTGCCACATGTCCTTGCTGGTGTTTCTTTTTCTGGCCCCAGTGATGTGTGGCTCCTGCTTGTGGTGGGGCATGCACTCGTACACTTTACAACAGCCAGTAGAGCGTGTCATCTCGTTGTGGCTGCCCCTGAATTAGACATTCACTTGACTCTTGCAGTTTGCTATAGCCTGGGACAAAGCATAGTAATGGGGTTTCAGTTACAAAGGCCAGGTCCGAGTCTTATGAATAGAATAAAACCACTCGCAGAGTGCCGTGGTTTTGTCTAGAGCATTCATACGCTGTGCTCGTTGTGCATGTTGAATTTGGTATGGAAGAGCAGGAATTCTGACCCATTTGTTAAGCTTGAAGTGACACGAAGTAACGTGCATGAGGAATGCATGTGCCACTCATTTTGAAGCCTGCAGTGTTTTCTTAGCAGCTAAGCCATTTAGGCAGCCATGAGATGTGTTCTACCTATCTGGATACTTTGATATGCTTGACGCACATTAAAGTGTTCCAATGGTTGAAGGGAAACTCTAAAACCTCAGCATCTAGGACTTCTCATTCCCTCGTTTCATATTAAACAGGGGTGCTACTGCTTGCCTTGTTGGTTGGCCCAGAGTAACCTTGCTGCAACCTGTTGGCCTATTATTATTACTCTCTAATGGACAAAGCAATATTGCGGCAAAGCAGGGCATGAGGACTGTAACCTTCTCGTGCCTAATACTAATGTCATACGTTACAGATGCGACTGTTGTGGCTATGCTGCTGAGGGAGATGAGGCATAAAAATCTCCGTGTGCAAAACTTCTTGTGCAAATTCAAAAGCGTCGGGTGATTTAAATCATTACACAGCCATGCACTATGACACAGCGTGTATCATAGGTGTTTCTACAAGTTCCAATGAACGTTTAAAGAGCTCCAGTGGTCTAAATTACTTCAGAGCTTCACACCTGGCATACTGTGCATCTCTGGTGTTGCTTTAGCGCGTTCTTGGGTATTGTTTCAGTGCATTCCACCCGAAATTTCTTCAGCAGTAGCAATGGCGGACGATTGTACGCAGGTGTTCCGGACGCACTCGCACCTGTCGGAGCACCAGGCGATCCACTCGACGGCGCGCCCCTTCCTGTGCGAGATCTGCGGCTCGGCCTTCAAGACGCGGTCGGTGCAGCGCAAGCACGTCCAGTCGGTGCACAACAACCCCCGCGCCTTCTGCTGCTCCTGCTGCAGCAAGAAGTTCAACACCCAGTACGCACTAAAGCGACACCAGAAGCTGCACCTGTCGCTGCCACCAGAACCGCCCCACCTGAACCCACCCGCACCGCCGCTGCTACCGCCCCCGCCACCCGAGGAATCGGTTGTTCACCACACCCACCAGACATTCCAAGGTAGGTGGTCTTGCTGGGCTTTGTTGCTGTTACACTTCTTCAGAGGCGCGAAGAGTGACGTAGAGATAGCATGCTAGAACTTTGTTATACCGTATTTTCCGGTCCATAAGTCGCCCCTTTGTATAAGTCGCACCCCCCTCAAAATGACAGTTTTTCCGGAAAAAAAAAAAACGTATACAAGTCGCACCGGTGTACAAGACGCACCTGTGTACAAGACGCACTTGTTAATTAGGTAAACTCATAGTGAATCAGATCGTTAGAGAGAGCGGCAAAAGTACATGGTTGCGGCGGCCGCCGCCTATCAACGCATCGCCCGGTAAGGAGGGCTAGACACGTGCAAAGTCTAGACAGCACTAATTTCTCAAAAATGGTTTATTGATGCACACAGATGGCATGTACTTACAGACGGCATTTAGGCAAAACCATCTAAGCCTTCTTCCTCTGACTTGCTAACAAACAATTCAGCAACTTCAAGTGGGAGTTCCGCCGGCACATCGCTGTCGTCTTCCGACTCACTGATGTCTTCTTCGCCAACGTCGTCACCACTCGCGGAACGGATCATTCCGGCCTTTATGAACCCGGCTACAACTGTTTTTGTAGAAATGGAGTCCCAAGAGTCTGAGACCGATTTGGCCACCTCTCCAAACGTCGCACGTCTCTAACGTGCTGTCGTAAATCAGCGCAATAAAGGTGCCATGGCGGACGAAAGTGATGCGCCAGGAAGTGGCCCGAAAATCGAAACTTATCCGCAAGCTCTCATTTTAAAAATTAGCAGCACGTTTACCTCCTTCAGAGTAACCCTCTGTAATAATTTATAAGCTGCATTTTATTTTTGCAACCCAGTTTGATATTACCAGAGTCCTTCAATGCTTTACTGGTCACGAAACTTCGGCGCTCGTTTCATATAGGGACCGCGTGCGCCACTACAGGCGCCACCGCCGCACGAAGGTCATCCAGCCGCCGCGCGTGCGGCGTATTGGCCAGCTCCTGGCGTGCAAACGCTTGCTGCTTTTGGTGTCAGCGCGCTGATTAAGTGTTTTTTTTTTCGTAGTAGTTAGCGATGAATAGTCTAGTCATTGTGTATATCACCTGCCTTCAATGGTGTTTTATTTTTCGAAGTAAATTACCGTAGACTTCGGCCCGCGAACGGCAACGGCTTCTGTGTGCTCTGGCACAAGCGCTGCGCAGTCGTGTTTACGGATTTTTAAATCTCAATTGCTTCTTTTCTTAAAGCAAAGTTGTAATTACCACATATACGGTAGCTGTGTAGTCACTGACTGCTGCGGGCCTATCGATAATACAATAAAAAAACTGAAAGAAACCAAGTACGCGTCGTTCAGACTACGCTTAATGAATCCGTTGATTGCTCTAGAATGCACAGAACGCTAAAAGAGATAGCCCAATAGTACTGTCGTTTCGATGAGTGGTTACATACTTGAGAACATCTAAAAACGCTGCAGAAACGCGAAGGATCAAAACACAAAGAGATATATATTGCATCATGTGTCTTTCTGCATCCACGCTTTGCAATACTTGAAAAAACAGGACGCGAAAAAAGAACAATAAAACTGATTTTATCACACGCAACAAAAAATTGCAATGTTACGAAGGGAGACAAAAGAGCGTGGTCCAGCGTACAAAAATTTATTTTTTCGCGCTGCGATGTGCAGCACACGGAGAAAACAGAATATTTCCACGTAGCCAAGAACGAAGCAAAGCTTTTCTGAACGCAGCGAGCTAGCGATCTCCTGCACTACAAAAGAATAGAATGAAACACAAATGTCGAAGAAGCAGTCCGCAGTGCGACGTGCACAGATGAACGTGGATAAAGTGAGTTGCGCGGCGTTTGCTATGCATGCATTACTCTCGGAACGTTATTAATTTCAGATCCATGGAAATAGGATCGAGAACATTGTCGAAGAAACAAAAAATCAAGTTAGCGACAAGGTGGCACCCTTTCCATATCAAACAATATCACCTGACGGGACGTACGACAAACAGAGCAAATGGGCGCTCCGGTTGAAACGCCAGATAAGAAACCGGAATCGGCAACGCGCGGTTACAAAACAAACAAAACGAACCCTAAGGGATAATTCGCGGAAATATGAAAAGTAATAGACGTCCCAAAGCTTTTTTACACGCGAGCCTGAGCGCAAGGTAATACAAGTTTGCAAACAGGTAATGAAGCACCGCTACAACCTGACTGATATGAGAAAAATCCGGCTTTAAGTTAGCCTTGTACAATTCTAGGTCCACGATGCCCTCAGAATGGTACATTGCTTTTTCCATTCTCACACACAGTGCATTTCCACACACTGTCGCACACTTATAATCGAAGCTGAAATCTCCCGTTGCTTGCCTTGGGATGGCGCGCCTCCAATTCACACGCAGCTGCCCGTCGCTCGGTCAACAGAACAAGAAAACATTTTCTGTGGTATCGTTGTACAAGGAACGACCTTCCGGGACGCAACACATGTTCGGCATCGTCGTTGCACTACTTAAGTCGCATCACAAGAGCGCGATATGCACGTTACATTTTTTCCCGCACAAAAAAAACACAACTCGCCGCGGCTGTGCCGTTCGAGCCAGCGCAACGCCGCCCGAGGAGTGACCTCAGTGAGAGGGTGGCGCCACCGCGCGGCGGCCAAACGCAGCATATGAAGCTCTCCCATTGAGTTACGGAGCAGTTTCGTGACCAGTAAAGCATTGAAGGACTCTGATATTACTTTGAATTTATTCCGAACTGCAGTCACTGCCCACGGCAGAAAGTGGCGCGCGGTTGTCGCAGGCCATTATCATTGTTTTTGACTAGAAAAAGCTGCAAATTCTTTGGTTTAACGTCCCGAAGCGACATATGGGCTATGAGAAACACCGTAGCGGTGGGCTTGAGATTCATTTAGACCATACAGCCGTGTCTCTTTAAGTGTGCTGGCCACGCGCGGCCGCTGCGAACCGGGTTCATTCCATACATAAGTCGCACCGGTGGATAAGACGCAACGAAAATTTCAGAAAAAGAAAACGCGACTTATACACCAGAAAATACGGTACTTGAATGGGGTTGTTTAGTGTGGAAATGGACATGAAAATCGGCATGCCAAAGCTTTGTTTCTAAAATTTCTCCCGTTCTCGAAAGAAAGAAAAACAAGAAATGATACTGTCTGTGTGCGAGTGCATAATGAATTTATGTAGCGTTTGAGCAAGTCGGAACTGATAATCAGCGGTTGTGTGTCTTTTCCTTTCCTCTGTCCTTGTACGTTTGGGCTGTTTACGAAATAAAAAATGTAGGTGTTGAAACTTCTAGAAACGACGTCTAGGATGTCGAGACAGAGAAAACTGTAAGAAAAGAGGAATCGCTTATAGTAAACTTAGAACTGTGTTACAAGTCCATTCAGACCTGCTGAAATGAGCAGCAAAAGTGATAAAAAATTTCTTGCTTTCGTTATTAAAGGAGCCATGAAGAGAAAACACAAGTTTGGTTCATTCAAAAGATTGTCTCGTTAGAATCATACTGACACCACTTTTAACGTAAACTTCGCTCAAATAAGCTACATAATTAGGAAAAACGGGAATGGTCATGCGACCCACCAGCTCATTTCCCGCAGAGAACCTATGATGTCACATGAGCTAAGCTCTGCAATTGGCGGAGGCTGGCAGAAGCAGACGCAAATTAGGTAGAGCTTACAAACTAGACGAACAAGCGATTTGCGCTTAAATTTAGGGCACATTCTTTACAAAGCAATAAGAATGATGGGACAAACAGTGGAAGTTACGAAAGCACATGTAAACATAGAAGTACTGATGCGTTCTGCTGTTCGTACTGCGCACAGCATGCTTGGTTTAGCTGCACAGCACTACGGGGCTTGGGGTTGTCTCAGACGACACTGGCCGGTTGACGCAAGCAACGGTGTCTTACGTGACCCCATTTGTCGAGCGAGCACTGTTTCAGGGAACGAATATTTTCTCCCAGAACAAAAACAAGCCAGGTTTAAATGCGGGCAAAAACAAACCAAACGCTTGCCACGGTATGGTGGCGCCATCTAGGTTACGGAACGTAAAGAAACGCGGGAACAAACCAACACCGCTGTACAGGGTGGAGACAACCTTTGAACGGTCCCGTGCCGCCGCAATTGGACCAACGGGCTCAACGCGTTATTCTTTTCGTTTCCCACGAGACCTAGCAACGCGAAACAGACAATATGATTCAAACTTCTTCAGTAAACCGCGTTGCGGCGATAATTTTAGCGCGGTTTTGACACAATGAGTTGCTTCGGCGGCGAGCGAGCAACCGAAAATGGCGGCGCCAGCGTATACGTGGGTCTACCCTGTACGGCGGATGCGTGAATGAAGGTACTCTAGGCTGCAGAGCGGTCGGTTCCTGTGATGTCATTTGGGGCCACGAAAACGCATGATTGAGCGGGAAAATCAAAATTTTAACCTAAATTGTTCAATTTCTCAGTGAATAAAGCACCGTTTGTATCCGGACAAGCGCTGGGGGGGCACTATAAAACATGAAATCTTTCGAATAAAACCAACTTGCATTTTCTCTTCATGGCTCCTTTAAGGTCACTGCTGTTACCACTACAACAAAATCACTACACTGTTACCACTACAACAAACAAAGGCAACAAAATCAATCGATCACAGAACTATATTTGTCACTGCCATCACTCTTGCAGTTGAGAAAAGAAGTTGATGTTTTTGCATGCTTTACTGAAATCACATCCTGCCTGATTTCGAGGAAAAAGGTTGCAAGAGTTCAGAGTGTTGGGAAGTCTTCCCCGAATTTGTACAACTTCATTGTTTTCCAGTGGAAGCAACCATGAAGGGGCTTGTTTTATTTACGAACTGCAAGAAGCAACGTAAAGAACATCATTACGATTGCCAAGTGTTGCGAGCAAATGAGAGCACTCTGTTTTTAATCACGTCAATAACTTTCGTCACTTTTATTGCCGAGAGAGAATGGTTTAGACTGCCCACAGTCTTATAACACACCAGATAATCTTCACATTGGGTGGCCTTTTAATTAATGGTAAGCCGTGATCGAAAACTAGGATACAATAGTAAAGCGCCTTCAACTTTCCCAATCTAGGAGTTGCGGACATGCAGTGGATCTTTCTCATATCTTTTCAGTTATCTCGAAAGTTTACTCAGCAGTTTGAGGTCTGAGCAAGTGCTTTGTTGCCAGCCGACAGCCTAGCTGTATTCATTTGGGTCTCTTCAGAATGTGCTCCTTCTTTTTAAGTCAAGGCTGCTGTCGGTGATCTTTTAAAGCTGAATCCCCCCCTTAATGTTGTGCAAGCAGTTGCACACTCGACTCGAAAACCCGTCTCTCCCTCTCCCTATTGCCAGATGTCCTGGGCAGCAGCGCCCCGGCCATGTCTGGACCAGTGGCTGAGGTGCCAGGGTTGGAGCACGTGATAACGACCGTGCCCATACAGGACACATGTGATGTGATCGGACAGATCTCCACAGCCATGCTGCAGCCCGCAGAGACGGCAACGCTGCTGTACCTGACAAGCCCCCTGCCTCCGTTCTGAGTGCTGAACCCGACGACCAGCAAAGTGGAACATTTGCGAAGCTGCTGGTGTGCATTAGTGCTGCTACAGAGAGCTGCACGAGTTGGTTGACTTTCAGAAACTGTGCGTGATGTGGCAACGTGTAATATAAGCGAGAAAATTCTTGTTACATCAGCTCCCAAGCGAGCAGTCATGCTCATGCAATTTTCATTATCAATAAAGAACTTCTGAAGGAGACTGTTGCGAATGTTGCGAATTAGTTGGTGCCAAGTTACTGTGCGATGAAGAATGCATTGTAAACGTGAGAGTGGACAGAACCGCACGCTTTGCAAGTCCCCATTTATTTAGCTGCGTGTGACACTCTAGTAAGGAGCAACCCGGTCGGTCTTACCCAGCCTCAAAGTCAGCTTGGCAAGGTTCAGTTCGTCACCAAGGAACTGACAGCGAACTCCGAAACCTCACCCACTTGACACTGGTGCGGGCAGAAAAGCATTCCTAGCATAGTGCTTAGGGCTTTCACTGATGTGGTGAGGTGTTGATCAAGTGCGGTGGCCAATCCACCAAAGAGCGGTGGAGAGTCTGCACGTGAGGAATCTGCGCTAAGGTTGAAGAGGTTTTGAAGGTACGTTGCACTTGCTGTGAACACAGAGACTTGCACGGGGAAAAAAAACGTAGACTTTCACAAAAAGTCTACACTTTTTTTTTTTTTTCCCCGTGCAAGTCTCTGTGTTCACAGCAAGCACAACGTACCTTCAAAACCATGTTACACCAACTAGCCCGACATCAAGCTTTGTTGAAGAGGTGTGGTTTGGAAAATGGCGGCAGCAAGACGGCTGCCCTTCATGGCGTAGGCCCGAGGGCCGTCCCTGTTGTCCCTGTGCGGAGCTTCCCCACCTGCAGAGCTCATCAGCCCCGTGAACCGACCTTAACCATCTACCAGACTCTACTCTCGCGTACTGATCATTGTTGCACCAGCCACCAAACTTAAGTAGGACTCGCCCTTTCTGTTCTCAGTCATTCATTGTTTAGACTGTGTGCTGTTAATGCAGATGGTATTTTCGTATCTTGCCTTTTGGATATATATTGCGGGTGTGCATTCCTAGAACCATGTCTTCGGGTTTACGACTGTGTGGTCCGGCCCAACATCCAACATACAGCATTACAGTGGGTATGTGTCATTATTCCTGCCCAACACACCAGTCGGCTAGTTCGCGACCAAATGCGTGACAAGACAGGCAAGACGCCAAATGTGCACCGCTGCATGGCTGGCAAAGTACTGTGGCAGTGCCTCCGAGTTTTGAAGGGCGTTGAAGATTTCCGCTGGAAAGGCTTGTGTTGGAAGCACTGTATCGGACTGTACCCGGCAGTTCTTGCGATGCTGTTTTCACGAGGTAAGAACACTAGCTGAAAAGAGACGGCTGCAAGGAAAGCACACTCATGGTCGAGCTCATTACCAGGATCCTGCTGTTCCAACAGTAAAATTTAGTGTACAAAAATTTCTGGGGATGATCACGCAAACATAACAAGATTTCCAGCATCAGCAAAACCAGGCAATGTGTCAAACTTAAGGCGCAATAGCCACACACCGCACAAAAACATTTCAGCTGATGTTGAATGTCGCGCTATCCTCACACAGGTCTTCAGAATTTTTTTTTCAAGCGGAACTTTCAGCCTCTCACTGATGATGTCCGTACGCGAAAACGCACTGCAGGAAAGCCAACTTTGACGATGATGATGATCATGGATGAACAGAAAAATTAAAACGCCTCCCTGCGAAACTTGGCGACAGCTCCGTTGGGCCCCCTCCGCTAAAGGGCTGATGTGCAGCAGAAGGAGAATGCGACACAGGCGTGCAATGGCGCAACGTTAGGGCCAACTTCGCATTTTGAGGTTTAGGACGTTAGGCCTAACGCCGCATTTTTAGGTTTAACACCTTGAACCCGCACCCACTTGCAAAAGTACTCACCATACGCCAAATAGTAGGTACCAATTCACCCAGTAGACCACAAACCGAAACTTTAGGCCTACTGAATGCATACCCAAGATTTGCTGCTCTTATTCTATAAAAGCATTGCATACCCCCAGATAAGCACATGCTCGCAGCGTGGGATCGGCCAACCAAGGAATCCATCACGAGAAAGCTTAGCGTTCAACCATTGTCGTCGTCACACAAAGGGGTGCATGATTCTTTTTCACACCTTGTGACCTTGAGCAATTACATCTGCATGACTCGAGGTGACCATCTAGATTTCTTATTTTTTTGCCGTTCTTGGTTTCACCTGCATCCCATTCTATGAACCATAACGAATTACTCCTCCAGCTCCTGGATTTCACAACTACATTAAACTTGTCTCATAAAGCCCTCTTTACTTAATAATGTTCTTACTGGCAAAGGGGCTGTAGCCAAGTGGTTCCAATCCCCAGTTCTGCAGGGCCTGGGTTCAGACGTCAGTACTGCCAACAAGCGTGTTTCATTTTTCAAATATGTTCTTAAAGCTCTGTACACACTCGTGCGCATACAAAATTTTTAAGATTTGTTTGGAATCGTATGCCCAGAAAGGAAAAAAAAAACTGGTTTTCTCAACCTTTGTAATTACAATGCGATGTCTTTGCTGCTCGTAGAAAAAATCATTTTTAGACTTTGAGTCACATTTGACTCTAAATAAACACAAACAAATTCCAGCCACCTTAGATAAATATTTTTTTTTTTTACTAAGGCCACTTAAATAGTCAAACCACAACTTTGGTGGAAAAGAAAAACCACCCTGGACAGGGTAAACAATTAGTCATTGTATATAATCCAATCAATAAACATTCACGGCAAGTTCTTTCAAAACCAATAAAAGAAAGCATTTCTTGGGAAACAAGCAAAAATACAGGCTTCTAAAGTTGGGCACTTTATTTTGAAATAAGACGGCCTCGTCGAAATACAAAATTCCCAGGCGTTCTGCTTAAATTAAATGCCTCCCCAAGCTAAAGTTATAGTAGTACTAGTTCGCAATTCTAAAATGCCGAATGGTACAACATTATCACATAATATTAGAAGTGAAATACACGAATACCATTTGCCTTAAAACTTTATTTCTCCCAAAAATATTTTTGTCCAAGAAAGAAATATCTTTCAAATACTTCACCCAATAGTGCATGAGTTGTGTTAAAAGTTAGAAATGTAAAATGAGGCACTAAGCCCATTGAATGAAATAAGCCAATGTTTTTGGCACTATTTTTTATTCAAACCTTTTTATTTCTCACAGACTTGGTTCCTAAAAGAGCTTACGTAGAGAACATTGCTGTTGTCGAGTGAGGCATTGTTTGTGCATGACTTTTCAAGTCAATTTATTTACAATTCTGGTGCACAACATGTGAAAAGAAATGAAAATTGGAGACAGGAGTATTATATACAACAACACACATAAGGGAACGACAGGGTTATAACAAATGCTAATAGGTGCATTATGCACAAACAGTCATTGAACTCCCTCCAAAGTCCTTAAATTCACTTTTATAAATATGCTCAAATGGTTTCGACCTTTCACGACCTATTTGCACCTGCCATAATTACAATGCAGGTCACATTCAATAAGGTCACGACCATAAACATCCTAAACCCCTATTATAATTTCTATGGTGCAGTGTACCTCCAGCGGCTATCCACACATAAGGAAATACAATAGCCCAATATCAACACAACAGAGTTTGCTTCTCCAACCTATCGAATTGTAAGCCCAACCTTAAAAACTTCAGCCCAGCTATCGCCTGGCAATCGCCAATTTCATTCATCAATGTCATTATGTAACCCAAGTGCAATAAAACCGTGCATCTTTTTGCTGCCAAATCCACAGTATGCCACCTCTAAAATCCGGCCACTGGCGCAGCATACAAACTAAAAACTTCACCCAACGACCACCAATGTTCATTTTTGCTGTTCCCCAGCAGGAAATGTGTGGCCAGTGAACACAAGCATCAGTTCTTTCTGATGCAGGCTGCGACTTGCGCAAAAGTAAGGTACTCTTATCACTGTTACTATTACCACTTCAGATTTAGGCACTGAGTGGGCAAGACGTGCCACATAGGAAAGGCCCTGTTCCCCCCCCCCCCCCTAAAAAAAAAAAAAAAAAAAAAAAAGAAGAAGAAGAAGAAATTAAAAAAATAATCACCCCCACAAGACCTGTCAAAGCACGTTGACACTAGCGACATATACAAAATATTTACAACGTACACAGCAGTCTTAAAAGCACGGAGGCGCCAGTTCAGTTGCGCCTGCGGCGCACGCGGGAGATGCGCCAGGCGTTGGGCTCCTCGTACTTGTTGTAGAGGGGCTCGAGGCGCAGCTGCTTCTTGTGCTTGCTCAGCTTGGTGGGGTCAGCAAACTTGAAGAAGGACGAGGCAAACTCCACCAGCCACTTGGGGTCGATGGTCGTCACCTCCCGCATGTACTCCTTTGTGGTCAGCACCAGCTCGTAGTACACCACCCTGTCGGAACACGGAGGGGGAGGAAGCATTGGCATCATCGGCAGACAAGGCTCGCGTCCCCATCACCTTGCACCGGCAATACTGACCAGACTTCCGCCGCCAACGGCATCCGTCCTTCTAATTAAAAAAAAAATGTTTTCAAGTTGAAAAATTCATACTCACCACTCTGGCTGTCGGTTGAAGAGAGCGCTGGACGGGTGGATGTAGACGACCTGCCCGTCCACCAGGGTGCGGTACCCCTCCTGGGGGTCCTTCTTGGCCGCGTTGCGGAAGAAGCCGCTGCACACCGCCTTCTGCACGCGCGCTGTGTTCTTGGCGCACGACACCACGTCCAGCTTGTGCCTGGAAACCAAGAGGAAGATGCGGGGACGTGTAACGAAAGACCACAAGTTTGCGTTCGACCACTTCAGAGGCTCATTTTTGAAGTTCCCACAATGCTATTGGGCAAGAATGTAGCTCCAAGAGTGGGCTTTCAGTTACAGTTGTGTCCCCCCCCTTCTGCACACCCACCTGTCCATGATGCCGAGCAGCTGCTTGCGGACGTCCTGTGCACGCTTGAGGGTGCGTATCTGGACAAAGTTCTCGTAGCACCAGGCGTTGGAGAACTTGTTGTTCTTCCACGAGTTGTACACTGCCAGCAGGGTCAGGTGGTCGCCCTCCAGCTGGTTGAACTTGGCCTTCTTCTGGTCTGCCAGGGCCTGCTTGTCCTGTTTCCGCGAGAACGAGGCACAATCCTTTTACTGCAGCCAGTCCCCACCACTCTGGCTGTGCTCCTGCACCTCCGTACTCACTCACGTGACTCCACTTTAACCATCACCTGTGCTGCCCAATCGCTGTCTTTGAGCTGTATGTCCAGCTCGCATCTAGTGACTGAATGCCTCTCCGAATGGAGCAGTGTATGCGTTAGCTGTTCTCAACCACTAGGGAAGGCCTCCTAAACCTACTGCGCCGCAGTGATTCCCTGTCAGGTCTCCTTCCCTCACAGTTTAAACCTGCACTGACCATTTATGCCAGGTGCCTGCATTCATCAACTGCTTTCAGTATTTTTTTATACGTGTGCTGACAGGCAGTTTCTTTCCCTGGCTGCTCGAAATTACTTTAGACTTCTTTTTGGTTATGTTTAACCCCACACACAATTTGAAGATGCAAAGAAAAACACAGTCATCTCATTCCTGCGCCAAAGAATATTCACCTATGCGGCCAACACTTCCAGACACTAGACATGCCCCTGTTGTTACTGTTGAGTGCCCTCAGAAAACACATTATCTGCCCCTACACCTAAAGGGTTGAGGCATTCAGAAAGGGCATGCAATAACTACTGTGAAGCTTTCAAAACAAATTGTTGCATGTTTTTGGCAGTTTTAGCGAAACACTTCATGACCAGGTTGCCAACAAACTATAGCAGGCCATTCTTAAGGTGCAGGACTGCAAGCACGGAGTGAGATAAAGAGGAGCGCCGACTTCGCTCTCTCCGACGGGCCCTTAATGTCCCTCACTCGCGGAGCACAAAGTAGATGGCGCTACGAATGGCGCAGCGATCCCCACGCTCCAGAGCTGCTCAGTTCGCGGGGCGCGACGGCGAGGCGCGTCCCGGCTGAATTTGTCGTCTGCTTCGGTGGCGGTTAGTTTGGCGCACCTTCGCGTCCATTGCGGGGTTGATTAACTAGTTCGACAGCCCCTCCTGGGTAACCGGTACCCGACGGAATTAGGTTGTTATACGGCGAAGATAGGTCAAGGATTTGTTTGCAGAACGGGAATACGAAATGTAGAGGCCCCATTCAGACATCCGGCTGCAGAGAAACTCCTCCTTTACCACTCTTTGGGCTACAATTGGCACTACGTTCCGCAAATTGGCGAATGGGAATTCTGTCGTGTGCTACATATATTACAAAAGCCGACAGAAACCAACTAATTCTGACAAGTAGCGATTTTAAAAGTGCCCTCCTCCTTGTCACCACTTGTAAACTAAACTTGCTGGCTCAAAATCGGAATGAATGCTAAACAGTGAGCTCACATTCCGAATTGTTTCAGTATCTCTGCTCATGTCACACGGGGGTGTAGCCTTGAGCTTCTTTCGTCTCTTTTGGAACTGTGATACAACAGTGCGCATAGCATTATGTGTACTGCTAGTATTGCATACCACGCTACTGTATAGCGCACGGCGCTCCAGAGAACTACATCTAAACAGTCGCAAGCAGCTTGCTCCTTGGTGCAGAGCGCACGTAAAACGTGGAGTGTTGCTTGAAAAATCATGATGGGGCTAGGTGCTTTTGAAGGCAACACTGAGTTTCAAACCAACTTAATGATTTGAATTGAATGAACAGCTGCTTCTTTCATCAACTGAGGCTAGTTGTGAGTTGTCAGTTGTGAGCTAGTTGTGCCGCACACCTATGTGGACTGCGGACGCAAATGTTCTTTGTGTGCAGAAGAAGCATAATTGTTAAGCACACGGCAGGGTAGCGGGTGACCAAGAATAAGCGATTTTTGCGCTGTACCGCTTTACCGCAAGTCGAATCAGGCTAGAGTGCATGTTGCAGTATGCGATATTACTCTGGCTCATTTCTTGTGTGGTTCTTCCGAAATCGTCGTCATACGATTTCATTGATCTCCTCGGTTATATCGATATTCTTTAGTCCGCCTTGATTATTCCAGACTAAACGTTCCCTGTTAGAGGATAAGTAGTCGTCACATATGTGGCGGTGTGTGATTACCTCACCGCTCATTGCGGCCGCAAACCGTGACTTAGATTCCGCCTACGTCTCGTGATTGCGCGCAGTTTGACATGTTAGAAGACAGATGTCGTGGCGAAGGGAAACGAGCTGCCGCGAAGAGCAAGCAAGGCGAGAGCAACAAACAAAGGCACAACGACAAGAGGGGGGCGAAAGAGGAAGAGAGCAAAGAGAAAGCTGGGCGCCCGGTGGCGCGGGGACATTATCGTCCCTCGCAAGTGATTTTTTCTGGGCCGCAGTCGGTGCTCCTCTTTATCTTACTCCGTGACTGCAAGGTTTAACTCCCTCCTACCCACAAAGCCGTCTTAGCCATCCTGACATTTCAAATCAGGGTTTTAGACGATGGAACTACATCCGTGCTATGAGGTGAGATATAGTGCAGGACTACTGGTTAACTCAGGATACCTGGGGATCTGTAAAGGGCACTGACATCTCACATACACAGGCGTTTTTCTTTTGGTTGTTGTTGTTTTATTGTTATCAGAAAACAGTCGCTGCAGCCAGGAAAGGAATCAAATGCATGAACTTGGGAAAATTCTTTCCCTCCCTCTCTCCCTGCAGTGAGAGGAAGGTGAGAACCTACAATGGGAACGGTTTCGCGGGCGCTGCGTGCACATGGCGCCCCATCCAGCTTAGTGCACGCTGCTGGCAGTTGCATGGCGGGAGTTTTGAACTGCTAAATACAATTGTCGCATTGCACACCATCTTAAATCTGCGTTGCACACTGTCGTGAAATTAGCCCAAAATTTTATTTCCTAATGAAATTTATTATATCCCATAATGGGCAAATTTTATCTCATTAAAAAACGGTTTTAAGTACACTGGTTTTTCTATGGAGACTTTAAGGGGAATTATGATTTGCTTGTTATATCCATTATTTCGTTATAGCCCGTCTCATTATAACGAGGTTTAACTTATGCTAATGCTATGAGCTAGTTGGCCAACTGAAAAAACACAGTGTCACTGCCAGCTTGCTTGCCAAAGAGAAAACGCACGGCATGGAACTATACCCGCCGCAACACAGGCTGGAAAGCGTGGCGGGAGTGCGGCACCTGTCAAGCAAAGCATGAAAAGTCAGCGACCGCATGAAAATTCAGTTTGCACCCCACACAGAGCTCAGCAGCAGCAAAGTGCCTGTAACAAAAGAAACAAGGCAGAAAACCAGGTAGGTGGTCATGGAAGATTAAATCGCGCCTTGCCAGGCAATGCCAGGTATCTCTGATGTGTGCGCATGGCTAGATACGCTTCACCATGGCATTGCGTGGGGGAAAGAGGCAGAATTAATGCGTTGCACAAAAAAAAAACTTCAATAACACAATGGGTACCACAAAGAAAATGCCTAGCCGAATTTGCCACTACAAAAGCCATCCAGCTGCGGAAACGTTTCAGTGAAACTCACCATACTATCAGCGGTCACACTATGCACTCACCTATCCAGCTTTGTAGAAGAGAGGGCCTGTGCAAGTGGAACTGATGGATTTCCCACATTTCCTCTTATGAAAAGCTCCTATTCCAGCTGGTATTTTGTAGTATGTCAGTGAAATGTAAGAAAGTCACATTTTTTGCTTCAACTTTCTGACTGCACATAGCAGTAGTTCACATGCCTCGACCTTGCATTTTGTATTTAAAAACGCACTCTTGCTTGCACACACCAGGGTGTCTAGCAAATTGCCTAATTCAATTTCCCTGACTTTTCCATGTTTTCCATGACCATTTTAAACGAAATTCCCTGACTTATACAACAGGCGCCATTCTGTGGAAATGGTCTATGAAGCATATAAAAAGCATATACAAAACACATTAACTTCAGTTTGAGGTTTGCTTGCCTGCTGTTACGGCTTCAGAGAGTTTATTTCATCTTGCGGGATAGAAGCTTCAAGTTGCGCTTCAGCGAGCACCTTTTGCTTTTTTTTTTTTTTATTGTCCTGGCTCGACATGCAACGTGAACCGCATGGTGCGTTTTTGCACGCGACTCGGGCGCGTCGGCGTTGCGCGTGCGATTTTTTCACGACCGCGTCGACGATTCGCGCGCGCGGCAGCTTCTGCCTCGCTCAGAAAATGACGCGCGTCGCGCGAGGAAGTGGGAGGAGCCTGCCGACTTCCGCCAATGGAGAGCCGCACGCCTCATGGTGGCAGTTTTGAAGCTCTCAAGACAGCCGGATGGCCCCGCAAGAGATGTTTAGGCTTACGTAACCCCGGCAGGTATTGCATGGGCGCTAACACTAACGGCGCGGATGATGTTTCATAGTACCGTTTTCGCCCACATTATAAGCTCCTTTACTTCACAAGCAACTTCGTGCGTGCCTTGTGTGGCATTTTAGAGAGCGCTTAGAAGCGGTCGCTCGATCTCCCGTCACCAGTTCGCGGTCGAAGCCGCCGCCATGTTTCCGCTGCCGGCGGCACCGCGCGCAGCGTGCAGGCGGTTCCGCGGCAGCGTCAGAGCGTCTGTGATGTGCGCGGCGCATTTTCGCGAGCAGAAAACCACTTCATGTTCCTTTTTGATTAGGTAATTCTGGCTTCCGATGTCATAAGAATGAAGTTCTTTCAAGATTAGCTCTTCAAAAAAGCGCTGACTCTTGAAATTCGCTGAAAAAAAAAAGCGCGTTAAGCGTGCGATTTGGGCACCACCTACATCGCCCCTCTGCACAAGTGCAACCAGCAACCTAAGCCAGCTGTGAGCTGCGTGAACCGCACGGCGAGTTTCTGCGCGCGATTCGTGCGGGGTATTTTCACGGTCGCGTCGACGATTTCGTGCGTGGCTCCTTTCCTGCACAAGCAAGTGCGTTTGTGCCTTGAGTAGCATTTTAAAGAGCGGTTAGAAGCGGTCGTTGGAGCTACCGCACTACTCCGCGGCCGGTGCAGGGTGCAGCCGCCATGTTGCCGGCGCCTGCCGCTCGGCGCGCACCGCGCAGGTGGTTTTCGCGGCGGCGTCAGCGCGCCTCAGGCGTGCGCGGCGCGTTTTTGCTTGCAGAAAAACCAGAAAACGTTTCATGCGGTTTACGTTTTCGTCGCGCGCGAACGTGTTGCGTTCGGTAACTTCTTGGGGGCCCCCAACACTGGTTTCCCCTATTCTGAAACTGTGGGCAGGTCCCGACGTGGTTTTCCCTGACTGGTACTATTTGATTGAAAAATTCCCTGACAATTCCCTGACTTTTCCCGGTGGCGCAAAATTCCCTGACTTTTCCCGGTTTTCCCGGTCGCTAGACACCCTGCACACCTACTTGTGCCTAAATCTCACAAAATTCAAATTTGAAAACATACTGCATTGAATGTGGTACCTTGGATTATTAAAAATTTAAATGGGAAGCTACTAACTACTACTTTAGAATTTTGAACTGCTATCATATAAGGAGTTTCTTTCAATTTCAATTAAAGCCTGATACTTCCTCGAATTTGCCCCTCAAATGACACTTATGAAAGTCATAATAAAACCAGGTTTTTTTCCACAAAATTTCTTACTAACAAAAGTATTTGTGGACACCAACTGCTGAAGTAGCCTGAAATGCTGGATATCTATGACGCAAAGAACGATTCTGAATTCAGAGGGGAAAAAAAAAAGCCTATTTGGTGATTACGAAATTCTTTTGGTGACAAGAACACCCAAAAACTCCCTCGAGAAGTGCCCACTCAGCTAAACAGCTGAATATCTGCTCATCCTTGTTATTCCACTTTCCACAACAGCTGTGCCGTAGTTTACGTTGTAATTTCGTGAAATCCTTTGCAACAAGGTTAGCAAAGTCTGCACCTTCCCCTTTTCCTCGGTAGTTGCTTCTGTATCCACTCGCACTCTTTCAGCCTAAGTCGTCAGCTAAACCAAAGCACACCGCTCCCCAATGGTGTAGGCGCGCTCGTCATTAAGACAGCAGGGTACATATTAAATGTCGCCACACCTCGCGACCAACAGGACGAGCGCACAACGTGAAGTGAGCATGCCATACCTTAGGTCGGTAGAACACATTCTGCACGGAGAGCATGGAGACCACCGTGAGGATTTCCTCGCTGCAGCCCAGGTGCACGGACATGATCAGCATCTTGGCCAGGTTGGGGCTCAGGGGGAACTCGGCCATCTAGGCACGGGGGGAAAAGGAAAAACGCCCAAATACAGGGTTCGTAGTTCCTCTTTCGCAGCAACTGGCAAGAAAGAGCAAAGAGTGTGATGACAGCAGTCCTCATAAGCATGCAGGCACACACACACTTCCCTTCTCGATTTTGATTCCATTCATCATTCTCACTCTTGAGTTGGTGAATGATGGTGATGATAACGTCAATGAAGTGGGTACACATTGACAAATTTTCTTTTCCTTGGTGCCCAGGCAAAATTCTCCTCCTTAACAAGTGGCATACCAGTGGCATAAGTGACATTTATAAGCAACGAGCACAGCAGCTCAACACCTCAGCTATCTTCCATGTTTTTTTTTTTTGTTTTTTTTCGATCTCAGCTGCAGTGCTACACCGCACCCATGAAGCAGTTGGCAGGAGAAGTGGGATAAACTTGCAGTGGGAGTAGTTTGTGGGGTACATAGGTACACCCAGATTACTCACTGTAGCAAGGCACATAAATAGAATGGGGCAGCCATATCTACTAGGGTGATGCATGCACAATGGCAGAAAGCAAAGTCTTAAATGTTTTTCTCAGCAACCCATGACAAGAGGAAAAAGCTGAGCCCACTCACCCTCCGCCCCAGGCGTGTGAGAAGGCCCTCGTTGTCCAGGGCGCTCAGGGAGTGCAGCTGCTCCAAGGCCATGATCAGCGTCTAATAAGAACAACAACAACAGCGCAAATGTAGGGGTTGCGCTTCACTGCACAGGTTGCGCAGGTGAGAGCCCACACTGCATCATCAATGTTTAGATCAACAACGAGGCCTCTATGATGACCAGCTCGAGTAGACTAGAGGAGCTAGAGGGAAAAAAAAAAAAAAAAAGACTTCATTTTTTGTGCCTTCCAAAGCATTGACAGAGTACCAAGCATTAATACAGATTTCAGAGTACACTAGAGGAGCTAGAGACAAAGAAACTGACTGCCCCCTTGGTATCTTCCAAACCAAGGACAGTACGAAGCATTGGTACAAATTTCATAAGCTGAACTGATAGGGGGAACTGCAGGAGTATTGAGAGCTGCAGCACCACCTCTAAATTAACTGCTCCTCGTCATCTCTGTGCTTGGATGAATTGCTGCACTTTCTCTACAATGATTTTTGTGGCCGAGGTTCATCTCAGTCTCACTTTGGCTGCAGAATCCACTAGCTATGCGTCTACCGCTGCATTAATGCACTCCATGGAATCAATCCCCTTGGCGATGACGTCGGAACCCTAAGTGTGACATCCTCCGTAATGCCTGCCCTTTTTTTGGTGTGATGTCACTCCCTTTCTACCACAGCCCCAGCAAACAAAATGTTGCTATCACTCGGAAACCAAACCTTTTAAACAGAGACTTCCTAAAAGAGACACCACAGAAGAAATACTAACGAGCTTTCACCAACCTCACCCCCTTGCAACTCCAACACGGGACGACTCGTATGGTAGTACAGTGGAATCCCGTTTATACGTCCCCAGTTTTACAACGACCCACTTCTTACGGTGGATCATCGCTCTCACAGCAAACTCCCCACAGACAATGCATTAAGAACTCCGATTGTACAATGCTCGGGGTGCTCATGGTCCGCTTCATACGACGGATGCTGGTGGGGATAAGCCCACGGTTTTTTTTCCACCTTTGATGCCACTTCGCCACCATCCCCCGACCCTTATTTCCCCCCTTACATCCCCCGACCCTTGTTTGACGCTGCCCGATGTTCAAAGGTAAACTGTCCGCGGCGGGCCCGACAACTTGCCGAAGAGACTCAAGCAAGCATGCGGGTACTGGTAGGTGGGAGCTGAATTTTTGACGGCCACACGCAGCAGCAGAGGTGCCAACGCACTAATTTTGAGAAGCCAAAGTCCAGGTGGCTAATGGACCACCAATCCATCGTTTCTTTCCGGCCTTTACTGCTCTTACCACCTGATCTCTGCTTAGTAGTGTCTTTCAAAGCCGCGTTGTAGGTCTGTTCCTTTCTTTCCCCCCTTTTCTTCCATTGCCGCCTGATACTATCATTCCTTTCGCTTCCCCTTACATCGCCACTAGGTTGCAGCATTAGCAGTTCACCCTCTCGCCCTTTTCCCCTCCCACTTTGCTCGGCCGCGTCAACCTTCCCAGCTTATGTCATGCGCACGAGGTGCAGGGCTGGCAGGCTAGCGCAGACAACTGTGGAGGGGAGGGGGGCACAAAATAGGCGTTGTATTTTAGAAATTTGGGGTTTCAGCTAGGGGTTCACAAATTCCGTGAGAACACACTGGAACATGACACTTGGGTATAGCAAATACGGTAATTTAAACAAGTATTTAGCCCACCTGTAGCGTGAGACCACCTACTAAAGTGGCATTTACCCGTAACCTGATCATACGACGCCCCGATCATACAATGCTTTTGCGCGTTTCCTTGAAAGCAATAATATCAGGGTTCCACTGTACCTCGGTGGGCGGGGCGTCCATGAAGTCAAAGGAGAGCAGGTCGTTGATGCCCATGGCCTTGAGCTGGAGCACGGTGGAGGCCAGGTTGGTGCGCTGGATTTCCGGCACGGGCGTGGTCAGCATCTCGTCCCGGTACGCGCGCTCCGTGTACAGCCGGTATGTTTTGCCCGGCCCCGTGCGCCCGGCCCTGCCAGCACGCTGCTTGGCCTGGGCCTGCGTCGGGAGGAGAACCACCACTCACAAACCATCTTTCCACTTCCAGCACTTTTTCATCTTCTCCCCATTCAACATAGTATGCATTCGCTCGGAGAGTGAGAGGTGGGATCCTTCACAGGCACCCCACATCCCAACTCTCACAACAACCTGTTTCTCCCTCATCTATGAGCCATTGCACTTGCATTTCATATAGCATCCTTACACTTGTTTACCCATCATTTCAAACCAATTATCGCCACTGACATGGTACTCTTAACGGCCTGTTGAAAGCAGGAAAACCCAGTATTTTTTTCAACAAAGTTTTTGATTGATTGATTGATTGATTGATTGATTGATTGATTGATTGATTGTGGGGTTTAATGCGCCGACGCAACGCAGGTGATGAGGCGCGCTGCTGTGGAGGGCTCCGGATTAATTTTGACCACCTGGGGATCTTTAACGTGCGCCGAAATTTCGTACACACGGGCATTTTTGCTTTTCACCTCCATCCCCGCCTGCTACTACACTTATGACCTTTGAACTATCAACCAGCCAGCTACAGCTTAGTGCATGCATTTTACATGCATGCCCATAACAATGCAGAGGGGGAGGGGGGGTACATGCAAAATATATTGATCCACTCTTTCATAATATCACCCTTTCTTGACAGCTGCAATGATAGCATTACCACAAAAGTTAGTGCATGCATGTTGTAACAATGTCACTACTCGCTCTCTCCTTTTTAGCCCCCGCTTCTTCTGCACACACATTCTAACCGAGTTATGGTGAAGATTTCGCAACCAAACGGTGCTACAGTCTAGTCAACTTACGACAATATCCAACTGCCAAGGAAAATCAATCGTTATAACCAATAATTGTTATAAGCAGGCTATGCAAAAACAAAAAAAAAAAAAAAGAAAGAAAGAAAGAAGAAGACAAAACAGAGACCAAAACATTTTATTCGCATGCAAGCAAGGCCGTACTATTACTCATTTGCAGAGAAGATGCCATAATCGGTGGGATTTGTTTGCTTCCAGAGAGAGAGAGAGAATGTTTATTATCAGAGCTTTCATGTAGGTATAGGAGTGGTTCCCTCTTCCCGAGAATCCATAAGCTGCCTTAGCACCGGCTGCCTTCTTGGTGAGCAGGAGCTGGTCCAAGAGGCAGGGGCTGGACAGCAGTGTGTCCCACTGCTCTTGAGGATTTGGGATGCGGGGAAGGAATGGTGGGTGCTTGTTTTTTCTACACTCTAGGATAATATGTTTGAGTGTACCAGGTTGTTGCCAGTATGTGCCTTCTGCTGGATATTTGGTGGGGGAATTTTGGTGTAGCCTAACTGGATGCGGGAAGGTGTTAAAATGGCGGACATCTTTTTCAAGAGCATCCATAGGTGCTTCACCTAGCTGAGCGAAAGTCCTTGGCGGAAACGAAGTCCCTGAGGGGCTGTATCAAGCGTTGGGCCTCCTGTGAAGACCCCACCTGAGTAGGCTGTGCAACCACGTCGTCAGAGTCGTCACTGTCACCGCTGTCTGCAGCACGTATCGATGCAACGATCGCCTCTTCCTTGAGGCACACGGACTTTTCCAAAACATCGGCCCTGATATCCCTTCCGCGGAAAAACGGAGGCAGTTGAAGAGGCACCCAGTCAAATTCAAAGCGGTGCGTATGTGACACAACAGGCGAACGTAGGAAAACGCGCGAGCCAGTAGCGCAGGCACCGGTGACATGCCGGCAGCGCGAGCTCGCAAGTAGGCGCAGGAATGAAGCCAAAGCGACGGCACCGGGAGAAGAGTTCAGAGGAAAAATCGCCCCCCTTCTCCTTTCGCTTCCTTATCAGTGGCGCAGTTGACTTGTTTTCTGAGGGGTGGAACGGACACGAGGCAGATCCCGGCTCGCAGCGCATGGTGTTGGCACGGAGAGCCGGCGGCAGCTCAAATCTTTGGTGCGTGCTGCAACCAGATTCAATCGTTATATCCAATATTGTGGCACTGGAGCATTGTAATAAGCAGTTTATTTTAATTCAATGTCACCATATAACGCATGTCACTATATAATGCATATGAAAGTGGACGGTGCCATAGTTGTTCATTGCTATATCCGATATATTGTTGCACACTATATCATTATAAGTGGACTCGATGCCTAGGTACCAAGCCTGCGGCACGTTAAAAACTACACTACGAGTTTGGTGTGCATTAGAGATGGGCCAAACGAGGAATGTGGTGGGTGCCAGTACCTGTGAGATGGGTGTAACAACGAGCGAATCCATGCCGGTCTTTGGGTTGTACACGTTTTGCTTGACAAAGCCAGGGTCCACAACGTAGTAGATGCCGTCGATGGTCAGCGATGTCTCTGCAATGTTGGTCGCAATCACGACCTGAAAGCAAAACCACAGGTAAACATCTGAAGTACCCATAAAATCAAAGTCAGCACGGTTAGTGCGCAAACCCGTACGTGCGCTATGCACCAACCAAGTGTGACAGAGTTTCATTGCATTTATATAACAAAGACACGAAGACTCGTTCCAAATGCTTCAGATTAGAATGACATTGTCTAAGCAATTTTCTGCACCAGACATTGACAGTTCATGATGATGACTCACAAAAAAGATAAAGGTCTTGCACACCAAGGAGTGGCCATTTTGCACCAAATTAAAAGTAAACACAGGTACCACAGCAGAAAGCCTCTGTAGCAGCATATACAGACATTAAGTTAAACTTAAACCTTCAAGGGGTGCCACGATTAGCTCGTTATAAACAATATTTCGTAATAGCCGTAGCAGGCATTTATGCAAATATGGGGCGCTGTACTTGCCCAAAACAAATAGCAGGCGAAATTGCATCGTGCCGCACGGCAGTACACAACAAAGTAACTGCATTCCAGAGATAAATAGGAATTTTCGCGCACCTACTTTATTGCAGTTCAAAATACGTGACTCGTATGTCAAACTGGCTTAGATGCAAAGTTCATAATTGGACGTTGATTCATCTTTCTGATGTGAACGACAGCTCTCTCAGCTTTGTGCTCAATGCGATGGCTTTTACCACAGCCGCCTTCACCGCTCGCGTCTTTCGCTTCCTGCCTGGCGCAATCATGCTGCCCGAATCACACATGCAGCACGATAAAAGACAAGGCTGAAGCAGTAAAAAAAAGAACAAAGAAACATGCACACAACTTCAACAACGCAGCTCCCATGGAGCGCATCAGCGAGTGACAGCAGTTGTAGGCAAGCGCCCGCGGCCATGCGTGCCATGCGCAGTGAGAGGAAGGTGGGACTGGCTTCACAGGCGCAGCGGCGTCTGGCTTTGCGCACGTTACGGGAGTGTGAATGGGGGGAGTTCCGAACTGCTAGAAATACAGTCGTCGCCTTGTGCACCTTCTCAAATCCGTGTCGCGCAATGACATGAAATTGTCTTGAAATTATATTTTCAAATTAAATTTGCTCATTATATCCCGCAACGCGCAGTTTACCCTCATTAAAACTAGGTTTCAAACACATTCGTTTCTATGGGGACTTTTAAGGGGAATTACGATTTGCTCGTTATAGCCCATCTCGTTATATTGAGGTTTAACTGTAAAAAAGTTAAATTTTTTTGAATAATGAATAAAGTTAAACCTCATTATAATGAGATAGCCTGTAAAGAAGTAACTAATATAACAAACAAACCATAACTCCCCTTGAGAATGCCCATCAACACCTATATGCTCGGTACCTCACTTAAAATCTGCTTATTAGAGGCTATAACGAACATTCTGCATAGCGAAATGAAAATTATGAGCCAATTACAATATGGCACGCAACGCAGATTTGAGATGGCACCCAACACAACAACTGTAGTTACCAGTTCAGTACTCTCACCACACCCGCAAAGTCGCAATGCTTCCCAGGCCTTCCCCACTCCCCAAGTCTTACTCACGAAGAACGTCCAGGCCTGTGCCCGCCCGCAACTAAGGAACGCTATTGTCATTCATTGTACGCAGTGGTTCAGTTGTGGCAAAGGCAGGGGAGTAACGGGTACTAGCTTCACAGGGTCAAACTTCGGCAGGTCCCTTCCTCTTCTAAATACATGAGGAAGGAATGGTTCCTCCATAGTTGTGCACTTTTTGAGGAGAAAAGGTTCGAAAACGGTGGGCATGCTTTATCCTCGCCTCAGAAAAGAAGTGCAAAATAACAAAACACAGAAGACCGACAAACACAGAAGTAGCAGCACTGAACTTCTTTCAAGTATGAATAAAAAAAAAATGCTTTGAATTTTTAAAGGGGTCCTGAAATACCTTCCGCCGATGCGTGGATGTACATGTAACCAAATAAAGCAATGTATTAGCAATCTCCTCCCGCAAGAATTTTGTTGAAGCGATGAGTATTAGCTGAGAAATCGGAAATCAAAAACCGCGCATTATCGTCGCGCCGCGTTTCCTCCTCCTTTCAACTTACTCTCCGCTGTTGACGGCGAGCGAGCCTTCCCTCCCATGATGCTGCGCTCCCCGGCGGTGACGTACTTCCGCTATTGCGCTGCTCACACAGCCGCATGCACAGCCGTCTGCTACGGGCAAGCTTTGTTGACACCATGAATCTCGCACTCCGCTCAAGGCTGGAAAAGCGAACGAAAAATCTGGCCCCATGTGTGCGGCGGCCTGGCCTCGCCCTTGGGGCGACGCGTGGTGGAGAGCGGCAACGTTGGCAAAACATGCTCTTCCGCGGCTCTGAGCTTTCTAGCGCTGGAGCGAGCACCATTTCTTTGACAATATCAAACATCGGTTGCCCTGGCAACAAGGCACAAACCGCTCAAGAAGTCAATTACGGTTGCGTGATCCCGGTTCAGCTTGGGGCCCCACCTCGCGGCATATGGGCACTGCAGGCATACTACTCACTCCTATTTGGAAGTGCGAGATGCGTTTGGCATTACAGGAGGCGATGGTGTGTGTGTGTTGTGGACGCCTTTGTTTCGCGATGAAATGCAACGTTGTGCTTCTGCCGGTGGATAGTGCTTCCCATGGTCTGGATTATCTTTCTCAAGCGGCGTACGACTCCACCTCGCATGGGGTATGTGCAGTGTGCGTGGCTAAAAGCCATCTCGGCTTGTGCGCCAGAGTTAAGTGACTTGCTGTTCGTCCCCGCAAACCGCGCGTGAGGTGAGTGCCGAATTTACGACGGGCAGGAGGAGGCAACCCATCGTCTGTCAATCGCGGTTCGGACTTGCAACGCATGTTGTGACGTTGTGTTCGTTCGAAACGCATCTCTGGATTGTTTGGAAGTTGAATAAAATGTATGCGTCAAACCCGGGCATTCGGCTCAGGGCGTTCTCTGCGATTGCAAGAAAGAAGTGCCACGGGGCTTCAACGCTTTCTTTATGGAACGTACTCAAGTAAGAGAATATTCATGTCGTGTTATGGCCCTGTTGCATTCAATACAAACGGTTAAGCGTTTTTTTACACTTGTTTCGTTTGTCGTAAAATGTCCAAGCACTCCGGCACTCCGCTGGCAGATCAGCCGGCGAGCCGACGCTGAGCAGACGACTCATCTCTTTGCCGGAAGTGCGTGAAAAAGCCGCCCAATAGCAGGATGTCTAGCTCATGACGAACATCTGGGAATCGATGATGTAGACATGTGAAGATGGCGGCGTCCAAAAACACGAAGGAAAGGGTGAGAAAAAAGCGACAAACTTTGCAACAAAAGTGTGAGCTTTCCGCTGCGCGTAAAAGAGTAATACTTGGTACAGATGATGTTGACGACCCAATCTAACGATTGCGCTAGTCAATTTAGTGTGCTCAAAACGCCTTTCAGGGCCCCTTTAATGCTCCGAATTACTGAGATAAATAATTCATACTTCAGATAGAATTATTCGCAGCTATCATTAAATTGAAATTCCAAGTTCAAACATTCATGCCAATCCCTACACATGAGCGAAAAGTTTGGCCAGGAATGTCACCTTTCTGGAGCCTGGTGTGGCCGGTTCGAAGATCCTGGTCTGCATTTCACTGGGCAGTGCAGAGTAGACGGGAAGGATGATCAGCTCTGGGACATCGGGCCCCAGGGACTTCATCCGCTCGTAGAGGATCTCGCACGCGGTGTCGATCTCCTCTTGACCAGTCAGGAAGAGCAAGATGTCCCCTGGTGGAACGCAACAAAAGTCAAGGGAGCGCGGAAATACAGGCCACGTACCTTTGATTTCAAGGCACAGCCAAACGGGCAAATGGCACTGACACACATTGCGGAAGTACAGTGAGAGCAGCTCCACTAGATTGTGTTCAACAATTACACCAGCCTTTAAGGACACTATGCCGCGAAGCTCGTGTGTGCCTTTCATTGGTTTGGAATGAACACTCTTCAGTATAATGTCTATGCTCCTGTGCATTTGGTATGAAATGGCAGATCATTTTCAATGCAGTGCGACTGCCCGTTCAGCAGCTGTCTAGACTTGCCAGAAATCCCTTTGTGACCCTTGCAGAGTGCTAATTATTATGCATTAGTGTCATTGCCGCATCTTTGTGTGGAAACTAAATCAATGCATGTAAAATCTACATACGCACACGGCACTCGATCCTGTTGACAAAGCCAGCTGCTTTCACATACGCCAACATGCGCTTGACTAATAGCGTACCGATTGCCTTGCGTGGGATTGTCTGAATGTCCCCAATGTGAATGTCCCTATGGCTGATTAACTGACTGGCAAGCGTTTTTGAAAAAGACTGCACGTCACAATTCCCAGCAGTAGGGGAAGTGTTTCATTGCATCCCTTTCAATCTGGCTGAAAGAGATTACGTCGTTGCTGGCGCGTTTGTAACTACAAGCTAAAGCTACTTCTGATACATCCGCAATACGCAAAAAAAGAAAAAAAAAGAATAATACGTAATTATTTGCGAGTACTGAGGACGGCAATGGTTCCGTTTCTTCTGAACTGTTTCATATGGTTGGTCATAAGCAAGAATGGTTGAAGGTAGCAAAATAGTTAAAAAATAGTAAAATGAACAGAAAGAAGCGAAGGATGTAGTACCGCAGAGGAAACAGTACACGGTCGAATAATTATTGATATACTGTGGCCAAATAAGCCACCCTGTTAATGTTTCACAGAGATCTATCGTGCATAAACTAGACAAACAAGCCCCATCTATGTTTATGACTACAACTTTGTGTCCAGAAAAATGTGAACTTGCCTTTTTTATACATAGGAAGCAACCAAGTAACCAATAAGTGTTGAAGCTCTAAGGCACCGCGCCACAACTGGAGACCGGTGCCTCAGTTGTCCTTTTGTTTGGCTACAAGTTAAGATGCGCCCTTTTGAAAACGACCTAATCTAGCCAGTGCTTTTCGTTAGTTTTTAGCTTTCAGCCCATGGTGGTGCTTCTATAGCTGCAAAATCATGATCAGTTCTTGCATATAATTGTTCTTTAGACATATAATTTGCATCTGAGTAGTGTTAGCATCCTCGCTGCCTTCCATTCTTTTTCCTAAGCAGCCGACCGTGAATGGTACAAACCAGGAGGCTCAGTCAGGTGGATCTGCATCACGGTGATGAGCGAGGCGTCCAGATAGTCGGTTTCTGGTTCCTTGGTGTACAGGATCTCCACTGGGAAGGTCCTTCCCGGAATGGTGAAAATGGGCTGTTTGAACAAAGACAAAAACATTCTGTAATCAGTTATACGTTCAGTGTGGGAAAGCAGCTGGCGAGTTGCATGCCTACTCACTGTTTTCTTCAGTATGTACAGTTTACTTGAGAGAAGTTTGTATTAAAAATGATATCAGTGTCATTTTATTAGGGTAATCTTTCGATTAAACCACACTCGTTTTTTGTCTTCACGCTCGCTCTAATGCCAGAAAATGCCTGAAGCGTCAAAACAATTCTTGTCGCCTTGTATACTTTTCCGCACTACAATTTGCGATGTCGCAAATCATGTAACTGAGAAACAGGATTAATAGAGCCTGTCAAAGCAGTTTCCCCAAACACACATGAAAGCCGGTACATGTAAATAGACAACAAATGTATGTGGGATCTCAAATCAGCATGAGGCAGGTGACTGCAACATATATTTCTTTTTGTGTCTTTAAATGACAGAAAAGTATCACAGGATGATTCAATTAGTCAACCTCGCTTTGCAGCTCGAAAATCATGTACGCAACGTGAATAGTAGCACTCACCGCTTCGAAAAAATACTGTGAGAACTTCACGGCATCCAGGGTGGCCGACGTGACGATGAGCTTCAACTGTGGCCTTTTTTTGACCGCCTGCAAAGAGCAAACAAAGCACAGCCATGAGAGTCATGACGCTTCTGCACAGATTCGCCCTGAACGGCATGAATTACGTTCTCGCAATGGCAGAAGGAAGTCCCCTTGCATTGGGGGGTAGGAGCTTGCAGTGCACCAACTACAATTCTAATCAGGCACTTTGATGTTGCATAGTCTCCACTGTTCTAACATCATTTTATACGTTAAAAAAAAAAAAAAACCTAAAAATGCTACGCTAAAATGCTTTTCTGCTAGTAGACTATGTAATTAACATCGCAGAAGTAGAGGCATCTTAGGATGTATTTGCCGGTCGATTCTACCATTTCAACAGCACGCTATACAGCGTAGAAAGCAATGGACGTACGCTCTTGAGGAGTCCGAAGAGGACGTCGGTGTGAATGGTCCTCTCATGAGCCTCGTCCAACATGATAATGGAGTAGGAGAGCAGGTCCAGGTCGATGAGGCACTCCCGCAGCAGCATGCCGTCTGTCATGTACTTTATCTGCGTCTCAGGGCTGGTGCAGTCCTCGAAACGGATCGTGTAGCCCACCTGGGGTGGTCAGACAGGAGAGGGGAGGAGGCGAGGAGGTCAACACACATTCCTCCCTTGGTCAAAGTGGCTTAACAAAAAATGCATGGCCAAGTGGAGAAAAAAAAGGAAAAAAAGGAAAAAAATGTTTAGCAATACTTTCTCTAAACATGCCACCTTCATTGGGTCCCCACTAACATGCGGAATCGTGACCCCACAAGAAGCAATGTCACTTCATACCACTCCTTCAGTAAAGTACTCGAGCTGTGGAGTACAGCTCCAGTCCTCACGCTCTGAAGTTAGAAGCCGGATTAAGCAAGCTACCCGTCCGCGGTGGAGGCGCAGAAATGTGCCTCGTGTCCCCTGACAAGTGATTCTGCATAAATAAAAAAAGTGCAGCAGCCCTGCTTGTACAAAATACCATATAAGCTGGAATATAGGCCGCGATTTTTTGCCAAAAAAAAAAAAATGGCTGCAATCCAAGCTGTGAAGTTAGTTGGACTACAAAGCTGTAAACGACACCCACAATGATTACCCATGCCGTGTCACTTGTATTCACACACATGGCTCTACAAAGAGTGAAACCTCTCTGAGACTCTGCCAGCCGTTACCTGGGATTTTCCGGGGCGGAATCCCGAACGCAGCAGTGTCGGCAGAAAAAAAAAAATGGAGAGGAGCGTCTTTCGAAGGGTGAGAAGGAGGGCACCACGCGCGGCCATGGCGGCATCTCTCTCACTGCTTCCCCTCACTCTTGTTTTATGTGTCGCCTCCAAAAAGCGCCCTCCCCCTCCCCAAATGCTGAATCCAAACCACCGCCTGTCTCCCCGTCTCCACGTGTAGGCGTAACTTCGTTGGGAAGACGAGGGGCTCTCGCTCCACTTCTCTTTGGGCCCAGGTTCGATCCCTGGCTGTGCCAGTAGTTTGTGTAGCCTGAATGTAGCCAGTAGCCAATGGTAGCCTGGGAGTTTTATGCAGACACAGACACAAAAATTTCCTTGGCTGGTTAGAGGTATACTGCTGTGCAGTAAATTTTGCCAGAAAGTCGCCACTCGACCTATATACCTGTTATTAGAGAGTTTTAGCTGACCGTTTTTGACGCTCCGCTATGCTCCCGACGTCCCGCTCAGCACAACCGGAGCGTCAGCAGCCGAAAGGCCTTTAGCTAAGCGATAACCGTATCTCCCTCGACGGGGAATGATTCGCGTGACTGGTCGTTTCGCGTGCGCCTGTAAACCTAAACTTCAACCTAAAGGAAACATAAGAATCTGTGTTTGCTCGCCCAAACAAAGCAAAATACCGTGTTTCTTGCCCTCATTTAACATTTTTTTGTATAATGTAGTCGCTGACATGGCATAATTTTTATAAATAACAATAAACAAGCCGATAAAATTTGGAATAGCCAAGCCAAGGCTGTCTTTCTCGGCGCTGCATAGAAGCAGCCCCGCGCTTCGGTCGACGTTTTTCGCTTCCGTTCTAAAGATCTTTGAGGTGTGTGGCACCATTGCCTATTCGGAAGCGGTTTCGCGGCTTCGTCGGTCGTGTTTCAACTGAAGAAACGAAGTTTGCCGGAGCGCGCCCGCATTGCGGGGGCAGCCATGTTAAAATTCCGCCCGGTAGCGTAAGCTGCCGCGACGGTCCGCTAAGAGGCCCCGGTTAGCGGAGCGTGGCCCCGCTCTGGTATCGCCGGTAGCGCGCTAGTGTGCCACGCATGCGCAATGGCGCCCCCGCTTGCTATCGGAGCGGAGCGGACCGTCAGAAACAGTCAGCTAAAACTCTCTATTGGCTTAATGTTAGTTGTCATGTGGCAAGCAGACAGCCCATCAGCCCCATCCAAACTGCAAAGGCACGATCGCCACCGCCATCAATTAGATGCACCACCGTCTTCTCTTTTTTTTTTTTTTTTTGCTTCTCTCCACAGAGGAAAGAAAGTGTGCGAGAGGCCCCGGTGCCCACCGGCACATTGGGAGAAGTGTGGGGGAAGTCGTGGTTTTTTTTCTTCGCTCATCGGAAGTCACTGGCAACTGTGTCTTAGCAATGCTGCCGAAGGCTGGCCCAGGAAGGCCCGACATCTCTATGCGGCCCAACCAGTAGCCAATGGTAGGGAGGCGGAGACAAAGCAGACAACAAGAGAGCGAGCGAAGGCGGAAGAGGTGGCGCATGCGCGCAAAATGCAAGCAAAAAAGGGTGGCCTCTGAAAATGGCGTTTCTGGCTTCAGCAGAGTTGACTTCAGGGCCTCTCATAAGCTTTTCTTTCCTCCATGCTTTCTCGCTGTCAGTGAGTGTGTGTGTGTTATTTTCTTCTTGAGTTCAGCATGAGTTCAGGAACTTTGCACCAGTTCACGACAGCACTTAAAAGAAATGTTATATAGTGTGCCCAAGCCAATGGGAACATGTGCGACTACCAGCAGTTCGGTGTCACCGCAAGTAGTGCACTCTATTGGCGTAAGCTGAAAGGCAGCTCTTGGTATGCAAGGATCGGAAGAACTTGTTTCGTGGATATTGTGCTGTGCACCCGGATCTGAAGGACACGGTGATGACTTTTGTTCACGAGCATTGTGCGGCACCTCTACGAACAAATGGCTGACGACAACCCCACGGCACCTGCTGGCCGCCTGCAAGACCGGCTCTCGCAACAGCCTGCACACTGGTGTCCCATGCTTGGCACTCACTTCCTGGTGACATGGTTTTGTGAGTGTTTAGGAAGTGCTCTGTAAGAAACTCCCCAGACAGCTCTGAGGATGACTTGCTGTGTGGAAGACAGCCGAACAGAAGTACATGTCCGACAAGATTTCAGACGGCTCTCACGAGTAACCTTAGACAAAACAAGTGCTTGTACCTACTTTTGCTTTCTTCCATTTCTCAGCTGCAACCTAAGGCAGTCTACCTATAATCCGACTTATGAGGCACCATTACCACGAAGAACCTGAAATTGCAGCTCTGAACCGACAGTGTTGCATCTGAGAGTGCCGTGCACCCACCTCCTGTCCCAGCCGGCAGCCGAACTCCTCGGCCACCCTCTTGGCCACCGACATGGCGGCCACACGCCTCGGCTGGGTGCAGCCAATCTTGCCCCGGGTGGTGAAGCCCGCCTCGGCCAGGTACTGGGTGATCTGTGTCGTCTTGCCCGAGCCCGTCTCGCCAATCACGATCAGGATCTGGTTGTCCGTCACAGCCTGCAGGCACACAGAACCAACTCATACCACGCAACAGAGACAAACGTGCACAACAGGAGCAGCGGCACAGAAGAGGCAAGTCTGGCTTGTACGTTCCCACCAAAAGCGGGCAGCATGACACAAAAGAAGCAGATACGAAAGAGGCTTGCATTGTGTCGTACGCTCCCGCACCAATACACTCAGTGCTTGTGTTGTGCTTTTGACCCCCACTTCGGTCTCCTTACTTCAAGCCCTCTTCACAAAAAAGCTGCGCCGAAGTACTACATCAAGTGCAAGCCAGGACCCTCACAAAAGCGCACCACTCACAAGAGCAGATTTTCCCAATTCAATTGAACATTCTTGCATTAGACTGTGCGTGGTGATGCTATTAAAATCCCCAAAACCGACCTTGACGAGCTCGTCCTTGAGCTTGTAGATGGGCAGGGACTGCCGTTGCTCGAGGATGGACAGCTGGGTCTTCTTGCCGTAGGAGGCCTTGGCCCCGCCCGTCACGTGCTTCTTCCACTCGGGCAGCTCCTGGCTCACCATGCCGATGCCCCGCATGTTGGCCGCCAGCGTCCGCCCGTCCACTGGGTTGTTCGCAGAGGTACAGAGGCCGTCATCACCCATCCAGCACACACAGAGACGGGCAACCACTACGGGGTCTTATTACGTGTCGCCCCCTCATTCCGCCTTACTTGGACATTATGAGGAGGTACCTCTACACAGGCATGCTCGCTTGAATGCTGTGAGAGACGTGACTGAGGAGTCAAGAAGAAACTCCCAACTGAGAACCAGACAAGCAGTTGCACAAGAACAGAACGGTGCCAGATGACGCGCACGGCGGTGAGATATTAGCCCTACAGTTACTTACTAAAGACTACAAAGATGCCAAGGAGTATGCACAAATGCCAGGGCCATTCGTCATCCTCGTCCACAGTTACTGCAAACTATCCTTTGCTCACCGTCGGGCATGGGGTCAATCCAGTGCTTGTTCAGGCCCGCAGGGATGGAGTCCATCTCAGCCTCCCTCTGCTGCTGCTTCTGCTCGCGGCGCTCCTTGGCCAGTGCGGACTGCATCATGGCCGCCTGCGCCAGCGACCCGTCCGGGTTCTGCGAAAGAAACAGACCGTCGGTTAACTAACACTTGGCAAGCCCCAGGGCCCCATTACATCAAAAGAGGGTCGCTAAAGTAGATCCTTAGTTGATATGTTTTCCCAGCAGTTATGTGGAACAAGCTCAGTACTGTCACTGTCACTTTTTGTATTTCAAAATATAAGGAAAATACATTTTTCTGGACAATGCTTCTTTTGCTTTTTAAATATGATGGCTTTTTGTAAAAATTAATTAACGAGCTTCTGCTATATTGGCAGGGGGCTCTTACCTTTACAATTCTAACAGGGCTAAGATCTTGCAGGTTGGATCGTCCGTGACCCCGGAGGAAAGGTGGCTCTTCTTCAACCAATTCAATCTCCAGATCTTCTTCTGCAAGGAGAGAAGGAGGGAGCGAAAGAAAAAAAAGTTGATAGAAGGCTTTTTTTTTACTGGACTAGCAGCACACAGTCGATGCAACAAGTAGTGACTGTCCACAACGTACCGTCGTCGTCTTCCTTGGGTAACAGGCCCGTTGCCTCATCAAAATCTGGAAGCTCAGATTTGTCTATACAGTTGGCAGAAAGCATCTGGAAACAAAAATGGGGAACATAGGTAAGCAGTAATACAAAATTATGCAGTTAGCTACGATCACCAGGGCCTCAACTAATGTAGGTTGTAGGTTTACAGGTGTAGCTCACATAACTCACCAAACCAGAACAAATCTTCAACAGCAAGGAACGAATTTTAATTTGATCATTCACATTCAACAAATGTTTTTGTACGCCCATCTGTTCAAACACACCTTGCCGCGCATACAAAAAGGAGGATGCATAGAAGGTCGGAAGTTCCAGCTGACGGCCAAGCCAAGCCCCCGAGACACCCACCTGCTTGATCTCCCACTTCTCAGGCGAGGATATCCTCTGGACACGCCGGCGGTTGTCAACGTCGTCATCGTCCGGGCGCGTCAGCAGGGGCAGAGAACACGGCCGGTCTGGGTTGCGCGCTGCCTCAGCGCCGTCTGTGTCGCCTGCCCGCCGCACAGGGTTCAGGTCCTCCCCAGTCTCCTGGTCCACGTCCTGTGGGAAGAGGTGAGGAAGGTGGTCAAGCCCAGGCCCTTTTCTACGTGCTGTCGCACAAGTGGACCCACCAAAGCGCCATTCTACTGATGTTGAACAGGCAGTGATGAACAGACCGCCACAGAGGCTCTCCATCTTGTATACTAAATGCACCCACATGCACACGTGCCTACTGTAGTTACACCCCAGGCTACCAGCACCTTTTTAAAATTTTGTTCGGCAGGGCCTTTTATTGGTTTCACAATAAGTTGAAAGGAAGAGAGTCACAATGCTACAAGCGAAAATTGCAGTTTCGACCAATAGGCGAGGATTAGCAGAAGAGTGATGCGGTGCGCACAGACTCAAAAGGAGAGCAGCACTGGCGGCAAGGCTGCCAAAGCAGCTTGCTCGCACACCCAAGGCGTCACTCGAATGCTTGCTTTACACATTTTCTGCACATGCCTTACATGCGCTTTTCCTAGAAGCAACCCAAAGTTTTCAATGGCATGTTTTATCAAAAAAGCACCACGGTCAAACTTTTGCGTAACGTTATGCGGGGTGAAAGCACTCCAGGTAGCCCAAATGGATCCCTTCTCTCCTTACTAACACAGGAAACCTCCCCACGGTTTGCTTCGGCAAGATGGTCGTCTCTCCACATAATTCCCACCTGCCAAGCCTACAATCCTCAATATACCGCTCCCAGGCCTGTAAGAACACAATGAGAGCACGTAGTGTACTTTTGTGGCACAGCATACCTTGATGGAGAGGCTGGTCTTCTGGCCGGTGAAGGAGAGCACCTTGACCATAACGCGCTGGCCCCTGGCGACGACGTCACCGACATTGGTCACACGGCCCTCTTTTCGTAGCTACATGGGAAGGGGAGCAAGAGAAAAACTCACATGGTGGGATGGTCACCTTTGACATACATTAAGCAACTGAAACGAGTAAAATCAAGCCACAAAGGGCAACCTCTAAACAACATCTTCTAGCTTCTAGGCAGCTGACCTTGTCAAGTCACACCTAATAAAGCCAAACATTAATGCTAAAAACAAAATTCTGGATAACAGCATCCACTGCTCTAAAAAGTCGTGGTGCAATCCTACATAAAACATCAAATAAAAAAAAATAAAGAAAAAGGACGAGGCTATCCTCCTGATTTAGCAGAACAAGCCTGTATGATTCTTTCCAAGATCTACAGTAAACATAAAAGCTTGCATATGATTTTCAACAGGACTAAAATGGCCCAATTAAATGAAAGTTTCCCACAACATCAAGACTCTTAGCCACTGGCCAAATGTGTACTTGTTGTATTCAGCTTAGAAGCAACATACCTGCGATATGTGGACCAGGCCCTCCCAACGTTTGGGCAATCCTTCCAGCTGAACAAAGCATCCAAACTGCATGATGTTTGTCACTTTGCCGTAGTAGATCTGGAAGACAAAGTGGAAATGGACAGCCATTTTTGCGACTAAGGCCTGAATGGTCGACTTTCTGCAAGATTTGCTTTCATAAAACAGGCAAGTGGGTATCATACAGAGTCACCTACTGTCAATCACAGGTGTACGAGATCAAAAAGTAACAGTGAACGCTAACTTTTTTAGCGCTAACACAACTGACACAATAAAAAACACAGCATAACGGACAAGCTAACACAACACAACAAACAAGCCAACACAACAGACAACACACCCAGCGTGCATGCTGTCCTACTCTCTTCTCGTGTACGCGACTTCAAGGCTGGGTTCAATCGTTCTTAAAAGTATGTACAGGCCCAACACCAAACTCTTCTATAATACAACTATGTACCTTGAATGGAATTTGAAGAATGAAGGAGCTGCATTTGCACTGACAGTTTATTTGGCAAACTTGCTGCATTCAAGGCACTACTTCCCTCAGTATACCGACCCTTTTTATTATTATTTTTCTCAGTCTCTCTCCACCTTATTTGATTTGACTTTTTTGCCTTAAGTGCCAGCAGCTACAACACCTTTCCCCAGAGTGTTGATGCTGCAAGCAGGTCAGTGCCACCTTTTCGACTGGTACCCAGTAGGGCTAAGTATTCAATGAATGGCAGGTAATTTGGCCTAACGGGTGTCTTATTCCAACCAGGACATTCTCATTGAAGAGCCTAAGTCTACAGTGCTCCACCTCTTTTACCTCAATAGAGTTAAGATTTCTCACTTTTTGAGCGGAAGGAACTGCATTTACTAGCTGCAGGTATAATATAACTAAATTGAGGAACTATGAACATTTTAGCCTCAAAAAGCGCAAACAATACTCTATGCTTTCAACAATGGTATATGGAGACATAGCTGCAAACTGCTTGCTATTCAGCATTAAGCAAGACACATTAATAGGTGGTTAATGAAAAAAATATTAGAAAAACCATGTCAAAGATTATGCCCTGGTTATTTGGTAGCGAGCACACATTCAACAGGAGTGAGCCCAACTTTAACTTCATTTCTGCCAATGTGTGCAAGCTTATGCAAAGAGCACAGTCAACTGAGAGCTGGAAATTAATACGTCAGCCACAAGAACAATCATCGTCACCATCATCAGCAGCAGCAGCCTGTCTACGCTCACTCCAGGGCAAAGGCCTCTCCCATAGGTCTCCAATTATCCCGGCCCTGTACTAACCGCAACCACTTTATCACCGCAAACTTCTTGATCTCATCTATTCACCTAACTTTCTGCCGCCCCCTGCCACGCTTGCCTTCTCTAGGGATCCACTCTGTTACCCTTAATGACCAAACAGAACAATATGGGCATGCAAAGAGAAGCACTCACCTGCCCCACAACAGGGTCGGGAGACTTTGGAGGAGCAACAGCAGCAGCAGCAGCAGCAGTTTTATCCTTACGGCTTGAGCCGTGGTGCCGGTCTCTCGACCGTGACCGCCTGCGGTCTCTGCTGCGACTGCGCGAACGGCGGCTCGAGTAGCGCCTCGAATAGGGGCTCCTGGTGCGCGAGCGAGACCGGTGCCTTGAAGAGCGGGCTATGGGGCTCCTGGACCGAGACCGTGACCGGTGCCTCCGAGACCTGCATGACCGCAGTTTTCTTCTTTTTCAGAAAAAGCTCCTGCACGCAGCAGTACATTGCAACCACTGAGTTGCTAGAGCAGACAGGTATGTTAAAGGACTACTGACCCCTGACTGGTGTTTTGGGATTATTTGTTGTTACGAGTGCGTCATAAGATTCAGTTTCACCCAGGGAGAGGCAAAGGCACATGCGGAGGAGGTCTTTACAGTACGCTGCAGGTCACTTTTAATGCGCAGCATTCTTTGCCAAGTACCCCAACAGCCAGGACCATGTAACGCCCTGCATTTCCACAAAAATGCAGATATCGCGGAAGCTCCTCTTGTAACCGCTATAATGGCGTAAATGGAGATAACTGGTCGCATGAAATTTTGAAAAACTAAAATATAACAAAATTACGGAAAAGGGAGAACCGTGTAACGTCCTGCATTTCCACAATAATGCAGATTTTGTGCAAGTTGCACATGTAATCATTAAAATAACGTAAAGATAATTGGTCAGACCAAATTTCTAAAAACTAAAAAATAAAAAATATTAAAAAATTATTGAAAATGGCAAAATGTATAATGCATGGCATTTCCACAACAATGCAGATTTTGCAAAAGTTCCACCTGTAATCATTATAATAGTATAAATGGAGATAATTAGTCAAACGAAATTTTGAAAAACAGGAAAATAAGAAAATATCAAATAATTACGGAAAATGGCGAAACATGTAATGCCCTGCATTCCCACAATAATGCAGATATCGCGAAAGTTTCACCTGTAATCGTTACAATAACGTAAATGGAGATAATTGGGCGAACGAAATTTTGAAAATGTTTACTCGGTTGTTATTTTTGCTATGCACGGGCTCGCTTGCTTTGTCCCCTCCCGACTACTGTGTGTGTCAGCGAGAGGGAAGGGGCACACTAATCTTGACCAGCTGGAAGCTCCCATGTCACGTACCTCCGTACACAACATGGACACCAGCCTGTTTCACATCATGCAGCAGCCAAGCCACTCTCTTTCCTGACCTCTCAAAACTGCAGCAATAATACTGATTTAAAGTGCAACATTTGGCCCCCAAAACTGCAGGAAAGCATCTTCACAAAGCGACCTATGCCAGTTCTCAAAAATTGAGCTTTGGTGTCAGCATTCCTTTGGGGCGGGGATTTCAAGGATGTGCCCTTAAACGGCTTAACAGGGTCCTCGATACCCTCATTATTCAATGATGCACGACATTTCATGTTTTTTTACTTACATTTCTTCTCATTTGAATGTGCAAGCATGCATGTGTTGGCAGCAATCTCATCAGGGTAGTTTTTGTAAAAAGGGCAAAGCGACAGGGCCAGAAGTTAGCCTTGCGGTGCAACAGACATAGATATGCTGAAAGCTTTCCTATGCAGTAAAATGTGTTTCTGTTGGCTCTTTCGAACAAGACGAAAGTTGGCCTGAAAGAGTAAAACCCACACAAAACAAGCATACCAGCACTTTTAAGCAAAGAGCAAATAGACCTCCCATAAACCACAACCTTTGCTACTAAAAATTGCAAAAAAGATCCCTAAAAATGAAAATGCACGGAAGTTCAGCTTCACTGAATACTGCTGTTTGTCCAGAGAGTAGACAGAATTTTTAAGAATGAAGTGAATAGGATAATTGTTCGACTATTGAAACAATGTTCATAAAGTTGAAGGTGACCAAACTAACGCACAGGGACGAGACGGATTTCTTCAATGTGGGCTCACGTGCGAGCGAAGTGAAATTCCAAGTGCAAATAATTGGAGATGAAATCAAGAAACTGAAGCAACTCACCAATCACTTTAAAAAATGAAGTGTAATTAAGTAAAATTAAATATAATCCGACATTTCAAATTTTCACTTTCCCTTCCACTGTCGCCTCTGAGCAAACTGTTGCCTAAAAACGACACCACTATATGCTACCCAAAGTTCGAAAAGTTTTCAAAAAAATTTGGTTGCTTCTCTAGAATTTTGTGCAACCATCTTTGAGTTAGCCACTTGCTTTAGCCAAGGAGAAAGTACAGTGCGGCCTGCTTACGACAAGCCTTAGAAGCACGCTTTGTTAGCTTGTTAAAATCTGCAGTTTACAATTCATAAGAAGTTCATAAGCATACAAAAAATAGCAGCAAGTACAGTTGACTCTTGTTAAATGGAAACTCAAGGAACCAGGGAATTGTGCTCCATATATCAGAAGCTTCGTCTACATCGAGAATAGGATCAATGCAAAATCTAAGTAATAAGAACAGAACACAATAAGAACAAACAATTTCACAAAAGCAGTCAGTGGATGCGATGCTTTTCTTTTTTCAAGTACACACAACTAAAGAAAGAAATGTCGTCAGTCCACTTACTCATCCAAGCTGGAATACAAAACAGAAAAAGCTGTTTATCGCCTAGTGAAAAATTACTTCATATTTGCTTTTTTTTTTACGCCCTCACAACCATTTAATTTTTGAATGGCGCCACCCCTACTCGACAGGCTGTGCGGAATCAGTTTGAAACCTTCTTCTCATTAAAAGAATCTCCTCAGCATTTTCAATGACAATTTCACCCGCGTAGATTCATGACCCACGGGCTTAAAAAGCATCATGTACAGATACAATTTTTTTTTAGAGATACATGAAAATGTTTCCAATGGCCTATGTTGCGTCTTTTAGAAATATATCATTTCTTTACTGAAATAAAAATTAAACAAGAAACACGTTTTGGTTTATCCAGCCTTCACTAGATGGCAGTAGCTGCCCAGCAAGCGAGAGTTTTGTTTATTTATTTCACTAAAGAAGTGACATATTTCCAAAATAAGTAAACTAGGCCGTTTGGAGGAGAATTTTTGATGGGCCTGCAAAACGTTTTTTACTGGTGCACGATGGTGTTTAAGCCAGTGGGTCAAGAAGTAGTGAGTTCCGCAGGAATGTTACCAGGTGAGTCCCTCTCAAGCTCTTCCTCCTCATCTTCACTTTCACCAGGAGAGATCAGCTAGTTATAACGCTGTGCACGGCATTTTCTGGGCCCGTTGCACATACAATACCAAACAAAGGCTCTAAGGCCTAAGTGTACCTGGATACAACTGAAAGCACAACACAGCAACTGCAAGCACGCAATGCGGTGGGGTGTGCAGGAAAAACTGGGAAGGAAAAAAAAAAACGGAGGCCATTAGGTAGAAACCATAGTGCGATGTGCACCGCAAAGGCTGTGTGCTTGCCTTTTTTTAGTTCCGTTTAATTTAGCAGTGGTCGCAATATTTGACTTCTGTTTAAGGGCTTTTTTTTTCCTTTGTTTACATAGCTTTGATAGAAAACCAACCAACTGTGAGGCGTTTGTTGCAGTAAGGCAGTTAGTTGTTCCAGCTAACAATTTCCATTTGTCGAAACCCTACCGTACACCGATCAAGTCTGTGCTGTCATGAAAAACAAGGAAGTTTGGAATCCCTGATCAGACCACAACTAACATAACATTCAGCACCCAGCATGTTTTCCAGTTCTCAGAGCGATATTATAAAATCACCATAAAAAAGGAGAAAGATGTCGAATATCTGTAAAATTCATGCTTACCACACGTGAGCATAACAGGAAAAAAAAAAAAAATCACGCAAAAGCCTTCATGAATACACTCGCTCCCACTTACCCTGTTTTCTTGAACCTGTACGAAATTGGGACATATTTACTCATGTCATCACACTATGCTGATGATTGTTTCTACGTGCCATGAAATTTTATTTACACTGGTATGTTTATTCTCATTTATTGATTGTCACATATGGCTTCAATGTCTTCTTTCGACACGACAATTTGGCACTTTACGATTTCCCCAGGAAAAAAATCCTGCAAAGTACGTCAAGGCATCCTGATGTTTTTATTGGATTCCTTTCTTAGAGCTTTATTACTTTTGTTTGTGTTTGTAGTGCATTTTAATTCGAATTTTTATATGCTTTTCCTTCCAAAAGCAGCCGAAATTTCCCCGTTTCCGCGGACTAAACAAAGCGGGTCACCTCAGTGGTGACTCCTCCGAGCGACGCGAGGTGGCACTGCGTATAACAGGGATGCTGTTTGAGAGAGAAGGATGTCATCGCTGAGGTAACCTGTTCTGCGCCTACACGACACACCTCCCAATTCCAGTACACCATCATGGAGAAAGACAAGTGACCTAATTTCTACTGTAATTTCCCCGAAGGGTTGCTAGGCACCCTGAAACACTCCCCACACTTTGATGTTTGAATAAATTTGTAGGTATGATTGTACATGTGTCTATGTAGCCATTAAAAGAAGATGAGTAGTAGCATTTGTTTGTTGTATACAAATTCATAACAAGCAAATGTTTAGTACACCTGTATATACTCTGTGACCGTCACTGATAATGGCCACGAGAGAACTAGTACCTACATATAGTCACACAAATGTTTGTGTGTGCATATCTGCATGCGTGTGCATTAGAAATTATTACATGCCATCATTATAGGCTACCTGCATTTTTTTAGTTTCTTTGTGTTCTTTTTATATTTTACATTGCATAATGGCATGATACTAGAGTAATAATAATTGCAACATACCTCATTTAAATACTATGCTCTGGCATTGAAATTGTTTACATGGGATTAGGCTAGGAGAAGCACATTTTAAGTACCAGCAATCTGAACAAAGTTACAGGCCCAGTCAAGCAGGGCACAATTCTCAGATATTTAACAGTTTAGCACTGATAAAAAAATTAAAACTCCAAAGTGACATGCAAAAAATTTAGCACTAGCAAACTTGTCACAAGCAATTTGTTACCATTTGACACCTTCATAATCCTACCTGCTATGCTTGTCACTGCTTCGATCTGCATCTTTGCTCCGTTTCCCACTCTCAGTGTCACTTTTTCTGGAAGACACAAGGTGGAAAAATTACGTAGCATTCACAGCTTGCACTGACATTTAAAGAAAAATCCCACATCGCATGCAAAAAAATTTTTGTGCACAGACATACTTGACGCTAGGAGCCAATGCCTCAAGCTCTGCGAAGGCATCCGACGCCACCTTGACATCTTCCTCAAGCAAAGTCTGAAATTGAAACCTTATGTATACCAGGCATTCCCAGAAGGCGAAGACTAACAGGAAAAGTGTTGACTAAATGTAACTCACCCGAGCATTGGGGTCATTTGGAAGAGCGAGAAACGGAAAACGTTCACGTTTCAAGTCGAGTTCTGTCTTTGGCTTTTCTTCGAAGCCTTCCTTTGATGAGGTTGTTCCTGGCTTCTTCGGCCTCATGTGCTGGATTATGCGCAGCAAGTTCGCTATGAGCGAATCCTGAAACCAGGAGGGAAGTATTAGGCCGATCAGCAAAAGCGAAATCCACACATCCAGTTCATCCCAAACGCAAATTATTATTTTCAATACCACGGAATATTGCGAAACAAACCTCTGAATAATACGTGCAAGTTTCGACTAGTACATCACACAAAAAAACGCCTTTATTGGGCAACTAGAACCATGTAAAAAACCATGCAAGAAGGTATTATCAAGTTTCACAATCGTGCGAAACCCGCAACGTGCCGTTTGATATGGTTTGTTATGGTCAAATATAACGCAGCTACGCTCTATTTCACCAAGGGAGTGGGATCCGACGCGCGTAAAAAACAGCTGTGCGAATCAGCAGCAAGAGAACGAGAGTTTTAATCTGTTCCAAATTCCGCAACAGCGATTTATAACCGCAAAAGCACGATTCTGTTCATCCACACGAACGTAATTTAATGCCCGAACGCGACCTGCGGGGAAGTGAAAGCAAACTGTGTTAGTACTCACCGAGAACTCTGCCTCATTATCTAGCAGGGCTTTCTTGAACGACTCGAAAGTACCATTCTTGTCGGCCAGGTCGATGATGAACTCGGCTGCACAGGTTTACACCAAGACATAACACGTCGTTATAAAAGTCAGAACAAGAGGTCGCAGGCAAGAGGCAAAGACCCAACGCGATGCAAGCAATCAATAACATAGTGCCGAGAATACGACGAATCCTTACCCATGTCTTTGTCATTGATTCCCAGATGGTTGTCCAACTCCGTGCAGATTTTTGACACAAGCGACAGATACTCGAGCTTGGCGATTTCGTTCATCTTGGCTAGCAGAGAAGCGCACTACGCCGATTTCAGACCACAAAAACGGCTGCTCACGAGCAAGCGAGAACAGGTATCACCTACAAACGTAGCACATTTGGGGACAATACTTTTACAAAGTACCATTCACTCGGCGATGGGTTTTCCTTCATCGACGTGCAAACCACGAACCCACAACCAACCCACAACTTCATGAACACAAGAGCGCGTCCATATTTTTTGCGAAGTTACCACGGCAGATGTCGCATAGGTGCGAGAGTATTTCCGGTTCCGCTTGGCTTTTGGCCCTCTCCGTTTCCTCCGTTTCCCTCTCCCGCTGTGTGCAGCCAGCAGCGAATGTGTGCCGCTACGCATGCACACAGGATTCGAAGCAACGAATGTGCGGTACCGACGGTGTTGTTGGTGTTGTCTTTTCTTTCTTCCTCATGGCTGTCAGCACCTGCAGTCGTGGGCAGAGCTGTGCCATAAATTGAATGGCGCTACTTCGAAACAACTTGTAACCCGTCGGATCGCCTATTTTCTCGTATAAACATGTTTTTAGTTATCCTACTCGCTGTGACGTTACCGCTGTCACTAGCTGTCTGGTCGCTGTCGGTGCTTTCGTCATGGTATACAGAAAGTAAGTTGCGTTTTTATGTTTCCAACAAGCGATTGCTATGACTGTAGAGCCGTTCTCTGATCAGCCACGGCTCGCTTGAAAACTTGGGTGCTCGCAAGCGTCGTTGGAATTGCCGTTGAGTGCTAAACGTACCGATACCTTATTTTTCTCGTTTCAGGTATAGCGCCGCCCACTCCCCTACGTTTTTTCTTGTCTGCTTTTGTTCCAATTTTAATATCGTCTTGGGGCTACAGAAAGAAGAGTCTGGATTTGTCGGGAGCGCTGTGCGGTACGTGGAGCCGATATGTTACTTTCTAACGTGCGGGGCTCGAGGAGTATAATTTCTGTCGTAATTTCTTTTCAGGTGTGGTGGTTGGTTTCGTCCTGACATTAAGCAGCTACCTTTTCTTCATCGGCCTGCTCACATTCTTCATTTCATCCTCACAAGCGACGAAGTTCAGGTCTGACCTGAAGCGGAAGTTTGAGCCGCACCACAAAGAAGGTGAATTCCTTAGCATGCGTGTGTGCATGTGAATGCAGTGTGGAATGATGACGAAGTTCTCTAGCTTTTAAACTGCATACGTTTCATTGGCCTCGCATCCAAACATCACAGGTTGCATGCTGCCACAGTCTCGTGAACCTTCATCGAACGTGTGCTGGCGTAGTTTTCTCCTGAAACTTACCTGCTGTTCTATTGCACCATGTGCAGTCCTGTCGATGGTCTCTTACTCTGAGCAATTGCTTGGTCGCACTCATTTGCGTATAGTGAGGTTGCATATAGTTGAAGAGTTTAGGAAACCCCCAAGGTGCAGTTTTAGTTTCTGCTAAAAAAGGAAATTTTACATCCAGCTAAGTTTCAGCAACACGTACTGCTACAGGAGGAAATGAGCAGTTTTCTTCGAAATCTTTGCAGTCGAAGAGTTCATTCCAGAGCGCGGTGAAGTTTCCTTTTACTGCAAAGCTTTCTGAGAAAGCTCTCCTTTCTGTACTGCAGCATTTTATGTGGTTGTGAATTTTTCAGTAAAGTTGATGTCGGGCTAGTTGTTGTAACTAAGTTTTGCTTTTTATGGTAACAGAAACAGACACAGGAAAAAAAACTTGCACTTTCACGAGAAAACGGCACTTCACAAGCGCCATCTTCTTGTGAACTTACGTTTTTTACTGAGTCCATCTCTATTATTATAACAAAGGCAACTTACCTTTTAATCCTGAAACAACTGGTATATTTTGTCTTTTTTGTTACAGTAACAAAAGAAAAGTAATAACTGCGTGCACGTATCTACACACGTATTCTTTTTTCACAGAAACAGTTATGTGCTAATAAATGATTATTCTGATTCATAGGTCATCACAAGTGGTGCCAGGTTTTTGCATAGTGAAGAGTTAACAAATTCTCCAAAGTTTATACGGGGCTACTTTACAGATTAAGTAGTGATTTGATTGATTGTGGTGTTTAACGTGCCAAAGGCACACCTGGGCTATGAGGCGCGCCGTAGTGGAGGGCTCCGGATTAATTTTGACCGCCTGGAATGTTTACACGTGCGCCGAAATATCGACACACAGACGCATTTTCGCTTTTCGCCTCCATCAGAAAGGCAGGCACCGCGGCCGGGAAGCGAACCTGCGTCCTCGTGCTCAGCAGCACAATGCCTTAGCCACTGAGCCACCGTGGCGGTATGCAAATGTGCTTGAATAAATGTTTCATTTAATTTGCTGTGAACTGAAGAACCACCCCCCCACAACGGGTTCATGGAAATTCTCTTTCACTATTTTACAGTATAATGCAGTTATCACCTAGCTGTCAGAACTGAACAAAGTTTTTTGTCTTTTAAAAAGTGAAGAGCTCGCACAGTCTGTCGTTAATAATGCCAACCAGTGCAATAAAGAAAACGATGGAATGTCGGGACTAAATGAGTCAAAGCTGCTTTTGTCTATCAAAGCCATTGTCCTATCAATGCTGTTGCTGATAGAACAATGGCCGGTAGTTGGGAACAATTACGTGTCGCCACTACCGCTGTGTGTCGGCATGCCTTAAACACGCCTGCTCCTTAAATGATGAAGTGCACTGTTTGCCAAAGTTGCAGTGGTAGCTTAGTGCTACTTAAAACTCTTGATCGGTCAATGGTCCAGCAGCTTTTTGCGCAAATGCTGCGCACAGTTTGAAAAACTTCTAGCACCACCTAGTGCTAGTGTATAGTAATCAAGATGCTTAGTTTCTATACACGATTTTAACAGTTCAACTTCATTCTTGTGGCTTTTGTCTTTTCGTACAGACAGATTTTGTAGACATTGAAAGAACTAGGTATACTTTTCAAAGGCAGGGATTGAATGCTTTTAATCGATATAATGAATGTTGGAGAGTGTTGAAGCCAAACTTTGTACATGACATGGGATTTGCGAATAACGTTTTGATATAGTTTTTCTCAGTTAACAAAGCTGCCAGCACTTGGCCTTGCCCTTTCCGTTATACATAAAATGCAAGCCTTCCTAGTGGTATTTCCGAATTATGTCACAGGAGACGCGACAGTATTGTTTGGTCGAGAGGTGACTGATTTTCTGTTGTATAAGAAAGACATAAGTTGGCATCACATTCATATCGGGTGCTTTCAGGATTCTGTGTCTGCAGGTGTACATTGTATACTAAGTTGTACTGTCTGCATTACAACCAAACCAATTTTTCATTGATTTTTGTGTACGTCTGGGTAAAAAAAGATTTTTGTGTGCACTGCCTCTTGACAGCATAAATTTTTTTGCAGTACATTCACATGGGATGCAGCAGTGAAATTGAGTTATCCCAAAATTCAGCGAGCCAGCATTGCTGCCATTCAGTATTGGTTGCCAGCATATACTGTTGTATTGAAAGTGCAGCAAAAACTGCCAGTTGAACTGCAGCAAATGGCGTGTCCCTTTGACAAAAATAAACCACCATTTGTGTGTCATTGGCTGCAGAGAACGCTTATTCTAAGTGTTAGGTGGAGGCATAACAAAAGTTTTTGCAACCAATATGTGACAGCGGAGGGATGATGTAGGTAGTATTGAATTGGGCAGCTTGAAGAAAGAGAGAATCACACAGTTGAGTGGCGTAATTGGGGGTGAGGGGGGGTCTTGTTTCCAGGTGTAAGCAGAGGAGAAAGCGTTTGGTGGCAGCAGGCAGCAAAAAATTGCTTGTGACCTTCAGCTTTTCACACCTTGTGAAACTCATGATGTCTGCAGCAATATTTATGACTATAGGGGAAATAAACTTTGGCAACAATTTTCCTGTATCCCTGGCTTATTTTGATCCATGTTGACAAAAAGTGGAGGTAATCTTTGGTATAACTGAGGAACGCTTCAAGTCGGTAACCTTGTTGCTTACAAGATTCGTATTTGTATTTTCGTTCTTTGCCTATCGCTGCGGAGGTTTTTTAACTTAGGTGCAAGAGTCATCCAGTTAACACCCTCCTCTGCACGTTGTGTCTCTCAGATGCCACAGAAACAGCATTGCATGATGGTTCTCAGTAACAAGAGGCATGAAGAACGGAAGTAGCTGAATGAAAATCTAAGGAAGAAATTGAACCATCCCTCTATCGGACACAACACTTCATTCCTGAAAGATGCACATGGGCCGTGATAGTTTTGTGCACCAGTGGGCACCGCAGCACGATACCTCTCAAGGTTTTGCTGTTCTCCGCTGTTCACCTTCGTGGGGGTCGTCGTCTTGCAGGGGGCCAGCGCAACTGGGTGCAGGTGCTTTGCAACGGGGGCGTGGCGACGGAGTTTGCGCTGCTCTACATGCTCGAGTGCGGCATGGGTGAGAAGCTGGTGGAGCCGGCCACCGACTGGCAGTGCACCCTGCTCTCCCTGGCCGTGCTCTGCGCCCTGGCTGAGAGCTGCGGGGACACGTGGGCCTCCGAGTTCGGCGCCGTGCTGTCCCGCACGGACCCCTTCCTCATCACCTCCTTTCAGAGGGTTCCCCGGGGTGAGCGCCTTGTCCTCTCTCTCTCTCTCTCTCTCTCTCTCTCTCTCTCTCTCTCTCTCTCTCTCTCTCTCTCTCTCTCTCTCTCGATCTCCCCTTCCCTCCCATCACACTGGCGCAGTCTCAGGGTTGATGCAGAGCTGTTGCCTTGTTGACAATCTCTAAGCCGTTCTAGTCAAATACTTCTCACTATAATGTATCATATTTCGTATGCTGCTAGCCATAAGGGGAGTTTGTGTCCACCGTTCCGGCTAACGAAGCAATGAAGAACATTTATTAGTAGTGGTGGCTTAAAATTGCCCAAGGGATAGACAACAAACTCCTTCTTGTGGCATACCAAATTTGACACATTATAGTGGGGAGTATGATGCTAGGAGTGAGGGTTGTGTGAAACCGTGACTGCAGAGCCAGAAACGTGCATCCAAGCATGGGTGTGAGGGTTATGTATTTAGAGGGAAAGTGAGAAACAGAAGGGCTGGTTCTACCTTGCACCAGTGACCGCACGTTAAGAGGGAATAGGTTTTGTCCACTTTTTCAGTCCCTGGGTGGCTTGTGGACGGTGGCTTCTGCCAGGTGTCTTGCCAGCATGTTTACCTCGAATCCAACATCTCTAATCAGCGATGTAGTGATCACTGAAGAGGGCGTGTTAAATCTTATAAAATGTAATGGACCCAATGGTATCCCTAACACGTTTCTCGTTCACTACTCTCTTTGGACCTCTCAATACCTTACAATTTTCAATAAATCCGTAAAATCTGGTACCGTTCCCAGATTTTTGAAAAACGGCAAAATAGTACCTTTGCATAAATCTGGTGACAAGCAAGCTTTCAGCAATTACAGGCCCATCTCTCTTACCCCTTATTCCTGCAAGCTATTTGAGCATATTATATACAAACATACTATTATTGCATTTCTCAAATCTAACAGTCTAACTTCCAACATGGATTCAGACGAAGTTATAGCACTGTTACGCAGTTAACCGAATTCGTGCACGACATTACTAGTAACATGGACATTGGTAATCAGGTTGACGCATTATTCATTGACTTTTTGAAAGCGTTTGACACTGTACTTCACTCTAAACTACTATGTAAATTAAACACCATATTAAACAACCCGCAACTAGTTACTTGGATTTCTAATTTTCTTTCTGAGCTCCCGCAATACGTTTGTTATAACTCAACTGACTCCGAAATTGTTAGTGTTAGTTCAGGCGTTCCACAAGGTTCTGTGCTTGGCCCGTTACTGTTTCTACTGTACATAAACGATTTGCCTAATCACGTCACCTCTAAAATTCGTCTGTACGCGGATGATTGTGTTTTGTATGAACCCATTGACTCTCCTGAAGCTCATCATCGTCTAATTGACTCATTTACTAAATTTTGTGAATGGTGTGCAACGTGGCAAATGAGTATCAATTTTAACAAATCCGTGCTTATGTCTTTCACGAATAGTAAGTCCCCTTCCTGCTTCACGTACTCGTTTAACGGATCCACCTTAAAAAAAGTAACAGAATACAAATATCTTGGTGTTGTTCTTTCCAGCAAATTATCTCGGTCTTAGCATATTAACTTTATCTGCACAAAATCTTTAAAAAAAATTGGGTTATTTAAGACGAACACTGTCCCAATCCCCAAAAAGCACTAAATTACTAATGTATAAAACACTGATTCGTCCTGTACTTGACTACGCATGCCCCGTATGGAACCCACACAAGCAGGGGGAAATCGATAGAATTGAGGCCATTAGAAAAAAGCTATCAGATTTATTTGTAATTGCTATGATCGCTACTTTTCACCTTCCCTTGCCCTGTCTTGTCTTGAACTCTCCACACTACGCATGCGCCGGCTAAATTTAGGGTTCTATGAAATTGCTTTACTGTTTTATTAACTCAGTATATCGCATGTCTGACAATACCTACATCTCATTTGCCTCGCCGTCCATAACTAGAAGTAATCACCACCTTAATATCAAGCCTTACCATTGTCGAAACCAACACATTCAAATTGAGTTTTTTTTTTTCCTTTCACTGCCGATCTCTGGAATGGATTGTCCGGTGATACTCGCTCCCTTCCGCTGGAAAATTTTTCACTTGCCCTTGCTGATTTGCGTTAACTGTTCTTTTGTTTTATTGCTCTCTGTTTAATTGCTATTTTTTGTTCTGTGAATGCTCACTCCTGCAGCCTACTCACTACTGCAGCCCCCAAATTGGGGGCTGCAGTATGTATAAATAAAATAAATAAATAAATAAATGAGCCAGCCTGAGAGAAAGTGCGGTGTGTAATCGCTGTAAAGGTTGGAGTGGTCTGATTCAAGCTGAGGGTGCAGTGTGGCGCATGTCTCGAATCTGTCTGATTTGTCAAGTAAGCGTACACGTGGTTCTAAATTCACTCTCAGTCCAATTTGCACTGATTGGGGTGTGAGCAAGAAAGTAAAAGAGGGCTGGTTCAATCGGTCAAGTTTACTTAATTAAGGCAGCGTGGAATGTTCGTAGTGCATCACAGCAGCTGGTTTGAATAACAGCAACGTACAACAGCTAGAATGAGTGTTTTGATGAGTGGTTTGTTGTTTCCTGTTCATGATTAAACTGTCGGCCCAGTCTAATCGCATGTGAGCCCCGTTCAGTGCAAGTCTGCCCTCTTCAGTTATCACCTACTCAATCGGGCTCCTGTTTTCGTGTGCCATTGTTCTTTGGCAACTGCATTGCACAAGGAAAACCGGCAGCCCTTGAGAAGACAACATAGTGGAAAGAACTTCAAGGGGCAGTATCGGGCCTGCTGGAATATTCCACATTTATGCATAAGTTCAGTTTGCTCAATGGGATAGCACTGCTCAGGGTTTAAATGAGCTGTGAAAGTGTATTCGTAGCTCATTCAACTGACGACCAATTTCCTGCTTAGGAAACTGCGTAGTGCAAATGTACTAGGTAATAAGGCATAACAATATTTTTTCCACATTCATGCTTTCAGATATTTAGGTATAAGCTGTTACATGGAGTCATTTAATCATTTTTATTGATGCGCATGGCAATCACAATGAAATGCATGCTTAACTTTTAATTCCAAATGTTTTTTTTCCCGGTCTGTCCTTGAAACTTTTTCTACTGATGTCATGCAGTTCTGGTGGCAGCTCTCAGTTCTTGAGTGCTTTTTCTCGAATGGATACAAGGGGTCACTTTAAATGTCAGAGCCGTTTTGTGTGCATGCAAAAAATAGAAGCCCCTCAGCCCTTATCCAGGATTTACGACGAAGGTGAAGGACTGATAGGCAGCACGCGTCGTGTGTTTGTGCTGGCCCGAGATAGCCAGCGGGAGCCAATATTGAGCAATGTCTGGGAGGGGGTCAGCGACGGTGAGATAAGAGATTTGTTTAGTCTGTGCCTCTGGCGGACGGGCCAAGCCTGTTGAATGTCGCTATTGTTTATCACTTCACTCCCATATACTCAAGGTCTGTTCTCGTATAGCCCTCTTTCTGATTGAAATAGTTAGCTGCTCGTGTTTGGCAGCTAAATAGTTGTGATTTCCATTAGTACCTCTGGCACAGTAGCCTAGTTGCAGCTGCTATCTGATTATTATGGTTCTATCATGTGCTGCTGTGATTCTATTGTTTGAGTACGCAGTAGCTGATGCTGTGCCAAGGAGACATAGAAAGGGCAAGACCAGGAAGAGTAGAACGTGTTGGCGCGGACAAGGAAAGTTGAATGGCACACTGAACTGGCCTTCATTTCCTGCCTCTTTTCCTTATGCTAGCTTTGGTAGCGGGCCTCTGTTGATTCGTCATACTTTGTGGTTAGACAGGAGGAAAGACATACGCTTGCCAGTTGTGTTCGTTGGAATTCTGTCATGCGCTTTGTGTTTAGTTTTCTGTTGGGCTGTAGGAAATGAAAAGTGGGTCAGTGGTTCTTTCATTCTTTTTTTTTTTTATCAGAAGCCTAGCAATGTACTTTTGGTTTCATTTAATTCTTCTTGCTACGATAAGTGTGCATTAAAATCTCTAACGATTGCTTTCCTCGTAGGGGGGTGGGTGGGTTAGTAATGTTTCTAGTGTTTGCAAATGGTTCAAAGAAATAACAGTGCTATGGTACAGTGACTGACATAGCACTACTCAGGGGAAAGCAGGTGTTTTGGTCTAACATATGTTGCTAAGCATTGCATGTTTACAATTCTTTTTACAGACGATTTTTACTCTACTGAAGTTGTTTATTCATTTTAATCAGCAATATCAGTTGGTTTTGTGTGATTCATGAACCACTCTGCTTATATCTTTGTCCACTTCCAATTCAAAAATGTCAAATATTTTTTTTTTAAACTTTACAACTGTTGTTCAACTCGCCAGTTGTTTTGAAGACTAGGGGACTTCGTGGTAACCAAATGAGACGTGCAGCCGCTAGTGAAGACAGTTCAAAGAAGCACATGTGTATTTGTTTTTACTATCAAATAAAGTGGTTCAAACTGCTGATAACTTTATATTGAAATGTCCAGGTTCACTCGTTGCATATTCACCCGCCGCGGTGGCTCAGTGGCTAAGGCGTTGAGCTGCTGAGCACGAGGTCGCTGGTTCGATTCCCGGCCGCGGCGGCCGCTTTTCTGATGGAGGCGAAAAGCAAAAACGCCCGTGTGCACGAGATTTCGGCGCACGTTAAAGATCCCCAGGTGGTCAAAATTAACCCGGAGCCCTCCACTACGGCGCGCCTCATCGCCTGCGTTGCGTCGGCGTGTTAAGCCCTACAATCAATCAATCAAATCAAATCAATCGTTGCATATTCAAGGGAAAATATGGTTTGTGCTTCGCTTGCTTGTTTCTTCGTCTCTTTTTAGCACTTTGTATCCATTAAACTTAGAGGGGTCCAGAAACACAGTTTTGAACACAGTTAAAGAAAGGGTGCCATCATGAAGCCGCATAGTTTATGGCATCTGTTCCATATACAGTTTTTTACTTACATCTAAAAGCTTGCAAGTTTCTTCAAAGTCTGTAACCCCTTTTCTTTCGTTATTGGAAAACCCCGCCATCATCCTGCACTTTTACACATTACGAAGCTGGCATTCCTGCTATAGAAGAGCTTTTTTATGCACGCCTAGTTTGGGGAAATGTCATCCATGCATCGTTTACTGACCTTTCGCAGTGTCTGTTGACGTCGGCACCTTTAGGCACATTTAGCATGCTTAATAATGTGTTCGCCTTGTTTTTTATATATGTACTGTATTTGCTGCTGTTGGGGGGAATAAAAATATGGACAGTGAAACAAAAGTTTCAAGGCATCTGCTACACATTTTGGAAACCGCTGAGGAAAGTGTGCGATCAAGGTCAGTTGCTTGGTGCAGTGAGAGAGACCTCAATGTGTCATTTGGCAGGGTGCAGTAATGTTACTGCCAACTGGACACTCGTGATAAGCAACATAGAAAAAAAATAGCTGAGGAACAGAAGAGTGTACAGCAATGCTGACAATGCATAAAAAAATTTTTTTTGTTTTGCATTGTCCTACTTAGGCGGAGTCGCCATCCTCATGTTAATAAAGCTTCTTCTTCTTCTTTCAAGTAAATTGCAGTTTTGAAATGTTTAGATGGCTACAGCACTTCAACATTGCATTGGGTGCATTTTGTTTTTCAGAACAGAATTTCGTATATTTCGTATTTTTTTCTACAAACCTGTCTTCTGGGCAGAATCCAGTGAGTGTCCTTTGCATGATGGAAACTAAAATGAGCCCCATGCTGTCATTTGTTTTTTCAAGCCCCTTCCTTGTGCTGTTTGTTCCACCATTCCAAAGGCACCAAGCACCTGGCTTAGCTCGCCAGCAGGTCGCAGTCGGCTTGCTTTCACAGGGGCAGAAAAGAAGTTGTACTAGTAGTACTATGTTTTTGTTCGTTTAAAGATACTAGTAGGAGACCGGCTGTTGGGAAGTGGGAAGAACAGCAGTGGTATTCTACACTGTAAATAGTGCCGAATGAATGCTTATGTTAAGGTGCCATGCTTCACACAGTTAGTGGTGTGTTTATTGGGCATTATCGCAGTGGTAACGTAGTGTACAACTTCAAGTTTTGCGTGAAATAGCCGAAGTGTTTGGCATCATCACATTGGTTATATGTAATCACACCCTCCATGAAAAAAAAAAGAACATACCTGCAGGGGAGGGGAGTTCCTTAGAGCATGGTGGCGTGACACTATTTATGGGGAACTTTACATAATTTTCACATTGCGGCAGTGATGTCACCATTTGCAGTGTTGTGCAGTTCCCCATAGACTCAGCACGCCTGTGCAAAGCGACACCCCCTTTAACACACCCTGTACTGGGTGTGCTTCAATTTCAAACGCTGCGGGATTCTGTCTCCTCCCAGAATATCCTGCTGAGGAGTAGAGCCCTTTGTATTACTGTATTGTAATGCTTTAGGGGACCAGCCAGCCCATAATAGCTGTCGAGGAAGGTGTCTGATCCTCTGGTTTGTTTAATGTGTGTGGAGGAGTGTGAAGGGGGGGTAGGGTGTTTTTATTTTCCTTCTTTGCCCAGAGTGCACAGCCAAAGTGTGGTTGTCCATAAGCAACACCGATATTACACCACTGCTATAATGCCGACATAGTACAGTGTCGACCATTTATAACGTAACCACTTATATAGTGCGGAACCAGATATAACGCAGGTTTTTGTGATCACCAGTTTGCCTCCCATAGAACTCAATGCATAAGCGTACTGCTTAAAACGTGGTTGGCCAAAGCACAATACCGTTAATAGTGCGGTTTTTTGGTGGGTCCGCTGATCGACTGGCGCAGCCAGCTGGGGCATTATTTTAGGGTCACGAGAAAAAAAGATGGAATCGGCCATCTGACGCAGCGCACGCTCCCTGCTATCCTCTAACTTCGACACACAAAAGAAAAAAATTGGTGCCCTCTGCCCCGCCCCCCCAATTACCCACACAGTAAGTTGCTTCTAATAAAACGTTGTGCACATAAGCAACCGCCCTTTCCCTTTTCGGACATTTGGAGATAGTGAGCTGATAAGCAACCCCCTTTGGCATCACAAACGCAAGGCGCGGATGAAAGAAAAAAAAAATCTGGCTTGCTTTCTTATCATGTTGTCTTGCCAGCATAAGCCGAGCTTTTTCACTCCCTGTGGCATCCGTTCTTCTCGGCCCTGAAAAACACAGATCCTTCAAAACATAAACAAAAAGTGTAAATTCTGCGCTCGCGGTTAGCAAGACCGTGCAGCGGCATCTGGTGTGGAAAAAAAAGACGAAATAAAGACCGTGCCTTTGTTTTTAATTAGTGTTCGATTGTGTATCGATAAACATAGAATATGATTGAAAAATAGGTTTTGTTTATAAACACATTTTGTTTATAAAGGGCGGACCGCTTATAGTGTGGATTTTCGCGGCTCCCAGGTCTGCACTGTATTGGGACTGCCAAGTGGCAGGGGAAATTTTTACCCCATGTGCCCAGTATGTTCACAAATGCTGCCACATCTGTATCTGTTTGTGACTACAAGTGTGTGTGTGTGTGTGTGTATGTGCCTTACCCGTAGCAGTGGCTTAGTGACTAGGCCATTGTGCTACAAGGACGCAGTTTGAAATCTCGGCTGCGGCAGCTGTGGCTCTGCTGGCAGCAAAAAACGTGTCTAAATGTTGGCGCCCATTGGAGATCTCCGGGTGGTTTGAACTAACCGGCATCCCTCTCTCACCATTGCTTGCCAGGCACCAACGGCGGGGTGTCGCTGGAGGGCCTGCTGTTCAGCGCCCTCGGCGGGGGCTTCATCGGCCTGGTCTACTACCTGTCCATGGCGCTGTTCCTGGGCCCCAGCAACCTGCGGGCGGCCTCGGCCCAGTGGCTGGTCATCCTGGTCGGGGCCCTGGCGGGCTTCCTGGGCTCCCTGCTCGACTCCTTCCTCGGGGCCACCCTCCAGTTCTCCGGTAAGGGGGTCTTCCACCCCACCCTCCCCCCTTCTTTTTTTAGTGTGTACCACTCTGTGCTGGGCACCCCTACAGCCAGGACCGTGTAACACCTTGCATTCACACAAAAATGAGTAATTGGCAGAGATAACACATTTAATCGTCATAATGGTGTTCGTAGGGACAATTGTGGAAACGGAATTTCAAAAAACCAGAAAATGCGAATAGGAAAAATAAAAAATTGTGAAAGTGAACTTGTTAAATAAAAAATATGCATCTTGTACAACTACTCCACAAAATAATGATGAAAATAGAAATGCCCAGAAAAGAACGTCAAAACCACGAATAAAGATATCGTCAACATAGACCAACCGCGTAACGCCGGGCATTTGTGCGAAAAATGCATATAATTGGTGGAGTTAAGCCCCTCAGGCGCTTTTTTGGTGTTAATGTACTATTATGAGCAATATGAAAGGGAACACAGGAATGCGTAAAAAACACCCCCAGACCCAGATATGAGTGATACGCAGCGGCCGCCGTCCGAAACACAGTGGAAAGGGGGACGCTGTTCTAACAACTATTCCCATTCCCGCCGTGCGTCTTATCGGCTGTCCGACGTTACCGTATTATCGGTGAAATGACGTAACCTGCGGCTTTGTAGAAATGCCAGCGTGGTAGGGGCGCCAACAGTTAGTGGAAGAGCGCCCTCCTTTCACCCTTCGTTTTTCACAGCGCCATCCGCGTATCACTCCGAGTCTGTTTTGAGGCTGTTTGCCACGCGTTCCTGTGTTCCCTTTCATATTGCTCATAATAGTACATCATTGATGAAAAGAAGCAAACCAAAACTATAAAATAATAAAAACCCAACATATCGGGCTGCTTATAGCTAAATCTGGCTTAAAAGGGCACTGACACAAAAATTTTGCATCTTGGTTTTTTTTTTTTTTTTTGCAATAAGTAGCTAATGACGTACTTATCACATGTGGAAACCTCATTTGCTTCTGCGTGCGACGGTTGTTAAATTGGTGGTGTTTTCAATGCTGTCAGTCGCAGTTTTGGTTTCAGTGGTTGCCACGAAACACGACATTTTGTGTGAACAAAGCTGACCATATGATGGTCGGAGGGATATCGCAGAGCAGACCTGCCGTAGCACTGTCGAATCCGCGTCGCCGGCAGTTTCTGCGAATGCCCCCACGTACTGATCTCGTGAGCCGCTTAATTAAAAAGCGACCGTAGACGCGATGCAGGCGCTGTGAGTGCAAGTTGCTGCCGCGGCTAGGGAACGACGCTCGAGACAGTGGGTGGGAAGGTGCATGCTGGGAGAGCCGGCCAGTCTGCCTACTGGTCCGCCTACAGATGGGTTCAGCTTAGCACTGCGGCGGATATTCGATTGCTGCTCTCGTAGGTGGTGCAGAACCCGCCATCGCATCATTAACTCCTTTTTCATATGTGCTGCCATGTTTGGGACTTGGGTCCCATTTCATGCAGCAGTAACAAGCTATCGCTCGAGCTACCTGCTGCAGCCTGCGCCACTTTGCAGCCGTGGCCGCCGCTTGCGCAGCGACCATGCTCGCTCAGCGTGCTTTTCGTGTCCCCATGTGCCTGGCGCATTTTCACGTCCATTCTAATAAAAAGCAATAAAAATAGAGTGCCTGTAATCGCTGTAGAACTTAGGTTGCAGCCAGCTGCCCAATGATCCAACAAAATCACGGCGTCTCCGCCGCCAACGATCGGGTCATTCGTTGCTTGGGAGCACAAGCTCTGACCTCCGATTGGAGTGGCAAGCCAGCGGAAAATGCCAGCAGTGCAGAAGTCTCCAACAAAAACTTGTGACGTGTTTGGATGTTGTTTATTTACAAAATATCTGCGGGATGTCGATTGGGCGAGGTCCTCTGCTGTCTGCTCGTTTGCGTTTCGCACACTATAAAATTGATTTTAAATATGTTCCAGGCTATATTCGCCGCTGATATTTTGCAGATGATGTATGTGGGTTCACACCAATCTATCTCCGAAGTTATCTCGCCTTCGAAATTTTGTGTCAGTACCCCTTTTTGACAAGATGCTAGAAAATGCTGCATTTCTCTAAGTTTCTGCATATTTTTTTTAGGCCAGAGTATGGTGGCTGTGAGATCTTTCTGAGATTCCTGGCTTCACAACAAATGTTCCTGTTGCACACGTCACGGTGTTCACACCATCATCACTGTGGGGAAAGCCCAGGGGAAAGTCCTCTCCTTAGATAATAACCATTGATGAAGAGGATTGGCTGGGCTCTCCATTGCGCACCAACTCTGCATTGAAATTTTAAGTGCTGAACCTGTTTTTTTTGTGTGTGTGTGCATGTGTTTGCGGAAGCCAAGTGTGTGGGTGCACGCTATAGGTACAGGAATTTAAGACAGTGAATTGAATACAAATCGCAAAAAAACTGACTGACAATCGAATTGAATGTTTTCTAATGCAAATGGTATAAACTGGCTGTGAATCGAACATACATATCTTTGCTTTAGTGTGTGCAGAGCTTCTAAAACATAGCTGCAAAAACATCATGAATCATTCTACTCGGTGAGTGTTCAGTCTTAATGACCAGCAATGCTTGTTAGGTTAGCACATGACGCGGAATTTAGGCAAAAGGTGCGAGAAAATTTTATTTCTTTTGAGCGCTGGGGGTGGTCACCCCTAAGAAAGACACATGCATACACATACACATTTTTATATTGACTTAACTGAGCTTAATAGGGTGCCTATTGATGATAGCTAAACAACTCCGAATGCTTGTCCAAGAGATGAGACCCAGGGCATTTGTTTTCCAATGCCTCGTTCTATAGAATGCCTTGTGCTTCGAAGATACTTGGAGCTTCGGAAGTTATTCTCAGACATCAAGAATGCATGGAACCCTAGCCATGGAAGCATTTAAACAAAAAAGATAACTTATGTAGGCATGACCTGACATCTGAATGTTCATGTACCAGTGCTTAATAAGAATATGGCATAAAAAATTTAAAATAAAGGATTATGACAAGGTAGAAAAGCAGAGGAACAAAATTTTGGCATACATTGCCATGAAGAAATGCCGATTCCTCAACCTGTTGTGAATATAGGAAGTATGTTTGGCTGGAAAGAGGAAAGCATGCCTCATTGAAAAGAGGCATGCTAGGGGCTTGTATGATTACACTGGAAGCCAGTGAGCAGTAACTGTTGGTTCCTCACTTGTGCCGCTATACTGACCACAGAGAGAGAAATAAATCGCTTTATTGAGCCTTAGGCTGGTTTAGGGGAGCAGTGCAATCATCAGTTCGAGGCCGACAGCAATGTTGTCAGCGCGGGTGACTGGACGTATCTGGACCTCGGGGTCCAAGCTGCCCGGCACTCCCTCCCACTGCTCTTCATTAACTATGGAGGGAAAGGGATCTTGAGGACAGGCCCATATAAAGTGGATCAGCGTGGCTAGGAACTTCTTTTGGCTTATAAATTCAACCCAGGTAGCGCCACTTCAAAGTTGCCATACACTTGTTTTGCACAAGGCTTGCATGTGTTCGGCTTTATTGCGCATCTTCAATGTCGCGCAAAAAAGCCAACTGAAAGGGGTGTGCTGCACAGTGAAGCTTGAAATTTTGCCTGTTGTGCGCAGCAGATCCAAGTGCTATGCTTTTATTACTTTTAAATTTCAAATACTTGAAACAGTAAGGCTGCACTGCGGATCAAATAGCAAATGGTATTTATAAATACTTATTTGTAGTTTCGTATATTTCCTCGCCTCTACTTCTTTTTGATTCACTTCAGCACCTTTGAGTACCACGATCGATGGGATGGGTGTGAGGTACAAGATTCGTGGATTTGAAGTCTTGGATGGGGAGGATTTTTTCAGGGAAATCAACACTACCTTTCTTTTTTGCATTGTTATGTGGACTTTTCTTTTTCCCAAGGTGACCAAAGTTAAATTCCTTCCACTTGGAAAGAATGAACCATTGGCCTTATTTTTTCAACTGGTGGTTTTGGCTTTACTGAGGGGAATATTGTACACTAGCTTGTTTGTAACGCGTTACAAGTAATTTATTGCTGTAATTTTATAACGCTGCAATTACAACTGATGGTTTTAGCTTTACTCAGGGGAATATTGTACACAAGCTTGTTGGTGACGTGTTACAAGTTATTTATTGCTGTAATTTTATAATGCTGCAATTACTTCCTTTAATGAGTAACAGTTCTTGTAAGTCAACTACATTTTCATGTAATTTATTACAAAATTATTTATTTCAATGTTTTTTACAACGCGGCTCTCACTGCACCGTGACTGTCTGCATCGGCATTCGTTGCAGACATTTTCAGAAATGTTGTTATTTCTCACAGAAGCACAGCTTCGCTTTGAAATTTAACACTGTAGCATGCACCACTAAAATAACCTTTGATGAAAATTTGAGGTACGTACTTGCAGGTACCAATTTTTCAGACTCCATTTACCGGTGGCCTGGCTATTTATGCCACACTTTATTTGTACAGATGTGCTACTGTAATAAAAAGCTGGTATGAGAAGTAACAAGGGAAGTAATCAATTACTCTAGAGTAATTTTTTATTACACTTTTGAGGCTGTAATTTCAATTGTTATCAGGTACTTTTTTTCGGTAATGTGCCCAAGTATGATATATGCGTGAATTGCTTAACGCTGGTTTGCTTTTTGGTATTTCTGCAGGGTGCATTTGGTTCAAAATATTCACTTTGTTGACTGGTGTCAAATGCCTGGGCGTGCCCCCATCTCGTATATTTGTCTGCTGCAGCTAGTGCATGATATCAGCTAAAGTTATAATAAAAGTTGGTCTACAGCTTTCCGCTATGGCGCCGGGTGAAGCATCAGCATCGATTTGAGTGTGAATTTTTTTCACCAGAGTCTTACGCTCCTTTTTCTCTATCCACCCGTGCCCGCATGCAGGAGTTGTCACCAAAACAGGCCAGGTTGTCGAAGAGCCTGGTCAGGGCGTCAAGCACATCTCCGGCGCCAACGTCCTCGACAATCACTCTGTCAACCTGCTCTCCAACTTGGCTACCGCCCTCACAGTACCCTGGATTTCGATCAAGCTCTTTTCGCTGCTTCGCTGATCTCCTGCCTCGTCTGCAGTCCTGACACCACCTCTCCAGCCTGTGAACAGGCCGGCAGCCACTACGATACTGATTCCTATTTATTTGCGCTGTTATGTTCGCTCCTTTCAGAGTGACGGTGCACTTCTTGGCACAAAGCCAACATTCCCAACATAAGGTTTGTCACTGAAGACCTCCCCACTGTGGTGGAGCTTTGCTTAAGTGTTGCAATAGCTGCAGCGTTATGCTAATGATGGGGCTATGCACTCGTTGACCAAAGAAGTAGTCTGTTTTATTTTGTGCATTGGCCTTGTTCAGTTTGTTCTTTTCCATTTTGAAGCATGTGGAGAAGCAGACAAAGCAAGTTGATTATATGTACAATGTGCAGTCAACAAATGCTGCGCCCAATTTTCAAATCGACATAGAAACTGATGCTGAGTTGTAGCCGAGAGCAAGGTTTGCATTTGCCGGCTGCGTTGGGGTTACATGTGTATTACTTCTCCATTTTTTATTTTATTTTGGCTGTTGCCAAAAAGAAAACATCTTCAATTTCTTTGTTTGAATTGCATCAGCACGGGCCTGTAGGCTTATCAGGTGGCAGTGTGTTCATGAAATGGCACGGCAGCTTTAGTGGTGGGCTAACACGATGTTCAGAGATTGTTCAACTCTGTGGCAACCAAATACATTGCATCGAAATGCATAAGCCTTAAAATATGGCTTAAAAAGAAAATTTTTTGGGAAGCAAACTGTCATAGGACTTTACTCTCTTTCGTTGTCTTTATGTCTCACTTTAGGGACATACTAAATAAACTACATATACTACCAACATGGCACTAAAATGGGATAAATGGAAGCACCACGTACAGTGGGAAGAGCTTATAGCCACAGTTAAAAGTACTTCACTGGTTTCCGTGTACACTGCTGCACTGAACAGTTGCACGGCAAACGTCTTGATTGCGCATTACGGCCCTTTATTGTGTGCTGCCTATGACTCACTGCATATCATTGGACACGCGGTTGCAAATGTGGTTCCTTATCACCGAGTTTGTATTTATAATTGAACGATTTTGCAAACGTGCCCATGTATACAAGGCAGTTGAATACTATAGAACCTCGGGCGGTCTAAGATCCTGTAGCCTTCCACAAAGGCTGCGCATCTCAAATAAGAGTCTGCGAAGCCCCCTCCCAAACCATACCCACCCCCCCACCCCGTTGTTTTCGCTATGCCAAAGCTCTCCGGAAATAGAAAATGTAGCTTTGCTCGTGGCACGCACGTTTAACTTCTCTCGGTAACGCATCTTAAAGTTGGATTTTCGCACAGCGCATCATCTGTGCGGAGTAACCACACACCAAAGGCAGTCATGTAGTTGATGTTTGGGTGGCTTATTTGTTTTACAGTGTGACAGTTCAGCATTAAAGCCAGGAAAAAGGGTGGGCATTGAACAGGTTTGTGGGTGACTTTAGCCGAAGCAGAAAATTATTTGAAAATGTGGCACTGACCAACCCATTTCATTCTGGGGTCCGACATCACTTTTTCCAGCCCCAAAAAGGATCCCCTGCACACTCGTGGTTGGGAACTAGTGCACTAGGGCATGCCTTGTAGCTGTGCTCAGCGCATCAAGACCTAAATTTAAAATTCTTTTAGAGTACGCCAGTTTGATGGCACTCTTCTGCCTGATCGGTGCTGTGGTTACAAGGGAAGCAAGTGCTGCTAGAGCGAGATGGAGAAAGGGATGGTGCTGTTGCTGTGGTAACGCAGAGCAACTCTTAAGGAAGCGACCTTGGTGTGCCAGTAAAATACCCCGAATATTTTTAGTTTTTGCCACAGGGAAGGTGTAGCTTTGGCCTGTAAACCCCGCATTTGAACTTTCAACTTTTGCTGAAAAAAAGCTAATTCCCTGGGGCACGCAACGCTCTATCAAGCCTGATTTGCTCTCAACTGTTGCCTGAAGTACCTAGCGCATAGTCTTAAGCAGAACGCTTACACTTCTCTAGCTTTGTGCCGAGACCTGTTACTGTTTGCACGGCCTTTCTGCCTTGTTGGAAACACATCATAGCCCGCTCGCCCAAGTATGGACGAATTTTCACTTGTAGTATTGCGTGCCCCACATCCGTAGATGTGAAAATCTACTCAGAAAAACCTGCATGAGTGTAGCATTGTGGATGCTCGCGTTAAGGTTGTGACCTCTCATCGCTTCTTGCTCATTCACACACGTGCAGGTACTTTACTAGCTCTTGTTGAGAAGGGGCAGATGGCCTTCTGGCCGATATTTCTTAAACGTGTTTGCTCGCGTGCACCTCAAATTTTTACTTGCCTACAGCGTATGACTACAATGGAATGTCACCGTTACATTTTTCAGTGAATAGCGAAGAGTAATTGTAATATGTGGAAGAAAAAAATACATGCGAAGTGTGTCTATTCATCTATGAATGTGTTACCTGGCTGCATGCGACTCACTGGGCGCCTGACGTCCTGGTCACTTTGCCCATAACTTGTGCGAAGTTTTCTGCCGTTACGTCTGTCCTGGAACTAGCTTCTTCCTAGAAACCGTGCTTGTTCTCTGGCCTGTTCGTGACGAGACATTAGTTGGCAGCTTTGCCTCATAAATTCGCAAAACAAAATAGCTTGTTAGAATGAGGCAGGGAAGGTGATATGGAGACGGCAGGATCTGTTTTTGTAAGCTGAGTTCTCAGTACTTACTGCTCTGCTGTGACCTAGCACCAAAGGCACCTATCTGGTGTGCTAAAAATTGTGGGTGCAATTTCTGGCTTTGGCTATCTCGTATGAAAGTGAGACACGAATGCAACCACTCATGTGCACCTTGAAAATCCCCAGAGGGTGTAAAAATACACCCCTTTATGTGCACATAAATACTCCCTGGGGTGTAAATATACACCCTCTTGTGTGTGCACTGAAAAATCCCACGGGGTGTAAAATTACAACCCTTTGCGTGCACACTTCACTGGGGGTGTAAATTTATCCGTAGCCACCCACCCTGGCATGCCCCTTAGCCTAGGTGTAGTAGCTTCGGTGCCTCGAACAGAAAATTTGAATTTTTGAGGTGGATGTGCGGCAACGCAGAATAGTTTTGCACATTTCTAGCATTCGTGTGTGCAGTTGAGCTGCTCTTGTTTTTGCTGCAAGCCATAAAGTTTGCTTGTGTGACAATCACATCGCGACAACGATATTCTGAGGGAGATTGATCATCGCTTCAGTGCGCACCGTTCCTCTTTTCTTTTAGTGTGGAGCTCGAATCGGGTGCCGCGTGTAATGTCTTTGGCTTCAAAGAGGGAAAAATAGGCTGCGAAGTGAAGGGTTTTAGCAGCTTTTGAACAGTACTGGTGTTGTAGCACTACAACGAAACTGCTAGTTTGGAGACATTATTTTTCTGGAGCAGATGCTACAGCAGCTCTCATGCTTTTCAACAAAGCTCTCTTACCTGTGTCATCGAAGCAGGCTGTTGACTTTTGGGCCTAAACAGAGTCCACGCACTTTTGAACAAGACTTGTGAATGGTCGGACTTAAAAATGGAAGGTTCTTCTTTTTAGTGGTTATGGATGCTTGTAAAAGGATGTGTCCAACATTTTCTTGCCTTCAATTGATGTGCTTATTCAATGTATTAACTTAATGTTCTGGCTTTGCGTGTGTGTGTGTGTTGTTTGGTGGTGCTTTTAGCAATACGGTAGTGCAATACTTTTCCCAGCGTGCATGCCTTCCAGACACTGGCACTTCAAGGGAGGGTAGGGGCCCTTGACGACAATGTTTTTCACCTCAATATGTACAAGTCGCCGAGACAATCAAGTTGTAGTTTACTGTCTTACGCAGTGAGAAGTTGTGAGTGGGATGTTTACTGCAAGCTTCTGTACAAGCACGTCTCTGTCTTTCTCTCTTTTTTTTCTTTTCCTGTTTCGTGTGCACTTGCTGGATGCCCTTTAATATTTTTGGCTTTGCGGTGCACTCAGTGTCTCTGTTGACATTCGTCGCTTGTGGTGCAGTGTGGGACATTTTATTCTGCCTTGAGATATCTTTCAGCTAGTTCTCGATCATAGAAAAACTGCGGGATGGTAGATTGCACTGGTTAAGCCATGTTGCCACTGAAAGTTTGAAGTAGTGTCGTCTCTCCAGTTAGAAAACGCCTGCTGTGCTCACTTTGTGCATTCCAGCATGAATTGTTAGAGTTGAAGCCATATACGTCTTTATGCCCAAATCAGTGTGTCCAAATAATCAAAAGCTTTCCTGTTGCTTTAATGTTTGCACATCTCTGGGGATCACTGTTACAGGACTTTTTGGAAAGGGTCTCTTTGATCGATGAAACGCCATGCTGGTTGCTCACTTGCTCTCAAAACATAAGTGTGTGACGTTGCCCATTTTTCTTGCAAATCTTACCTGTGTAGGTCTCTTATTGCTGTTGTTGTTATTGTACTGAATCAAGCATGCTGAGTTTAGTGCAGCAGTGCCATTCAAAGCGAAAGCAACTAATCGAACGAACATAAAAGCCGAGACAATCAGTAACATGTTTGCATATATAACACCGTGCAAGTATTTTGGTATGATACAGTTTGTGCAGATGCCTATATGATATATATATGTATACACCGTAGAGTAGGTTCGTTGTTATAGTGTAGCAAAGATGCACGTTTCGTGTGAAAGTTGCCTTTTGTAGTGTGACTTGTCCGCCCTCTGACTGCAGTGCTGCGCTCGGTACGAGCGACAGTATGCCCTTCGCAAACTCCGCCGATTTTGAGGACGATCGAAGTTGATCGCTAATAAAAAGTGTGGCAGCGGTGATCATCGTTCACTTTGGTAATCGGCTTCAATAGTGTATGGTCAATTGACGGGCGTAAGGTTCTTATCTGTATTGTGTCTAGCCTGAGAGGGCACTCAAACTTGTCCGTTGTAAATCATAACGAGCCTGATAGTACTGCCCGCTGAGCGCACCCATTGAACATTTTCTCTCGCATCGTTACTGACATGCTGTTGTTACTGACTGACAACTTGTTCACAAAGAAGTGAATCCTAAGACAGTCTCAAGTCCTCATTATATTTAAGACTGAAAAAAATGTATCCCTCTAAGAAGCTTTAAAGGAGTACTGACACCAAAATTTTATGTTCCTTTTTTATTTATTTTATCAATGCTTAAAGGCCTGGTGAACTCTAAACAGCACTTTAAATATTTGAGTGCGCGATAATTAATTACATTGAACGGCCTGAAAATCGTCTGTTTTGGTTTCCCGCGCTTGCAGCGCGGAGGGCGCGTGTGACAGAACCACGGAATGACCTCACTGTTTTGTGCGGACATCAGAACATCGCAAAGGACGGAGGAAGCATTGTTTTGACTGTCCCGCCGCCGGAGCTGAGCGGATGAGCTGCCTGAGACTGAGACGTTAGGGTAGCACTGCGGCGAAAATTTGATGTCCGCTTTCAGTAAAAGACTTCAGAGCGGCTTCTGTTGCGATTCTGGGCTTCATTATCAGCTCTTTTCCCGTGTGTGGAACTTTATTTTTGGTAAGAGTCTCTTTCTGGGCAGCAGTTATGCCTGTAGCTCTGGCTGTGTGTATCACTTTGTGAGTGCGCCGGTGCCTAATTGCAGCTCGCCGGGCCGCGCGTGTAAAGTGACATCGCGTGTTTCTGACGAGCGTTGGAAGCAGACGGCTACGTCACTTCTTTTCTGATGAAGTGATGTCACACTGATGTCCATTTGCTTGCGCACCACTCCATGAGCTGTTCCGTCGGTGCAATAAATCAGACCAAATTGAAGTACGTTCCACATGTTGCAGGTCGCTCATATTTCAGCCAGGGTATTCTGTGGCATAAAGGAAGCGAACTGTGTAATAATAACACCAAAAATTGGTGTCAGTACCCCTTTAAGTGTGACAAGCTCACTTGTCGTCCAGAAACTTGAAAAGCTCAAGTATCTTTTGTTGTGATAATCCAAATTTTACAGCTTCATAATGTCACAGATGCGCTGTAGTCACAGTAGACTGTTCATTCAGACATGTTACAGTCACAGCGAAGCCCTGAAATTACTTCAGTAGGAAACACTACTGCTAGCATGAATTTGGAATAGCATTCTCGTATCGCATCAGCAGGTATTGCAAAAGTGGTCTAGCTTTACAGGAGCCAAGTTTGACCGCTGCGGACATTTGGAACACTGTGCGGAAAGGGGCGTGTGGGGAATTACCGCATTTATTCAATTATAAGGCGGTCGCGATTATAAGGCGAGTGTGCAGTTTGGAGAGCCAAGAAATTGCCATGTATGTGTGTGTGTGTGTATATATATATATATATATATACTGAGCTTCGATTATAACGCGGGGTATGATTTTGAGACTACGGATTCTGGAAAAAACTTCGCCTTATATTCGAATAAATACGGTACTCTTCTTGGTCAGTTGTGACAAGATCATGAAAAAGGCCATGAAACAATGTAAGATGAAAGGATATTTGCTAAACTGAGCTTGTGCATGTCGGGGGATGTTTCATGTATACTGCGATCTAAACTTGCCCATAGAAAATGCAGCCCACTTATAACAAACACGTTGAGAACTAGATAACGGCTCTGCTGTATATGATGTTCGCTCCAACGTGCAGCAGGGGTGTATCGCTGCAAGAGTCAGTTTTTGCATTGCTACCAGAGCTTATGCATACATGCTTTTGTAACAGACGATACTGGCACCCTGAAACGCTCGTCTGGGTAAGTACACTTACGCCCCATCCTGTAGCAAATGTGCTTTTCTGCTGCATGGTAGACTGAGCCCAAAAAATGCTGATCTAGTGTATTCAGCGGTGCTTTCCAGACATTTTTGATATCTGGGAAGAGAGTGATCTGGGAGGAAAAAAATGTGTTCTTGTGGGTGCTCTCAGCAGGTGAGCTAATATTGTAGCTAGCAACACAAATGAGATATTCCTTGTGTATCCATCAAGCCACACTTGTAGTCGTGGTTGTGCCAAATACGGTACACTTTTTTTTTTCCCCCCACTAGTTGCAGTGCTGTATAGCTGGTAAAAGCATGCGATGGCATATTGTTGTATCCCAGTCATATGCTGCTACTCTCATTCTCACCTTTTCAGCGTAGCAGTCTGTCTTATTTCCCTTATCGCTGAGGCACAAGCACTTTTTTTTTCCGAGCTCTTCATGTTGAAGGTAGCTTGCTTGTTTTGGAACATGCTGTGGCAAAAAGATGTGTGGGGTTCTGTGTTATTTTATAGTGATGTCTCTATTGGTTCAAGTTTGGTCTACCTATACAGGGCGAAGGATTTGTGTTTGTACTAGCGAGCTGTATTTCTGTTCGAACCAATAAAGTGTTAAGCATGCAGAAAAAGCGTGAAGTTGATCAGTGCAATTCAAGTGGCAGCACTGCAGGAGCAGCTTTGCCCTTTTTGCACATTCCTATTTCATGTGGAATGGGGATGTGGGCACTGATCAAAGGTTTGAAAGTTCTAAACGAACATCTGTGCAAATGCATTGCAAAATGGTTTTTCCGTTGCACGTCTGTTTCTAATGCACTTTGTTGGATAGCCTCGGCATTCTTCCATTGGCATTTTTGTACAAGATCTCTTGTACCACTTGTAGTAGGCACTGTTTTAAACGACACCGATCACAAGTGCAACCACTGCAGGGACTATCAGACTGCGCGATTTGTCAGGACTTGCGCGAGAGTGAAATGATCTGCTGAGAACTATGCTGTCCAAGCACTAATTCTGTACGGGGCCGCCTTCCAGCGCAGTGCTTATGCCACCCCCTCTCCTCATTTATTGCCTCTGGGCCAGATGACTGTGCAGAAGCTGACACATAGGTTTTTGTTTGCATGAGCGTTTTTACGTTCGAGCATTAAAAACTAGCAATTTCGCTATGTCATTTCCCATGATATGGTGCGCGAACTATGGGCTGGCTTGCGAAGGCTGGCCACTTGATGTCTTGTTTTTCCCATGGTTTCTTATTTTTTTGTACATAAATTAGTTGTTGAGTGATTTTGGGGGATTGCGGTATTTCTAAAAACTACAAAACAGCAAAGCATGATCACCAGGCACGGAATAGGTTCAGTGTAAAGGCGATCAGTGGTATTCATGACACAGCAATGCGTCAGCAGTAGCTTTTCCCCCGTTATGCCCATTTGGTGCAGTGGGATGACATGGACACTGCTCAAATGTTCAAGCGTTTGATACGAGTCTGAGTTTGATAAGTTAATCAAGCCGTGCGAAGTAAGCGTGCAATGGACGCGGAACTGTGCCATAACAGGCCCAACATCTTTGCTAAAGCAGACGACAAAGCCGAGGGAAGGGTGTCGCTGACACGCCTGCCGGGGTGAGCACGGGGAACGCTGGGTAATAGCGCCTTATCGCCGCGCCATCTACACTGTGCGCCGTGAGTGAAAAGCGCCTTCCGCCTCCCCAGCCGCGTTGGGAGTTTCTTGTCTCACGCACCAGGAAAGAACGGTTGGCTAGTAGAGGTAGAAAGCTTTGCTTTAAAACTTGAGTCGCGCATGAGTACGGCGATTTGCTAGGGTTGCCCAGTAGGGAATTTCAAGCATATTTGAAGCATAGTCGGTGCTCGAGTAACGTGATAATATAAACCGAGCCGCATTTCTTTGCACAATATCTCAAGCTTAACAATTAACACTTTATTATACGGATCCCAGGTAATGTTAGCGTACTCTAATGATGGCATAACCATTGTTATAGGCAGATAGCTTCACTGTTAGCGGTGCCAGTTTCAGTTTTCTGTGCAGAAACGAAAGCGTTTTTTTGGCAGCTGAACAGATTGAGGGTATAATTACAATTACAATTGAGGGTATAATTACAAACGATGCGTTTTTATTGAGAAAGTGCCGCTGAAGGCGGGAGCAGGTTGTGGCGCGCGGCTGCACGCACGGAGCAGCGGCGGCCACCCGATGCCTTCCGATATGCTGTGGCGCCCCTCGTGGTAGCCTTTTCCCCCAAATGAACCCTGGACGGGAGCTTTGTGACCAGAAAAGCATTGAAGGCATGAAGGACTCTGGTCGTAGCTTCCCAGGAGAAAGTGTAGCTGGTCCCAGCTGGTTTATGGTTAAATTACCAGCTGGGACCAGCTACCATTTTCTCTTGTAAGGGGTGGGGGGGTGGCAGCGATAACGTATTTCCGCAAACGCTTGATGAGCACGGCTGATAGCGGACGGCTACAGAAGTCCCGGGGAAACCGAAAATTAGCGTAACAACGCACGTTAAAAACGTGCCCGCCCTGAAAATATATCAAATGGTTTCCTTAGATGATATGCTGCACAGTTAGTTTTATTCTTGTATGCAATCTTTACGGCGTCCCTCATGACGGCCACCCTGCTCGAAGATTGACTTTGTGTAAAGATCACTCCCATCCAAAAAGGCGGCAACGAACTGCAGGCAGAAATATGCAGGCCAATCTCACTAACAAGTTGTTGTTGCAAATTGATGGAACACATTATCAACAAAGCATTAATAAATTAGAAGAAAACAATTGGCGTTACCCAAAACAACGCGGCTTTCGCAATGGTTCTCCAAGCTCTCACCGGGCCACCCCGCCGCGGCTGAAGTCATTCGAGTACTAAACCAAATAAGCACTTATATACTTTAGTTTGCATTTGATTTGGTCTTCTGCTGACGAGCGCCATATATATACACAGGGTAAATGGTTCTGAGTAACTTATATGGTGTTCGTCAAGTTTAGCTTAGTGAGGCGAATACAACTCTGTTGTGACATAGGTTTGGCAAGCTGGCTTTGATTTTTCTCCAAGGCAATATGAGAAAGTTTTACACGAAATTTAGACGGCCCAAGCGCTTTGCGATTTTATCTATCTCTGTGGAGCAGTATATTTCGAATTCCTCTATCATCGGCTTCCCTAAAATAGAAAATTGCATCACTTGCAATGCATCATTTCATTGGAAATATAATGAGTCTTAAAAACGTGGAAAAGAGCGCGAATTAACGGGATGCAAAGTGAAAAACACACACACTTCGCGTCCCGCTAATTCGCTCTGTTTTCCATGTTTTTAACATGCACCAATCAGCCCACTTGTTTCCCGGTCTAAGATAATGGGTCTAATCAAAGTACGGTAGCCGACCGATTTTTCAGACGTGGAGGGGAACGGAAAATATTCCGAATAAAAGAGCACTCCGAAAAATCCGTGAGTCGCAAAAACGAACTTGATTTCATGGGACTTAATTATTCGCCAATGGTTCCGTGCCTTGAATTCCTCTTTCGTGGGAGAACGTGTGCGTGCATCTCTTAGAGTGTCATGTTTTCTTCGGAAACATTGGACATGTACAACGCCTAAGCGTTGGCAATGTCTTGCGTTGACAGTTGCGGGTGGTCATGATTGTTTTCGTCGGAGGTATGTCGCTTTGCGGCAGCGCGATCACTTGGCACACGATCGCATCGTCTGTTAGCTCCGCGGGACAACACAGGAAAAAACCTGATGATGATGCGGCTTATAGTCAGCCTCACCTGGTGTTTAAAAACTGTGGTTGATTCCTCTGTCAAGAATGAGTAAAACACGAAAGTGAAATGTGCAGGGAAATATGCAGCTGAGCATGATTTGCGGGTCGGCGGCTGTCTTGTGGGTGTGCTTGGCGAGCGACGTCCTGCTGGCGGGTTGCTACGGCAAAGGTGTACTGGCGTCATTTCCGTGACGGATATGACGTCCGTGAAATCTTGGGGTATCGCGGCATAAAACACTTTCGCGTTGAAATATAAAACCCGAAAACCAAGAACCCCAAGTATAACGTACTCTTTTGTACTAAAGGTTGCTTCCCCGCAAGAAGACCCTGTTTGCAGGGGTGCACCCTTTACAAGCCGCTTGCTTTGTTGTACTGGCGTCGTTTCCGTGATAGATATGACGTCAGCGAAATCTTCGTGAATCCCTGAATAAAACACCTTTTTATTCAGGGATTCACGAAGATTTCATGTTATTCTTGCCCATGTGTTATATATTTATGTTAGCCCTGTATACCCATCCCCCTATTCCTATATGTACTCTTTCCTCCCCTATCCCACCTCCCCTACAGGCGTTCCGGTGTCCGCCCCTAGGCGAGACAATTTACGCCTGTTGGTGAACCTTCCTTTTTTTCTTTTGTGCAATAAATACATACATACATACCTTTGTGTTTAAAAAAATTGATTCTTACAGAATTGATAAAGACCCTGTCTTGACATCAGGTGTCCGCTGAAAATGTAAATCGAACGACCACAAAGCGATATGAACTATTTAGTACTAAAGGTTGCTTCCACGCAAGAAGACCCTGTTTGTAGGGGTGCACCCTTACGAGCCGCTTGCTTCGGTGTATAGGCTCCGTGCGCTGGTATGGTGGCGACACAAGCGCCTGAACAACTAGCGCCATCTACGGCCACTGGAGGCATTTATCGGATGTTGTGGTCGTCGCTTGCGCCCGTCCCCGTACTGCCCGAGCTACGCTCTGATGACTGATTGCTCAAACCAGCGTGCTCGTTTTAACGGTTTTAAAGAGGTGGAAGAAATTGGCTCGTTTTTTTTTTTTTGTCTAAGAAAACGTCAAAACGCGGTCGCCAGCTACACGCTGCAAACGATGTTTACTGCGTCCGGGAGGAGCTAGCGAACGCAACGGACCCGTCCGATGTTTCCAGCAATGGCGTTGGGCACATAACAGGCGTGACCCTGGGCTGCGACTTTTACTTAAAGGTGGGTACAGTGAATGGTTATGAGTTCTGTTGTAAACACGCGGCTCACGCATCTCTGCACTTTATTATGAGTTCAGTGAGTCTAAGCGAGGTAGGCGGGGGAAGCTGCACGCGCAAGGCCGGGTGCCACGGCTCGCGTAAACATGCTGATGCAGTTGCTATGTTCGTCAACTCATAACGGTGAGCACCGGGCAGCTATTGCCAAATTTTAGCGCCGGTATCAACGCCGGTATTCCAGCTCTGTCCGAATCAGCGAAATGTTAGTCGTATGGAGTTGGCCGCGATATCTGCGTCAAAGCAGCGGCCGAGGCCGCACGGGCAGAAGCTCCGCGCGTACACCTAAGAAAGGGTAAGCAGCGATGAGCACCATAATACGGAAGAGGAATAAACGATACAGATTGCTAAAGCATAAGCAACACGTAATGGCCCATTCGTTTAGCTGCGGTGTTTGCCGGTGGGATCACTGCAGTTTCGTGTCGACCTTTACGCTGCGTCATATTCCGTAGCACTTAGGTAAGATTGCTGGGGTGTATGCTGGCGCGCTGAATTGTTCCCGATGAAGTTCGCGTTGCCTATGCAAGTTTTGCCGGGCACCAACTGTCGGAGTTCCGCCCCCCCCTTCCCCCCCCCCCTTCGAAGTTGATACCGGGCGTGCACAGAAACAAGATCCTAGAGTATAAACCACATTCACACAAAATAGCAAAACGAACGCTTATGGCCAGAAGTCGATCGGCGTTGTTTACATTGCCCGTCGCACTGCGCGGGTTCATCGCTGTCGCCTTTACCCTTCATTTCAAGGGAACCGAGATAAACTGTTTTTTCGTCAGCCTCCTCGCAACCTTTTTAAAATGTTGCGGGAGCCCCAGCTCCCGCAACATTTGCGGGTAGACCCAGCATGTATTGCGGGTAGACCCAGCAATACATACAGAAATACGCACGACTAGCTCGACTTTTTCACAACGACTGCGGAATCTCCGCCCGGTACAGCCGCTCCTTCGGGCTGACCAACATCCGATTTCTGACGGCGCCGCTGCTCGGCGGCGCTGCGGTCGTGCTCGAAACACCAACGCACGGAGCCTATTGGCGTCATTTCCGTGACGAATATGACGTCAGCAAAATTTTCGTGTATCCGGGAATAAAACACTTTCGTGCTAAAAAAGTGGTGTCTGATAAAACTAGCCTTGTATGACCTGTTTCCGGATATACAGATTGCTTCCGCCTCTGAATACATGCAAAATTATGGCCTCCAAGATTACAGTTTGCTACCGCGGCGGGAGTGAAGCCAATCCCAATTAAATCTGAAGCTGGTTAGGATTCAAAATGGCGTCGCCCTGGAGTCGCACCGTGGCTCTTTCAAGGAAAATTATGTCCGAAAAATCGCACTTTTGGCTTTATTTTGTCCGAGATATCTGTTGCTGATATAAATTACTTTGAAACAGCTGGTGCTTCCTCGGAAAAGTCCGGAATACCAGCAAGTCCGAATTTTTGGAGTCAGAAAAAACGGTCGGCTACTGTGTGAAGGTTCAACGGCCTATTATTTAAAGCATTTTCGTATCAGGCTGAAATGACCCATAAACGTCATATACGGATAGACGGGTTTCCTGATGCAGTCTTCATAAAAATGCCCTTGCATTCGAATATTTGAAGTTATTAATTCCCAATTAGCGCGTGAGCGGGAAGCTGCTCCATATTGATAATTGGCTATTTCTTGTGTAGCAAGGTTATGGTTAGTTGCTGACTTCCCCCTTCAATCATGCTTAATCATTCACTACACATACGCAGCGACTGAGCACAGAGCGAACGAGGCAGTACCAGGATGACTTCTGCCAGCAAAAAAAGACGCCCACCACGTTACTATGCTCCGTTCGCACAGAACTGCCCCTTTTGCACGGCTCCTGCTGAAGATGCGGACACTGAACATTTGCTGTGGACTTGCCCTTCATTGGAAGCGGCGAGAACAAGACACCTCCGAGGTACAGGCCTCCACCCTGGCAGACCACCTGACCTTCATCGGTGGATTTGGGGACCCCAACATCGCTCCCTCCTTGCGTTTCTTCGCGAAACGGGAGTTAATCTATACCTGTGACATAGTATCGCAATTAAAAAAAGCAGCATTCCTTGGCTCGGCATTCGTTCGCTCAGCAGGCGAGTGGCTCTACACATGCTCAACGCGTATGGGCGTTGTGCGACCTTTTCTTTCTTGTTGGCTTGACATTCGTTCCCTCAGAAGGCGCTACGAGTTTTTCGCTCACGGCTTATCAGGCGCTGTCGCGCTAAAAAAACCCCACGCAGCTACGTTAGAGAATGCTGCCAAAAGGCAAAAAATCACAAAATAAGAGCCTGGCACGCGCAATTCTGGAAAGTTTTACTTTTCAAGAGCGACTTTTTAAGCAAAGGTGCTGTCGTAGAAATGCGATAGCATTATGTTCCCATGATGCAAAAAAAAAAATGGCGTTGTCAGCATCGGATGGTACAAAACCCCTAGAGCAGTCGACGCGGCTTTTGACCTTCCCAATCCCCTATTGTGGGTACGTGCCAAATACTTCGAGGGAATCATCATCATTACCATTATCATTTTCGCCTTCATCACTGGAAAGCCGCCCGCCGCGGTGGCTCAGCGGCTACGGCGCTGTGCTGTAGACTCCAAGGGCGCGGGTTCGATCACGACCGTGGTAGCTGCTTTTCTGATGGAGGCGAAAAGCGAAAACGCTTGTGTGTCCAGATTTCGGTGCACGTTAAAGATCCCCAGGTGGTCAAGATTAATCCGCAGCCCTCCACCACGGCGCGCCTCGTAGACCGGGTAACTACGAGGTAACTTACCGGCACAGGCTTCAGCGTCGCCAGCGGCTTCCGGTAACACGGTAAACGGTAACGCAAACACGGTAACGATATGCTAAAACTGCCTAATCAATCAACAGTCACGATATACTTACCGTAAGGCAATCAATCGCACAGCTTCAATTAAAATGCACATAATGCTTTTGCAATCCCACACGTAAGCACTCAAGTTTATCCCAAATTTTTCGAGCTGATATTTCTGCAACAGCTGGGTTGAATTCATATGGAGGCTATAATTACTTTGTAATTTGGGATTTCATCGGGGTTCATTTCATTTACGTTCCTATTTTCTTCTATGAAGGAAAATGAAATTTATAAGAACATCACAATCATCACCATTTACACCACTGCACGCGGAGAATTCCGCGCAAACGAAGAATGGAATGAACTCGGAACACGGTTACACCGTTATGCATGTAGCTGCGAGCCCCCCGGGGCCATTCGGGCTCACGGCACCTGGCATGCCCCGCAACGACACTGACCGCCGACCTATTGAGTCCTCGCAGAAGCCCGGAAATCGGGACCAGTGCGAAAATGCTTACGCCGGGCCGCAGCAGACCTCTGCGGCACCAAAGAACTGCCAGATGGACGAAGAGGGGGGTGGTGATGTTCCTCGGGGGGTCGTGAGGGCCCTGGTTGACCGCCAACCGGTTACACTGCAGAGGCTCGACACCCCACCGTTCCATCAGGAGAGACGGCGCACCAACCCCACCGGCGTGCACTAGGTCCCATGGCAGGAGCACAGATAGAGGAGAAAGGAACATTGCCAGCTAACGCCTTTGCCGTCATGACCGTGTTCTTCCTGCAACAGTGTAAGCCCGTCGTGCTGCCTGTTCTACACGGGGCGAAAGTGTGCGATGAGTCCGTGTCATACGTGAAGCCTAAAAATCTGGAGGGCCGGTGGGCGTGCGAGAATTACCGCTCCGTGGGCCAGTTGTGGGTTGAGCTCCTGTACTTCTATGCCGTCGAGTTCAAGCTCAACAAACACGTGGTGTGTATCAGGAAGCCCCAGCCCATTCTCATCGCCGAGAAGTGGAACAAGCGCTACATTGCTATCGAAGATCCGCACTCGTCAAAACGGAACCTAGCCCGTTCCATCCCGAGCGAGCGGGTGTACCGGTTTGTGAAGGGCTGCCTGCGCTCGTCAGCCGTCTACTTCCTACTGCCCCAGCTCCGGTCGGGGCCCATGTTCACCATGCTGCCGGGTCCGCCTCACTTCAAGGATGACTCAGAGTTCGAGTCTGCGTCTGACCAGGAGGAGGACAAGCTCAGGGGCAAGAAGGAAAGGCAGAGCCAGCCGCCGGAACTCTCGGTTTTGACCAGGGCAAACAACGGTAATGATGGTGAGGAAGAGCGAGGGGGTGGTGCTAAGGATAACGATGATGATAAGTACCTCTCGTATGACGAGAATGTCAATGTCGTTAGCAACCGCCACCTCGTTCCGGACCCGGCCACAAAAACCAAAGGTCACAAGATGACAACGCCTCCTCCTCCTCAGCAGTTTGTCAAGCCGGGACCGACGATCCCTCAAGGGATATTCCACGACCTCGACCTCTGCAGCGCGGGGGACTTCCGGTACAGGTTCACCCGGGAGACTCTCGCCTGCGGAAACGTACCTCCACTGGTCTGCTCAACCTGCCAGAAAAGTGGACATCTGCGCGAGGACTGCCCAGACCAGCGCCTTCCCGAATCGAAGAAGCTTCCTGACATGACCCGGATCTTCACGAAGATACTCAACGTCGTCTGCCAAGACGTGATGAATGCCTGCGCTCTACAGCCACAAGAAGAGGCAGATCGTCAAGATGTGCCTCATAAACTGCAGTCCTTGATGTGGGAGTCGCACAAAGACGCCAAGCTGACCCTGTACGGCTCGTCGTGCAATGGCTTTGGCTTGGCACGGTGTGATCTCGACATTTGTCTGACCCTTAACAGCAGTAGAGACTGCAAGGACATCAGTCACGTCAGAATGATCAAGTATCTTGCGAAGAAGTACTACAAACACCCAGAGCTTGACGAGGTCATTGCCATCACCAACGCCAAGGTGCCTATCGTCAAGCTTTTCGACGTCCCGAGTGGCTTGGAGACCGACATCAGCTTGTACAACAGGCTGGCGCAGCAAAATACAAGACTTCTGAAAACGTACACTAGCATTGACAACCAAGTCCGGGAACTGAGCTACACCGTCAAGCGTTTTGCGAAAACGTGCGACCTTTGAAACGCCTCGCGGGGAAGCCAATCTCCCTATGCATACATCCTCATGGCACTCTACTACCTCCAGCAGCGCAAGCCACCAGTCATTCCAGTGCTTCAGGAGCTGTACCCAGAGGGGGAGACAAAGCCAGAAGTGATAATCGAAGTTTGGAATGCGTGGTTTTTTTAGGACATCGACCGCCTGCGAGTCGCGTGGAGCGAGTTTGGCCCGAACAACGAGTCCGTGTGGGAGCTGTGGCTGGGCATGCTGTGGCTCTACATGGAGTTCAACTTCAAGAAACACGTGGTGTGCATCTGTCAGAAGGCCCCCTAACCAAGCTCCAGAAGATGTGGAACAGCCGGTGCATCGCCATCGATGATCCTTTCGACTTGCACCACAATCTCGTTATTGGAGTGTCTCAATTGATGTACATATACATAATGAAGGCCTTCTTCAAAGGAAAGTGCCTGTCCGGAAGGCCCATAGAGAAGCTTCCCCTACCTATTCCATGCACGCTGACTATTCCTTCGACTCGCGGCAGCTGGCTGACGGACAGCGGTCCAACGACCGAGGGTGTCACCGGTTCGGCGAGATGGGCCGCCGCGTCAGGAAGTGCCCGAAAGATTGGCCACCGCGTCATGACGTGCCTGCGACAGCCGGCTCCCGGCACTAGTGAGTGTGAAGACAGGAACACACCCAGCCGCCAGAGGGAGAACTGCCAGGGCAAACTTTGGCAGACGGCAGATGCTAGGCATGTATAAACCGCAAGGACCTGTTTCACGCGGCCATTGTAAATGAATATGCGATAACTATATAATAAACAAACATGCGACCTCATCTACTTCTTTATCAACATCATCATCATAATCCCCATTATTTACATTAGTGCACGCGGGAAATACCGCACAGAAGAACGTCAACGAACTCTCGACCGGAATGTCCCGTAATGTATGTATCTGCGCGTGATTAGCGGCAACCACAAAAATTAGTGCTCTTTCATTCTGTGAAGATGGATGACCTGCGAAGCTGGGCGCAGTCGACGTAGTGCACGAAACAAACCCCGTCTAATTTGCGATTGAGTATGCTTCCTAGCCAATTAGCTTAAACTTGGAAGGACTCGAGCTTTATTCCAGCGAACACACATTGGGCTGTCTGTTTCCCTCCCGCGTTACTGTCTGTGTAACACACAACCTAATCAGCTCGACCAGTGAAGGGACCAGACAGGTCGCATTCGCCGCAACATGTCGGTCTTCACTTGAGACGTGTATGACACAGAGGGAATGGGGGGGGGGGGGGTTCGAACCCCTCCCGAAATCTTTTCCAGGCAGCACGTAAGCAATACTTACTTTTGCATTCAGCAAAACTATTCCCTTCCCAAACTTCCCGAATTCCCCTTTGGCGAAAGTCGTCTGACTCCTCCCACTGTCGCGCGCGGCACGAGTCGCTTCCTGGCCGAGGCAGAAGCCGCCGCCGGCGCGCAAAGGCGCACGCGGGCGTGAAAAAACGCGCGCGCAAGGCTCATGAAGACCCACAAATGCTTTGCCGAGCACATGCCGGAACTATGGAACTAAACAAGCATGAGCGAACTCGAACAAAGGGCAAAGCAGCGGCAAGCGGCGGCGTCGCCTTATGCACTTGTAGGCAATAAGCTTGTAGGCAAGGAGCTCACGCACTCCGTGGCTCGCTGCATCCGCGGCATTAGGCGGCCCGAGTCGCCATTCGCGTTTTATTGAGACCGCGTTTCGTCGCTTGCATCTCCCAAAATCGACTTCTACAACCAAATTTTCGTGCCTAGTTGCTCATGAGACCTCGTTACATTGAAATTTCGGCAAACGGGACTTCGTTACACAGAGGGTGAAAATACATGGTGTGGATACGTTTGAAATTAAAAAAATATTACGTGGTTGGTTACATCGGGGGTTTCGTTACATTGAAGTTCGTTACATCGAGGTTTCACTACTATCAAAGCAGTACGCAAACCTTGTTATGCTCACTGACTACATTGCTAGTACAATGAAGTAATTTACACCACTGAGACTAGCAAGCAGGGCATAGTTGTACATTATGTACGAATTGCACACTAACCGAACACAAGAACCCAGCAACTAACCCTTAAGCTGTGTTGTAAATGTCTTTCAAGGTTAACTAGCACTGGAAGTGACGGCCGTCACGATGCTTGTAGTGTCCAAAAGCAGCGGATTTCACAGGCTTCGGCGCGTTCATCCGAATGACTCGGTGGCGAGTACCAGTACTGGTGACTCACTAGGTCGACCAATCATGGGCCCATTACCAGTAAAATGTAAGTCTTACAGTTAGTTACCTAAGCCAAAAAAGTTGCTTTAATACAGTATTGTTACCGAGTTTCCAAAAGTAACTTGTTATGGTTAGTTTTAAATCTAATAGATCATAAACCAAATGATAGAGTTTATTTAATAGGAACGTAGGAAGGCACACGGGTAGTAAAAATTGCACATGGTAAAGCCATAGATGAAAGAAACCTACAAGGGTCTACTCTCAAGCCCAACACCAACAATCGTTGTGTACGGCTGATTTTGTTGCATGAATGTCTTTGTTGATGCACCTTGGTGTTTTTATGGGTTCTCTACCTTTGGGCTCCTCTTCAGTGGAAAAGAGGGATTAAAAGTTTATTGAAAGGAGAATAGGTCAGGGTATGGGTTGCAAACAGAGAAAGGACTGAGTACGGAAGGTAGGAGAAATGACTGTACAATCGACTAATGAACTAAGTAAATGCGATGAGACCAATGAACGTCGCACATGCAACGGGGAGGCGAACAAGATTATCACAGTCCAATTTTCATCCCTTGATTGTCGTCAATATAAAAAAAATATATGAGAAGTTATTCAGCAGTCTGTTAAATTCTTTCAACATTGAGCCGAGAGTCCAGAGAGGAGTCACTAAAGGATATCAACGGGGCTTTAACGGCTAAGCTTTGCTTCCTGGTATCCGCCCACGTGCCCAAAATCTTTTGTTCGGACAGAGGGCAAGTGTCCAAGTGTAATAATGCTGCCTCAAGGTCCTTTCACTCACTAGAATACCTTGAGCAAACGCTAAGCAAATGTTTAGCAGTCTCTACACAGAAGGCAGTCCGGGCTGTCCTCGCATCCGATTATGTTAAGCTACTTCCGCGTCAATGCTACTCCAAGTCACAGCCTGATAGCAAGGTCTCTTGATTTCTGCGAAGTCGAGGAGCATGGGCGAGCCAGAACGTTTGCTCGGGATCGAGCCTGTGAAGCAGTTCATGTTGATTCTGTGGGTCAGATGAATGCAAGGCTACAGCTTGTTTATAGCTCGGTACAGTATTGCGTTGGAATCTTGTCACGTGATGGGTATAGCCAAGAGAGTTACATTTTAGTGTGCCTGCTGTGCTTCCGCATCCGCCAACTCGTTCCCAGCGATGCTGCTTGGTATGCATTGAAGCACCACCATGTGGCCCTTTTCACACAACTCTTTGAATAGGATATAGCCACATCAGTGGACAGCTGGTCATATGTGTCCCGCTTTATAGGGTACCTTAGTGCCTGCAGCGCTGGTTTGCAGTCACAAAAGAGAGTCCACTGCTGGGGCCTTTCACAAGAATAGGTGTGGAGGGCTTCGCGTAAACCGCGACCAGTTCTACTGAGTGCTTTCAAGGTCTGGCCGAACTCAAGCGACTCCGGAAGTGCCTCAATGCAACAACATTTGATGCCTTTTACATTTGCAGTTGCCAAGATCCCAGACGTGCTCTATGGGTTGTACCTTATCTACACGTAGGGTTATTGATTCCTGTAATCGGTAAAAAATTCTATATGTCGTCTTTGGCCTTAAAACAACTTTCGCTATTTTACATCAATGAAATGTACCGGTAGGCGTCGCATGTTTTCGTTGACGGCTCGGTCACGGCGTCTTCGTCTGCAGCGGCAGTTGTTATGCCTGGGAAGGAATTGATACAACGTGTCAAGATTGCTGACCAGACGTCCTCTGCGGTGGTCTTTTTTTACAACTTGATGATTGTGGGGTTTAACGCGCCGACGCAACGCAGGCGATGAGGCGCGCCGTAGTGGAGGGCTCCGGATTAATTTTGACCACCTGGGGATCTTTATCGTGCGCCGAAATCTCGTACACACGGGCGTTTTTTTACAAGAGTAAGCGTCTAATTGCAAAGAAATTTTTTGTTTCTTTTTGTTTTGTTTTTACTCGACTCAAGACGAAGGAAACGTTTTAAGAAATCACCATAAAGCGATCTCCACTCCTAAACTGTGAGGGGAGCCATGCAGTGGAAAGGTGAAAGGTGGATAGTATGTGGGAAATAAGATATTCTGAAACAGTGGAAATCCTGACCTTTAACAATTGTTGCTGTTGGATATTGTTTTATAAAAAAAGAAATAACTGTAACAGTATCTTCCGTTGCCGTTACTAGTGGATAAAAAGTAACAGTGTTACAGCTACTAGTTGATTGATTGATTGATTGATTGATCGATTGATTGATTGATTGATTGATTGATTGATTGATTGATTGATTGATTGATTGATTGATTGATTGATTGATTGATTGATTGATTGATTGATTGATTGATTGATTGATTGGGGGTTTAACGCGCCGACGCTCCACAGGCGATGAGGTGCGCCATAGTGGAGGGCTCCGTATTAATTTTGACAACCTGAGGATCTTTAACGTGCGCCCAAAATCTCGAACACACAAGCGTTTTCACTTTTCGCTTCCACCAGAAAAGCGCCCGATGCAGCAGGGAATCAAACACACGTAGTTGCACTCTACTGCTCCTAGTTCTTTCTACTTAAAAATAAACATAGTTACGAGGTACTAAAAAATAAGCTCATTCTAACGCGTAAGACTTGAAGGTGGCGAGGCTGTACGCAACCTTCACAACCATCACGAGGTTTCAATTCCAAGATCGCCGCCAATTTGCTTCTTCGCTGCCGCCGCAACGACCTTTACTCCATCATTGGTGCTATAAGTGTGAAGACTCCGTAAGTGTGAGATTCATTCTTTTTTTCTTTTTTGAAGTAATAATCATTAAACATCAGCTTGGACCAGCTTGGATGGTGTAACCTGTCTTTCTCGTTCCGAGCAAGTGTTGCCACGATTACGGTACGATTACGACTAGTAGGTATGCTTGGCTTGCAAACGTGCGCCGTTGACGCTGGGCGGTCGCCGTAATCTTGGCCTATCTCCCTAAGTTGATATGCATGGCTTGACAAACATGCTCAGGGGACGCTAGGTGGTCGTCGCGAGGCACGCACACACGAGCGCTAGGAATTTTCTTGGTCTTTTTAACTGCCGGGCGGTCGCGGCAAGGCCCGCGCTCACGTGCATGCGCTAGGCGATTTCTTGGTATTTTAACTGCGGGCACAAAAAATTACGATTTGCTAAAGATCTTCGCTCCTAAACAATCATGCACCCCTCCGTCTAACAACGACGATGGCTGAACGCGAAGCTTCCTGGTGATGAATTCTTTGGTTTGCCAATCCCACATTACGAGTATGCGCTACTCTGGAGGTACGTACCACTTTTCTAGAATGCCCACAACAACTCTCGGGTGCGCACTCTGTAGGCTAACGTTTGGGTTTGGGTTGTATGGCGCGAATCTCAACCTGCTGCTTGGTGTTCACTTCGACCATGCTGAAATGGAGCAATCGGATAGGCGCCGGCTTGAAAGCGCGAAGGACCCAGCTTTGATTCCAGCCACGGGAAGCGTTTTTTAGTGGCTCCAGCTGTCGGCGTCTCCTGTCATCGTCGTCGCTTCATGTAGACACGGTACTAGAACACTGCGACACTAGTTTTCCAACACCTCGCGCGCTAGAACGCTTTGTGCTTCAAAGACACGAAACATGGGCGCGCCCACAGCGCCGCCATGTCGGCGGTCTATACAATGAAAAAATAAATTGAGAGGGGGGGAGGCATAGGGCTCGCTGAACCAGAACGAGCCAGCGCAAGGAGGAGCCTCGTTTCCTACGGCCACGCTTGTCGAACCGGCTTCGGGGTTGGTAGCCTAAATGGAGCATACAAGCATGAAAGGGGGAGATGACTTCATTTCATACTGTTCCTTTACAGATAAAGAAAAAAATAGAGAAATTTATAGGACATTTAAAACTATCTGACAGCCAATCATTCGTAGTAAGTAATGATTACTTAGTAGAAAAGCATGGTCAGTGTTCCCGCATGGCGAAACCAAGCACCACAAGGTGTTGCCTTATTAAAGCGATAGCTTGCAATAGATTATCATGGGGTGCACTTTCTCACTGTGTCTCCGATGCCGTCTGCGCGTAAACGCGTGCATACCGCCGTGTGTCCAGGAGAATCTGGGCGTCACATTCACTCTTAAAAAAAAACGGTCGTGGCACTTACACTAACCAGTTACTTGTCATGGTATCCACTAGGCACTTAGTGCTTTTACTAACTGGCCATGTATTAACTGGCCATGTATAATGTACTAACTGGCCAAAAAGCTACGCGTGACAATGTGGATCGGCTAATCGCGCAGCACGACGTAGACACATTCAACACGCCCACGTGACTTAGACAACGCATAAATTGAGCAAGAAAACTAACGAGATGCACAAGGAGAGCGATTCTAGCTTAGTTACCTTGGAAATCCATCTGCTCTTGCTGTTATAGACAGCAACGGGAAGTCCTCTGTCAGAAAGTCAGCGGGCTTGTCGAAAAAATCAAATATTTTAGCGATGATTCTGGAATTATGCATTTTAACGTGAGCATATACAAGTCAGCATGTGAATTTGAAAAACGTTTTAGCACTGATGTAGGGTGGAAAGTGCTGTATTTATTATGTTCAATAATTCATAGTCAGTGAATGTTAGTATCAAACAAGCAACAGTTACTTAGTGCACGGCCTAGATTAGTATATAACGATGGAATTTAGGTTCTATATTTATCGGCAGGGCCTACGCACCATTCTGGGGGTAGCAAATGTCGTAAGGAGTTAGTAAATACAACCCGTTACTACCTTTTACCAGCATTTTTGTCAAGAGCGTTCGATGTCGAGCACATACACAGAGAACATGCCAGTTCGGAAGTTATGGCGACGATCGAAAATTCTGATCCTTCCTGTTTGAAAGGCCGGCGGACGGAAGAAAAAATCATCATGGTTCGTAGATTTACAAACGCACAAAACAGAAGCCGATGAAGGGGTTGAGCACAAGCTTACGCCCACATGAAACATGGGACATATCCACGCGGGGAAGTGACAAAAAAAGAAAAGAAAAACCAGCAGTAACACTATCTGTCCCAAGCTGAAACTCACATGTGCTCGCACGTGGCAAATGCTGACAATGGAGATTTTTCGACCGTTTTAAAGCGGACACTTTGCCGCACGAAACATTGTCCTTGAATCACCATATTCGCGTCGCCGTTCGACAAAAGCTGGCGCTGTATACCAAGATGGGGTGTCCATCTGTTCATTATTTACGCGGCATCTTGGATACCATGCTTATGACGAGGAAGGCTGGCAAAAAAAAAAAAAAACACACCTTCATTGCACATGTGCGTTCCTTGTTTTGTAGATTTATTGTACTCTAATAAATTTGTGTTCCCTTTTATGGTAGCCGAAGCGAGCTTATAGGAAGAGCTCAGCCGCAGAAGAAGACGATGGCGCCAGGCGCACGCGCAGTAGCCACCGCCCGCACAGAACAGCTCGAGGTCGGCGCCATTTATCATGCTCCGTTCCAGCTTCGAATGCCGCAGCCCCAACGGCAGGGACGTGATCTATGGGCCCAGGGTTCCCTCCGAACCCGGCACCATTCCAGATGTCCGGGCCCCGAACCTGGACGAGGAGTTTGACGCCATCATGCACTTGGTCCAGAGGTACAACCATGTCGCTGCAGACACCCAGTTCTCGGATGTTCTGGTGAGGCCCCATGACCCTGACGTCAAGTCATCACTTGATGAGTACGCGTTGGTCCGTGACAACGTCAACAAGCCGAACCTCATCCAGCTGAGCTTTCACTTACAGGACGAAAACTGGGAGCCAGCGCCGTATTGCTCCACGTGGCGGCTCATCTTCAAGCTCAGCCTCGAGGAGGACGACTATGCGGTGAACTCCATTCTCGTATATGGCATTAGATTTGACAGGAAGCAACGATGTGGAATTGACCCGAACGAGTTCGATCCGCGGTGCACGACGTCAGGCGTCGACCTCTCAGACACTGTCAAATGTCTCACCTTTTACGGAGCATACGAGTTCAGCTACTTCCTGAAGGTATTGACGGGGCAGCATTTCTCACAAGAGCAGACTAGATTCTTCCAGCTACTTCGTATGCACTTTCCACCCATCTACGAAGTCAAGCATCATATCGAGCTTACACGGTTTCTGGGGAGGTGTGCAGAATGAAGCAAATACCCTGCAGGTTTGAACCAAGCGGGAAGTGATGTCTCCTTCAGTACGCGGCAAGGGTATTTTGCAGGCGTAATTGACGACAGATACCGCGACCAGGTATTCGGCCTGGGAGGCGTTAATTTCATACTGTACGGCACCACATATGAACTCTACACCACTGAGCCACTTGGACTCACCGAAGCCCACTTGGACTCAGCGGGGCCCTATTGTGGACGTCCTCGCCAAAATTGCACAGCTTCGGTTTTCGTGCTGTCAACGTCGAACTATGTAGATGTTTCTTTTGAAATATTCGGATGCGGTTCTCGAACTGTGAATGGAAATTCTTTTTTTCCTGATAGTCTTGTTCAGGTTCCGACGTCATACCAGTGTTTTTTCTACGCTTTTATAATCGCTGCTTTAATTTTAGTCCCGTAATAAAAAGTAGTGTTAATTACAACATTACAACAGAGTAAGTAAAAAAAGGAAAATAAATCAGCTACGGCGCCGTTTGCCCATTTGTGGAATGATTGTGCTGACTTTTCGGTACTATAGGGGGCAGAAGAAAATTCGTCAAGACTCGGTAGATTTATCTCTAAGTGCAAACAGTATAGCGAAAAACACTAGTTGGGGCGGCTTCACGCATGTATGCATACGTTCAGATGACACGCAAGGAACTTACCCACGTGGGGAGTGAACAAAATTGGGGAGGCCATTTGGAGCACCACGCGCACCAGGCCGAAGCTGCCATGTTTACACGAGGCAAATGACTGTACTTGGGACTTTTTGCGCGTTTAAGCAATCTCTGAATGATTCGCACTTTTTTTTTGCGTTGGTTCATTTGATTTCGCACCTATGGTAGACGAAGCGGACTTACCGGGAAATATCAGCGGCAGAAGAAAACGACGGTGTCAGTTACACGCGCAGAAGCCATTGCTCGCGCATAAAAGCTTGACGTGGGCGCCATTCCTCGTGCTCCGGCCGCTCCAGCTCCGAACACCGCTACCCCAACGGCAGCGTCGTGGACAAGGGGCCTAGGGTTCCAACCGAACCCTGCCCCATTCGAGAAGTCTGGGCCTCAAATCTGGACGAAGAGCTGGACACCATCGTGTACCTCGTCGAGAACTACAGGTAAATCTCTGTAGACACCAAGTTTCCCGGTGTTCTGGTGAAGCCCGACAACAATGAGTTCCAGCCGTCAGTCCACCGGTACTGCTTTGCGAGACAATGTCAACTTGACGAAGCTCACCCAGCTAGGCTTTAGCTTCCTAGAAGAAAACGGGGGAGTCAGCAACGAATTCCTCCACGTGGCAACTCAGATCAGCCTCGGCGAGGACGACTATGCGGACGATTCCACCCTCCTGCTCATCGAACCGTGCAAAAATTCGACAGGCACTGACACGAACGAGTTCGCTCAGCGGTGCACGACATCCGGCAATGTCCTCTATACGACACCGTCAAATGGAGCTTCTTTCACGGCGCGAACGAGTGTAAAGGTGCGGACGGAGCGGAATTTGCTGCAGAGAGAGTCGGACTTCTTCGAGCTGCTCCGCAAGTACTTCCCAGCAGCCTACGACGACAAGTTCGTCATGAAGAGCAGCCCCAGTCTCTAGTGAGGCCCGCAGAATGTAGCGAACACCGCGGAGGTTGAAGCAACGGGCAGCGACAGCCTGCGTACAGGGGCACTGTCCTTCAATATGTGGCAAGTTTGCTTTGAAAGCGTGACCCACGATAGATACTGTGGACAGATATCTGAGCTGGGAGGCGCTCGTTTTGTGCTACACGGCAGCCCGTACAAGAACACCACTCTACTGAGCAGCTTAGACTTACTAAAGAATACAAACCATACGGAGCTAAATCGCTATGATTGTTCTACGAGACATCAGCTTTTCGTACTGTACCCGTCCTTGCCAAAATTAGGACGCTTCGGTTTCGTGCTATTTCAGTGCTCAACTCCGCAGATCTTTCGAAACACGAAGCCCCATGGGCCTCAGACTGTGAATGGAAATTTTCTTTTTCGTGCTAGCGTCCTCTCTATATGCCATTATTATATCATTTTTTCTGTACCCTTTTATGATCTCTGTTGTAATCTTTAGCCTTGTAATAAAGGTATCCTTTAATACAACATTTTATGCTTTGTCTCATAAGAAATCTGTTTTATTTTCTTATACTTTTGTTTTCGCGCGCGAAGGTCCCAAGCGAAGAGACCAACCGGGAGAAATAACGGTTTAGTCAGTCACATAATGATATCGCCATTAGGAATATCCAGTCTCGTTGAATAAAAGTTTTTATGGTATGGCAAGTACACGTTCATTTGAAGTCTTCCACCGATGTGTGACATAAGACCATTTTTCTAGGAAAGGTTCATCCCACATGAAAGTTCGTCAAGAGGGCGCGAAATTCGTGAATTTCAATGTTCGTCTTCCTCTTTTTTTTATAAGACAAAATATGGGCTTCAACGAGACACGTCACTCATATTCGGCTACAATGGCCTGATATGTATCTATACGTGACATATTTTACATTATTAAAGGCTTTTTAATGTGGTAACGTAAACACCACGCCCTCATCAATGTCAATGGAATGGCTTACGCATACGCGCATAAAAAATGCTTTTTAGTAAAAACAAACAGTTGTTGCGATACTAAAAGTCAGACTAGTTGTTATATCATCTTGGGAAAAACATACCGTGCAAACGATCGGGACGAAATGTAAGAGGCACTACACAAGGGCTGACTCACAACTAGAGGTTTATTATTATGCACCGGGGTCCTTTCTTTCTCTTTCAATTCCCGTACCCCATCCCCTTGAGTGGGATAGCCAACCGGACCTTATACCTGGTTAACCTCCCTGAATTTCCTCTACTGTTCCTGGTGTATTCAAAGAATATGTGCACGCAAGAACGCACATGCCTATAGAAGAACAAGCGAAGATTCATGCGGTTCAAAAGACGAGAAGAAAAAAACACAAGAAAAGGCTTGCGCTTACAGGCTTACCGCTCACCTAAATACAAGGCGGATTAACTTGGGTTATTTTTCGTGAAGCGAAATCAAGGCCTCGCTTACGCAGTCATTGTCATAAAGGTTAATTTATAAGGCTTCTGCCACCTCCCCTTCGATTTCTATGCTCGAAGAGCCTCTGGGTATCGTCGGAAACAGGTATCAGTGCGTTTTTCCTTGTGTTTTTTGCGCATTATTGTATGTTGAACCAGATTAATCCTTGCTTGTCCTCTGCGCATGTGCGTTCTTGTGTCCATATATTTTTTGCGCATCCCGATAAGCCACTAGTTGTCAGCGCTTGTGTTGTGCCTCTGTATTGTTGTGTCATTCATTTGCACTCTGTGTTTTTCCCAAGAAGGAATTTGTTATTCCGACCGCTTATGTTCCGGCATGCTTAACGCGTCTCGATCAATTATTCCGGATGCGAGTGTAAAAGTATCCGTCGCTCTAACGCATAACACATCTATTGTTTAGTAACTCCATGCACAAGCCAAGAGTGACATCCTACTCGAAAGACTTATTTATTTTCATACTATGCATACACATGTGCAGTGCCAAAAGCAACCTCAGAATTTCTTCGTATAACAAGAAAGATAAATGATTTTAGACCCGAATAACATGAACATTACGCGAAAATTTGATTCGATTCATTTGATTGATTATGGGGTTTAAGGCGCACAAACTACACAGGCGATGAGGCGCACCATAGTGGAGGGCTCAGGAACAATTTTGACCACTTGGGGATTTTTAGCATGCGCCGAAATCTCGAACACACGGGAGTTCTTAATTTGCGCCTTTATTTCAAAGCAGCCGCCGCGGCTGTGAATCAAACTCGCGTCCGTGGGCTGAGCAGCACAACGCCTTAGCCACTGAGCCACCGCGGCGGGTTCACTTTGATTCGCATGACATGTTTATCAGAACCGGAACATCCGATCAGGGGCGAAAAGAAAGAATGACGCGACCATCATTTGCGTCCCTCATTGGCATTGAGATTTCAAAAGCTTCATAACATATTTTTTCCATCTTCATGTTCGGCTCAAGTGAGCCATAACACTTGGGAGGAAGTCCGTCTCGCATTCACGAGTTCATTACGTTAGTTACTTGGTACCAATAAAATACGGTTTTTGGACGAACTCGAGACGTAGTATTCTGCGGTCGAGTCCACCCGAGCTCTTCCCGAGAGAAAAATGAAAATACAGGTGCATGTTATAACATCGCGGTCCGCACCGAAATCACAGGCTGTTTGAAACATGATACAAACACACAAATCATTCGACAGCCACGAAGAATCGAGAGAATCAAGGCTGTCAAATGGCGCTTTCTGGCAGAACAGAAAAATGCACGGAACCCTAGCTTCGCTGCAGAGAAACACCTAGGCACTTATTGTGTCGCACGTATGACGAACTTCCCTTTGTGACGAACCGGTCTCCAACGAATGTTCTTCTGTTATAAAGCGGCCTATTACCAACCAGCCTGAGAGAGAGGGAGAGAAAGGACTTTATTGAGATTCCTGCAGTCGGGGACGGATCAGGCCGCGCAGGGCTGCACCGTCCCGTAGTCTTCTCCGCTCACCGCGGCGTCGGGCCGACCCCGAGGACTGCGTCCGGTCGGCGCGGGCTACTCGGAGTGCCACCGCGATCGCCCCTAGCCCTCGCTCCCGCGGGAGGAGGCCGAGAGGAGTGCGGGTTCCCCTTTCGCCGTTGCTTGCCCAGGGCAGCCTCGAGCCGCTGGATGGCCCTCAGCTGGCTTTCGCGCTCCGAGGAGCGGATCGAGTTCGTAACGTCCGGAGGGAGGATCGGCCTCCCGTCACTCGGGTCGTGCTCGTCGCATCCCCACATCAAGTGGGCCAAGTCCGCATTCACACGCGCACAAACACTGCACACCGCGTCTTCGTACATGTCCGGGCACACGTGGCGCGCGAGCGCCGGCGTTAGCACCGTCCCGGTTTGCAACTGTCGTAGAAGCACTGCCTCCCTCCTCACGAGCACCGGGTGGGGCGGAGGGTAGGCCTGCCTCTCTGTCCTGTACCAGCACAGCGTCGCACCGTACGTAGTCAGGGGTTCTGCGTCGTTGTCCTCTTCGTCGTTGCTCGAGTCTTCGTCGTCGTCGGCGTCCGTCGCTGGCGCGGCCCGGCACGCGGCGAGATCACGGGCCGCAGCGTCGGCTGCCTCGTTGACGTTTCGGTGGCCGTTGCGGAGCTCCCGTCCCATGTGGGCCGGGAACCACCGTACGGTCGTTGCGATGTTCGTGCGAGCTCCCTCCCCGATGCCGGAAAGGATGCGCATCGTCGTCCTGCAGACCGTGCCCCTGGCGAAGTTGGCGATGGCCGACTTGGAGTCGCTGAACACCGTCCTCGTCCCGGGGTGGAGCAGGGCCAGCGCGATCGCCGCCTCCTCCGCCTGTCTGGCGGACTTGGCGCGCACGCTGCCCGAGCTCAGCAGTTCTCCCGTGGCGGCACGCACCGCCACCACCGCGTAGGTGTCTTCCTTGTCGCGACGTTTGGAAGCGTCCACGTACACGGCGTCGCTCCTCTCGTTGTACTCTTTGGCGAGCGCGCACGCCCGCGCCATTCTCCGTTCCGGGTTCCGTCCCGGCGCGACGTTCTTCGGGAGCGGCGGCACCACCAAGCTGTTGGCGTGAGACGAAACGCCAATTGACGAACGGGACGTACATGCCCCCCCCCCCTTCCCTCCTCCCCATCGCTTCCCCTAACCCTCGCGGTACCATCGCGAGAGCACTGACCATATTTTTGCTAGTAATTACTATCAATATTTTCTTGTTGAATAGTTTTATTTGCCTACTCATTCGTCTACTTTCTTACTGCTAGCAAGGATTATGTGAAAAGGAGACCCCCCGATGCAAAACTCTCGGCTGCCACAGCCTGTCTCAACCAGTCCAAAAAACGACCCCAGATATCAAAAGGACTACCCTCCCCCTTCTACTTCCCCTCTCCACAGGAGTCGTAGCGACGTCTTCTGTCGCGCGATAGCCTTTCTGGCAGGTCGCATACTTACAATTCTGCTGCGACATGCTGCTAGGGGATATATTGGTGCAAGACATATGGGGGATATCCACAGGAGTGAAGTGTCAAGCTGCTCGTCTTGTACCCTTTGTCTAGAGTTTCTACTTCGTGATAAATCTATTGTGTCTTGCTGGCCGGTGTTGTGCACTTCATCAGCGGTTGGCTGCGCCGGCGTTCGTAGCGTGGACTCGAAGCTTTCATGTATCAGATTTTAAAGACGATAGTCTTTCTTGGGTTACTTAAACCCAGAAATTTTGGTCTGTCTGTCTGTCCGTCTGTCTGTCTGTCTGTAACTCGATTCAGCCACCCGGCCAAAGTAAAATGCTTCTGCGCAATAGTCTTATATACTCACAGCCAAATGTAAACATCTAAGCCCGGTATATATGTGTTCATACTTGTCAACTTTGTTGAACAAGAACATGACGTTACGCAAATATAAGACAGGAAATTAGTACAAAAGGGATATTTGCAGTGTTCCTTTATTAAAAAATTCCTGGGTGCTTGGTTTTTCGATAGCAAATGATATTCTACATCTACTGCAGAAAACCGCCGCCTGCTGTTCTGTTGCCCACGCCACCTCCTGGCGGCATATGAGAAATCACACGGCAACAGCAAATAAAGGTTCCACTTGCTAGGTTTACGTTCTGCTTGGAACGCACGTGGAGCACGGCAACGTGGTTCTATAAACTTTGAAGTGGCCGCCGCGATTCACGCGCGTCTCCGCCGTACGGCTCGCCGCGAGGCCTGCGCTTACGTGCGTGCGCTCGGATTGCGCTCCGTCATTTTTCACTGATTTCACTGGTTAATTGACCCGCAGCTTTATGAAAGGGCATCGACTAGATGTATGAAGTTGCATGGAGCACCGGAAACCCGAATTCCGAGGTAGGGGGACCATTTTTTCGGAAATTTGAGGACTTTTTTGTGCCCGCGAGCCGCTAGGCCTAACGACAACTTCGGCCCCGGCCGAGGGAAGCGGTAGGCCTAGGCCGAGCCCCGGCGACGCCGAAAGCCGATCACCGATTCATCGGTTGCTACGCAAGCGCGCAACGACCCAAGATGTCTACCGCTATGCGAGTAGAAGTGGATGGCGTAGAAATTTCGCCGGATCAGTTCACTAGAGCGCAGGGGTGGAAAACCGCTGGCGAAAAAGTGAAGCAAGGCGGCGTAGGATTGCTAAGCCTAACGCCCGTACTCCAAGTGAGCCAAGATGGCGCCAAGGCCCCGACTGACGTCAACGGTCGGGGCAACGACCTCGGTGGCGCCACCGGCAACGATCTACGTCAGCAGAGGACGAAGAAACGAATTAACAAGGACAAGCTGCTGAAGGGCGCGCGCATGCCAGACCTGCCGCGCGCAGATATGAAGATTGTCATGCGGCCACGAGGCGGGCTCCGCGTAAGCGAGGTGGCCCGCGTGGAAATAAGCCGAGCTGTAACGGCGGCGGCGCAAGTCGACGCAATTGCTGCTAGAGAAGATGTGATATGCCTAAACCACCAACAGAACATCATAGTCGTGAGTACCTCGAAGAGGGAGCACGCCGACAGATACGCCATGGTGGAGCGAATCGACATTCGGGGAACGTCCCACGAAGTCAGCGCGTACGAGTCGGCCCCTTACGGAACAGTGAAAGGAGTAATACGGGGCATCCCACTGGAGGACACCGCCCAAGAAATACAAGATTTAGTCGTGCACAAGCACAATCCCACGGCCTTGCAGGCGAACCGCATCGGCAAGACCAGGTCGGTGGTGATCGCCTTCGAGGGACACAAAGTGCCCAACTACGTCCGTAATGGGAATCTGCTAGTTGAGTGCACCCTGCACAGGAAGCAGATTGACGTGTGCTACGCATGCGGCCGAGTGGGGCACAGGATGGACGTGTGCCCAAATCCTCAAGACAAGATTTGCCGGGGCTGCGGTGTCGCCAAGCCCGGAGAAGACCACAAGTGCGTACCCAAGTGTGGCCTGTGCGGGGGGAAACATCTCACCGCCGACAAGGCTTGCAAGGCAAGATTCAAAACGCCTTACGTCGTCCGTCGACGGCGCTGGGAACGGCGCCGGGCGGAAGAAGACAACGAGGACAAAAAGCAAGGCAAAAGAGGTCCTACAGGGCGACCCCAACGTAGCGCCTCTCCGCAACGGGGCCGGTCCCAGACGCCGGTCCGCAACAGCAACGGCGGCGGCCGCCAGAGCCGCTCTCGATCGAAGTCACGATCCGGGGGGGGGGGGGGGGGGGGCGGCGGTGACGGTGGCAACCGCCGCCGGGAAACGGCGGGTCGAGGTTCGAGCGGAAGATCCAGGTCCCGGACCAAGTCCCGTTCGAGATCCAGGGCCGGTTCGAGATCCAGGGCCGGATCGAGACTCCGGGCCGAGTCTACCGGACGACGAGGCACAACCGCCGAGAAAAAGGTGGGCTGGACCGGCAGGTCTTCTGTCGCTCGGGTTAGCGAAACCGAATTCCCGCCCCTCACCCCCTCCCAACCCCTTAACCTAAGAGCTAGCCCGCAACGGGATTGCAATGAAGTAAAAGAGCTCAAGAAAGTCATAGAGCGGCAGAACGCTCAGATACAAGAGCAGAACGCCCAAATTAGGGCCTTAATGAGCAAAATCGATGCGCTAGCTAGCGGCAGCTCAGCAAACACGAGACCCCAAGGCGATAACAACACAGTGGAGAACGCCGGAGGAATGCGCAAGGTGCCGCGGAGGGACCCCCCGTCGCCCCGCTTAGGGCGGGATGCGGGGGTGGCACGGCCGGCGCAACAAGCGCCGAGCAACCAAGAAGCAATGGACTGCGAAGAAAGCACCGTCAACCGCGAGACGGTGACAGCGGCGGCGCAGATTCCAAAGGGAGGAGAGCTTACAGCGATCCTAACGGCCATCACCCAAATCAACGAGAAACTGAGCGCGATAGACGCCAGATTCGAGGCCCTCGAAGGCCAAGTGCGGAAGCTGTCGATCAAACACGAACGGCTTGCGACCAAAGTAGCAACCCTTACCGCAAAAAACCGCTTCGCGTCCCTGAAGAAAGAACGGGCGGAAAAAATCAAGGCATCGATCGCGTGTAGGCGCGGCCGCCTAGAAACATCCGAAGAAGATGAAGCAGGGACCAAATAAGAAAAAGAAGACCAACGGGGGGGACGTTACAGTAATTTATCAATGGAACTGCCGGGGGATCCGCAACAAGGAGGCGGAACTGTTACTCCACATTGACGGGCTCGAACACAAGCCCGATGTAATAGCACTACAAGAAACGAACAGCAAGCCCAGACTCCCGGGATACGTGACGTACACGGACCCGACGGAGGAAGGGACAGCGGTGCTCGTCCGCAGCAACGTGGCGGCTACTCAACACGTCACGGCGCAGGGCGGATGCGAGCACACGCTCGTCGAGATTCACGCAAGAACAATTGGCAACACGGGAAATCTATACGTCATGAGCGCGTACTGCCGCCCGTCACAGAGGCAGTACGACTTTGATCGAGTAGTGAGCCAGGCGAAAAGGTTGGCGGGGAGCAGGCCGCTCCTGATCCTCGGCGACTTCAACGCCCCTCACACAACGTGGGGGTACAACTACCAATCGAAGAGGGGAAAAGCTCTAGCCAACACCATGGAGGACCATGAGATGGCCCTGTTAAACGAGCCAGACGTGGCCACCAGAAGGGGCAACAGTGCCAATAGGGACACAACTCCGGATCTGTCATGGCTATCGGGGGCACTGGACGTGTCCTGGAGAAACGAAGACGCGGACCTGGGCTCCGACCACAGCGTAATCGGCATTACCATCAAGGGACCCCAATACCGCGCCATGCTGGGGACGGCACGCGTAACGGACTGGGACAAGATGCGGAAATACACGCACGAAATCGAAGAGGCTTCGGAGAACGATAAAAAAGCCGACCGAAAGCAAACGTACGCCGAATGGGCGAGGGATCAGAAAAAGACCCTCGAGAAATTCACGCAAGAAATAACGACGACGGCGCAGACACCTTTCGTGGACGCCAGGCTGGCTCACATGTGGGCTGCCCGGCACTCGCTAACGCGAAGGTGGAAGCGCCAGCGTCACAACAAGAAGCTGGTCAAACGTATCGCGGTCCTTAACAAACAGATCGCCGAATACGCAGCCAAGCTATGCCAAGAGAACTGGCTGAGCACTTGCGATGGCTTGCAGGGTAAGCTATCGGCACGGAAGACGTGGTGCTTACTCAGGCACCTAATCGACCCGATGAGCAGCAAGACCGCAACCAACCGCAACCTCACCAAGATCCTCAACACGTACAAGGGAGACGGCCGCAGGCTACTGGAAGACCTGAAGGCAAAATACCTCAAGACCGAGCGAGGCCAGTACCCGACGCCCGAGAGGTACGGAGGCCCTGAAAACGAAGAGATGGACAGACCGTTCACCATGACGGAACTCTGGTCGGCCATTGACGACAGCAACAGAAAGAGCACCCCCGGCAGGGACGCGATCACGTACAAGTTGCTTGGAAACATGAGTGAAGCGGCGGCCCGCGGCCTCCTGGGGCACATCAACGAAACCTGGCAGAGCTCGCAGCTGCCGAAAGAATGGAAAGAGGCAGAGGTTCGATTCATCCCGAAATCCGGAAAAGCGCTGACGATTGACAACATGCGGCCCATCTCCCTTACGTCGTGCGTGGGGAAGGTGATGGAACGTATGGTCCTTCGCAGACTTCAAAAACACTTGGAAGAAACAAACCAAATGCCCGAGACCATGTATGGGTTCAGACAACACCTTGGCACCCAGGACGTCCTGATCCAACTGCAAGAACTCGTCGTCAAGAAGGCGACGGGGAACGCGGCGCGGGGGATACTCGCCCTAGACCTAAAAGGGGCCTTCGACAACGTGTCTCACGCGAGCGTGCTCCAAAATCTAAACAAAACGGGATGCGGTCGGAAGACCTTCGGCTACATCAAGGACTTCTTAACGAGAAGAACCGCGACCATCAGGATAGGGGAAGAGAAGTCGGAACCCGTCGAGCTCGGCGAGAGAGGCACCCCTCAAGGGTCAGTCTTGTCGCCCCTGCTCTTTAATCTGGCCCTCCTGCCCCTGCCCAGTCTACTCAGACAAATCGAAGGCGTGGACCACGCGCTGTACGCCGACGATATTACGGTGTGGACGAACCGAGCCGGGTCCGATGCCTGGGCGGAGGAAGCCTTGCAGAGGGCGGCAACTACCGTGCACGAATATGCAAAGACCTGCGGGCTGAGCTGCGGTCCCCAGAAATCTGAGCTGCTCATGGTTCAGCCGGGACGACCCAAGAAGGAACTGCCGCCGAACGTGACCATCACCATTGACGGCACAGCCATTAAACCGGCGCAACATATCAGAATCCTAGGTCTGCTGCTGCAAAGCGACGGACGAGCGTCCGCAGCCGTCACGAAGATCAAGAACACCTCGGAGCAGATATTAAGCATGATCCGAAGGGTCTCTAACCGTAACAGAGGCCTGAAGGAAGACGACGCAATGCGCCTAGTGCGGGCATTCGTCGTGTCGAGGGTGACCTACTCTGCCCCGTACCTCCAGCTAACGAAGGCAAACAGAGACACCCTGAACACGATGCTGCGCAAAGCAACCAAGCAGGCAATGGGCCTGCCGATCTACTCGTCCACGCAGAAACTGCTGGACATGGGGGCCCACAACACGGTGGAGGAGCTGATCGAGGCTCACCTGTCCAACCAAAGGGTACGGCTAAGCCAAACGGAGCATGGCAGGGTCGTCCTGCGGAAAATAGGATGGCAGATAGAACCACTGCCAACCAAGGCAGCCCTTCCCGAGCAGTGGAAAGAGGCCATTCAAACCAAGCCACTCCCCAGGAACACGCAACCGGGGAAGAACGAAGGGAGGCGGACCGCGCGAGCCAAGACCCTGGCTCGACAGCTGGAGGAGAACCCTAGGGTACTCTACGCGGACGCCTCGCTCAGAAAACACGACGACCGAGCAACGGCGGTAGCCACGTCCATCGACAAGCTGATCGTCAGCGCGTCGCTGAGGACGACAGACCCAGCCGTTGCGGAAGAAGCAGCCGTGGCACTCGCACTTGTGCAACCGAGCGTGGACACCGTGGTCACAGATTCAAAGTCAGCCTACGGAAGCTTCCGAAGAGGAGTGATCTCTACCGCGGCGCGAGCCATTCTCTCCAAGCACAAGCCTCCGGGACGAGCCATCGAGCTCGTGTGGGTACCGGCTCACTCGAAGGTGGAAGGCAACGCCCTCGCCGACCACCACGCCCGAGAACTGTCCATCCGGGCCGAGGACGAGCCGGCTGAGCTACCGCATCCCGTGACCAGCTTTAAGGAGATTACTCAGATGTATAGAAACGCGAGGTGCAAACTTCCCGAACCGCACCCACAGTTAATCAGGCAACAGCAAACGATCCTGCAGCGCATGCAGGCGGGATCGCTAGCGCATCCCGTTCTGTTACACCGAATGTTCCCGGCGCAGCACGACACACTCTGCCCTTTCTGCAAAACGGAAAGAGGCACTCTGGCACACATCATAGCCGAGTGCAAAGACCTCAAGAACCCCCCACCGCCCTTTCCCCCCAACACCCCCAATCCCCAACCCCCCGAGCGATGGGAGAGAGAGAGAGAGAGAGAGACTTTATTATAAGTAACCCGGCTTCAGGGGGAGCACCTCACAGGGTTCCGCCCTGACCTTAGTGTCCAGGGACACGGGACTGGACGATCGTCTTCAAGGTCCCGCGAGCGGAGCGCGAGGAGTGCCGGGGGCGCCGTTGAGGCGACCGGCCTCCTGCTCGGTCCGCCGCTGCGTACCCAGAGCCGTCGCCAGCAGCTGAGTTACCGCGGATTGCGATGCGAAGTCCTTAGCCATCAGTCCTAGAGTCACCCACAGCGATGGGAGACCTTGTTGTCCAGCCCCGCCCTGCCAACTCAGCTAGCACTGACGGCCAGGGGCCAGGAGTTGCTGGATACATATGGGTCCCGTGAATAGGGAACCACCCCGTCTGGTGCCTGCGCGCACCATCGAATTTTCGAGCTCAGTAAAGTTGATTCTCTCTCTCTCTCCGCCGTACTGCAGCGTTGGCATCGAGGAACCCCGCCTGTAGCAGTAGAACGCGGTAAATTCAAATCGCCTTGAGAAAACCTTTAGTGTGTTTACCTTGGGATGAGCGCGACGGAACAGAAACAGCATGAGAGGTGAGCGGGAAAGCAAAGAGGGGCATTTCCTTGGCAAATGTGCACAAAGACTATCGTATTTTGACGACATTTGCAACGAAAGGAGCAGATACGCGGCCGATTTTTTACGTTACTTTTCCCGGAAGGCCAATGGAGAAGTGTGTACTTTAACCTTGAGCGGACCGTGAGTGGCAAAGTCGCAGTCGCCCTCTTCTTGGCTTGTTTTAAAAACGGTGGTCTTTCTCGGGCTATATCAAAACGAAAATTCTGGTCTGTCTGTCTCTATGTGTATGTCGGTGTGTTTGTCGCTCGAGTCACCCACCAGGCCGAAAGTTATAAACATTCTGGCGCGAGAAGTTTATTTAGCTTGTATTCACTGGCGAGGCACGCATGCAGGCAACCATGTGAGTACCCCGTCACTAGTTACGTTGGGCTCCGCTGGGTGGCGGTACTTGTCCGTGATAAGCACATGATGTGTGTTGGACATTCCAAGCTCTACGCCACCGAACACAAAGTAATGCCTCGAATGCAATGTGAGCGTAATTATTAACATTTCTGTTGACATCACCGTTAAGAATCTGGTTGAAACGGAGCAGATGACGCACGCCGGTGTGTTTTTTTTCTGCGGCGTGCGCGCGCAGTCGCATAAGCCCCGCCATATGGTCCCTAGAAATCTGTACCCGCCATGTCTGTGGCGATTCGGCCATGTCCGTGGCCATTTCCAATGTTGCCGAGCGAAGAAATTGACAGCTAAACTTTTTAGTGAATACGTACCATCTTTAGGGTGTTCAAAATTAAGCTTTATAGTTTTCTTGAAATTAGACAGCGACACGCGGAGACCATCTCTGCACATAAGTTGGGTGGCCAGGGTGCACAAAGTGAGATGATAATTATCGCTATTAGAAGCCCGATTAATCAAAACTGGGTAGTTTACTCTTTGTTTACGGCAGTAAGTGGTTATGTTTATATTAAAAAAGTTAGAGGAACTTTCTACATATCAGTTGGAAGAATTCTTCTAGCGTGTCTATGTTAAGAGATATCCGATTCCGAAATTTAATTGTCGTTCGCAGGATTACGTATGCTTGAGACGATCGGCGCAATGGTCCTTCCTGATGTCATATCTTGATGTCATGTCATAGCAGTTCACGCTCTCAAGGCCAGCAACAACTGGTGGACAGGGCCCACCGGGCAGCCAAGGACCAAGGCTTCTTGGACTAAGGAGGCCTCCCACAACAGAAATCGTACAATTGAATAAACGCTTATTCCCCTATCCCTACACGTCCTTGTTGTTTCCATAAACGTTTTAGATGCGACGCATCTCTTTGTCTCGCCTTGTCCCTCCATCCGTCCGTAGTCCGCACGCCTCTCCCCCATTCTCCTCGCCACGCCAGCTGCACGGTAACGCCGCTGTCACCGCAACATCTTGCGTTAGCGCTCGCTCCCCTCGCCATGCCAGCTGTGCGTCAGCGCGCGTTAGCGCTCAGTTAACACATGCGCATGCGCTACTCTCTCTCATTCCCCTCACCGTTAACGCGCGGTACATATAAACTCGATAACTGCGCCGCTCCGCTCAGTCGCTCCACCGCCGCCGCTCCGATGACATCCGATGACCACCGATGATTTGAATGGAGACTAACAGGTCTGCTACCGCGATGGTCGGCGCAACCGTAACAAGCACCGCCCAGATGCGTCGCATCACCCCATGGTTTCCCCCCGCGGAAAGATGCGGTCAATTTTTTTCTGTCTCTCTCTTCCTCTGTAACTGTTGCTTTATCAAAGCTTCACCAAAAACATTTATATGACAACAGGCGTCTGAGATGACTATAAAATTACGGAATATTCGATTTTCTTTTCGTTGTTGTGTAGTTGTGGAGATCAAATGTTGGGTAATTCCCGTCTGCTGTAAATACATGGGTTTCTATGGAAGGGAAGCGGAACGCTAGATCGTAAAAGTCTTTAGTCCTTACAAGAATATTTATGTAATCACAAAACCATAGTCACTACCATCACCTAATTGCATGAAAATAAGTAAGTGTACTAACCCTTTGTGCGTTAGCAGCTCGTTTTTCAGTGCCCGCGGTGTTTAGTAATATGGAATGAGCCGAGATACGACGGTTGACGACTCAACAGAGGAAAGAGGCAGGAATGTAGGGGAATAAAGACGACGTCTCAGAAGAGGGTTCAAAAAATACAACATCGCCCCCCTTCAAAGCGTCGCAGCAGACTTGTGTTTCTGAGCCGAGCATGAAGACGAGAAAATATGGTTAAGCTTTTGAACCCTCAATGCGAACCAGGGCCGAAGTCATTCGTTTTTTCTACTCTGATTGGATCGTCAGGGACTGACAAAAATATTTATATTCAAAGTGGCGACTAATGGTCATGCGCTTTGAGTCAAAAACAATTCATCTTTCTTTTCATAAGAAGAAATTTCGGGTTCTCTTATAGCACTGGGCACAGATGTGTGCACCGTGCAACAGAAATGACACTTGTGTATGATGTCGCTCTTATTTTTGCCACTGAGTTACTGAACCCCAGATATGCGGGATTATGCGTTCCAACAACGGATATTGCTACACTCGTATCACGGTTACACCAAAAAGGCGGTAGCGAAAAATAAGAATTTAAGATAAGAGTTTCATTTCCTGCGTAAGCGTCAGCCATACCTTTGACATTGATGAGACACATGTGTAGATATTACCAAAGTTACAGTAGTACTTACTGAAGCAAAATATTGATGTATACACCAAGCCAGTGTAGCAGAATATGAACGACGTGAGTATTATAAAGCGGATATTGTAACTATAAAAATGTCAAAGGAAAACGTTCAAATTCACGAAGTTCGCGCTGGGTGTTCATGACAAACTTGCCTATGTGCTGAAGTGTACGGCGACAAATGATCTTACCTGGAAGGGCTTGTCACGAATCGCTGACAGGCACCGTGCAAGTGAACAGGAACTAGCCGTACCATGTCACCTTTTGTCGAACCACAACAAACATACCTGACTGCGGCATCCTTACGCGATTGACTGAACACTTCTTCGGATCTCTTGTGTAAGCTTGTGTAAGCTTGTGTAATCTTCGCGTGAGGCCTCCGAGGGACCTTCGGGTGGTAAAACGAACAAATATGTTCTAGGATAGACAAAGCAGAAAATATTGCAATACAGATTACTTTTACTACGAGACAAATATATCAACAGAGATCATAAAAGGGTGCAGAAAACACTGCTATATTAAACGCACCTAAAGAAGACGCCGGTATCAAAAAGAAAATAACACACAGTTTGAGGCCTGCGTCTGCACATTTCAGAGGTAAATTACACAGTTCAGCACTGACAAAGCACACACCCGAAGCCGTAGAATGTTGGCCAACACGTCCACCGCACGAAAGATTGATTGATGTCTCCTTGCAGAGTTCTAACGGTCGGGCACCGCATGTCTGAAATTCCTTGGCACGTTCCAGATGCTCAAAGGTGTATTTTTTTTGTATGTGAAGCCGTACAGTATGAAATTAACGCCACCGAGGGCGATTATATGGCCGCAGTGGCTTTAGTGAATCACGTCTTCAAAATACACTTGCCAGATGTGAAGGAGATTGCCCTGACAGCAGGCTATCGCTCCCCGCTTGCTTCACCCTGCAGGATGTTCGCTGCATTCTGGTAGCCAAAGTCTATTCTCACTCTCCCACAGACCGCGCAGCTCGTCATGATGATCTGGACGTTGTAAATGTCTGGGAAGAAGAAGCGAAGTACACGGAAATATTTGTACTCTTTCTGTGCTAAATTCTGTCCCGTCACTGCATGGGGCAAGTTGTTGATATCATATGCTCCGGAAAAGGCGCCACATATGACAGTTTCGGAGCCGAAAATGCCGGACGTCGTGCACCGCTAAGCGAACTCGCTCGTGTCAATTCCACTTCGTTCGTGCTTGCCCAGTTTGATGCGGGATTTGATGAGCATCAAGATGGAATGATCCGCACTGTGGGGATGAATTCCAGTCGCGGGTAAATTACAAGTTGAACTGCCACGTGGGCAGCTTGATGTTGGCTCCCCGTTTTCTTGTAGGTAACTAAAGCCCAGCGTGATGAGTTTAAGCACACTGACATTGTCCCGTGCCACCGAGTACTGGCAGTTCGAAGGATGGATCTCGTTGTTGACCGGTATCACCGGAACACAAGCGCACTCGGTGTCAACAGCGGCGTATGTGTACTTTTGGACAAGGTACATGATGGTGTCTAACTCCTCGTCCTGGTTGGAGGCCCATACTTCTCGAGTAGTGCAGGGTTCGGTGGAAACCCTCGGCTCGTTGTCTACGCTGTAGCCGTTGGGGCTTCGGTGTTCGGAGCTGGAAAGCAGCATGCTAAATGTCGCCGACCGCGAGCTGTTATGCGCGAGCAATGACTTCTGCAGGTGTCGCAGTGGTAGTGCGAAGGCTGGAGCTCTCTGTTGGCGGGTCTCACCGAAACACAAGCGCACTCCATGTCCACAGCGGCGTATGTGTCCTTTTGGACGAGGCAAATTATGGTGTCTGACTCCTCGTCCAGGTTGTAGGCCCATACTTCTGGAATGTTGGAGAGTTCGGTGGGAACCCTCGGTCCGTTGTCTAAGCTGTTGCCGTTGGGGCTTCGGTGTTCGGAGCTGGAAAGCAGCATGCTGAATGTCGCCGACCGCGAGCTGTTACGCGCGATCAATGGCTTCTGCAGGTGATGCACCGGTAGTGCGGAGGCTGGAGCACTTTGTTGGCAGGTCCCAGCAGAACACAAGCGCACTCGGTGCCAACAGCGGCGTATGTGTACTTTTGGACAAGGTACATGATGGTGTCTAACACCTCGTCCAGGTTGGAGGCCCAGACTTCTCGGATATTGCAGGGTTCGGTGGGAACCCTCAGTCCGTTCTCTAAGCTGTTGCTGTTGGGGCTTCAGTGTTCGGAGCTGGAAAGCAGCAAGGTGAATTTCGCCGACCGCTAGCTGTTATGCGCGATGAATGGTTTCCGCAGGTGATGCACTGGTAGTGCGAAGGCTGGGACTCTTTGTTGGCTGGTCCCACCAGAACACAAGCCCACTCGGTGCCAACAGCGGCGTATGTGTACTTTTGGACGAGGTGCATAATGGTGTCTAACTTATCGTCTATGTTGGAGGCCCATACTTCTGAAATATTGCTGGGGTTCGGTGGTAACACTCGGTCCGTTGTCTACGCTTTTGCCGTTGGGGCTTCGGTGTTCGGAGCTGGAACAGAGCATGCTGAATGGCGCCGACCGCGAGCTGTTAATGTTCGAGCAATGGCTCCTGCCGGTGATGATGATGATGTCCCTTGGTCAATGGCACATACCCAAACAGGGAATCGGTCAAACTTCAGGGGTATGAAAAAAGATCTTATTTATTTACAGGCTCTCGTAAATTGAAAATTTAGAGAGGTCGAAAGTAAAATTCAAGAAAAAAATAATTGGGAAGTCCTCAGACCAATTGCATAAGTTGCCCGCGGAAAAGAATCCTAACAGAGCGGGAATAGATTAGAGGTTTTTATGAAGACTACCAGGAAACCTTATCTCCAGTACAAAAATTTCACAGTCTGAGCACCGAACTTCAAAGGACACTTTAGCCTAATGAGCACATTTTGTAGAAACCAGTATAAACAAGCTACAACCCCGAGGTGACCCCATCGTCTTCTTCTGCGGCTGAGCTGTTCTTCCAATAAGCCTTCTTTGCCTCGTATAGGTGCACACGCAAATACATCAACGCCCAAATAAAACCCCCCAAAGCAAAAAGCTCATGCCTAATAGAAGTGCTTTTGTTTGGTAGCCTCTCCCACCACAGACACTGGGTCCTCGATGCAGAGCAATAATGAATATACGAAACCTCGTGGTGGTACACCTTGCAGTTTTAGCTGGAGTCGGTGGGCTATAAAATATTTTGGTTTGCACAGTATTCTACAGGGTCCGTTATAAAGTGTCCAGTTTAAGATGGTGAAAAAAGTCCATATTGTCAGAATTTTCAATAGAATCATGGTTACGGCACTGTAACGCTACGCCTCATCAGCTGATAACAGGTGACCACGGCTTTTTTTTTTTTTTTGCGAATCCACCTTCCAGGCGACGTAACAACTGCCTGGACACCCAACGTTTTCGACGCGTGCTTTTACCGGGCTTCTATTCCACACAGAGTGGCAAATACTGATAAAATCGATTGCAGCTCAAGTACAACATAGCACAACGTTGAACAGTATTCAATCTGGAAACCGCAGCGAAAAACTACGCAAAGACAGAGAAAAGAAGCCTGAGGCGAGTGTCCGTTGTTGCCTTCCTTCCTGTGTCGTTGTATAAATTTGAACAACATTGATCGAGAAGAACATGTGCCAACTCACGCAACTACTATAAAATCATCGCGCTTTTTTGTTTCGTAAGCCGAGAGGAAGTAGTTAGCCACTTGTGAGTGTTATGTTGACGCCTTTTTCTGAATTCAACGTAAGTGGTAATGTACAGTAGACAAAAGTGTTAATAATAACAAAGAATGAGGTACAGCTCTCTCCATTGGATGCCACCTGCTTCTTTGTTGTTAGCCTTTTTGGTAACTGTGCATCGTTAATTTTTAAGCGAATTTCTACTAACAATATTTAGCCACTGCTATAGATCTAAACAGAAAGGAAATACTTTGTTGTTTTGTGCCCGTTGCTCAGTTTTGTGCCCGTTGCTCAGCATAAATTCACATGGGCGCATTACCTAAATCCGGGGTCACTAGCAAAAAAGAGAAATCACTTTCGTGAATGTACGCCAGTCTTGGCCAATTTACTCCGCATGAAGCCCTCTCGTAAGATAAAAGTAGAAGCATAGAAATGTAGGAACCCGCCACGGTGGCTCAGTGGCTAAGGCGTTGCGCTGGTGAGTAGAGGTTTCGGCTTCGATTCCAGGCCGCGGCGGCCGCTTTACTGATGGAGGCGAAAGCAAGAACGCCCGTGTGTACGAGATTTCGGCGCACGCTAAAGATCCCCAGGTGGTCAAAATTAATCCGGAGCCCTCCACTACGGCGCGCCTCAGCGTCAGCGTTGCGTCGGCGCGTTAAACCATTCAATCAATCAATCAATAATTATAGGCTTTTTGGTTTCTTTGGTCTCTTAGGCTACAGCACCTTGTCTCGAGGCAATGTGAGTGACTAGGTGAAATCTGACGTGTGCCTACGTAGATTTTACGTACAGAAGCTATTTACAAGACCACCCAATGATACGGGAAACGCAGCTTCCAAAGGTGCTCGGAAGCTTGCCTGAGTCTCTGGAGTCAAACAGGCGCTACGCCCTTGAAATGCCGCAAGGCGAAAAGCCAGGAGCCAATGACCGCCATCACTCGCAGAATAGAACATGTGTGCCTACGGCTAATAAACGAAGTCAGTAAAAAAGAAAGCAAAAATAAATCAGCTACGGCGCCGTTTGCCCATTTGTGGAATGATTGTGCTGACTTTTCGGTACTATAGGGGGCAGAAGAAAATTCGTCAAGACTCGTAGATTTATCTCTGAGTGCAAACAGCATAGCGAAAAACACTAGTCGGGGCTGCTTCAAGCATGTATGCACACGTTCAGATGACACGCAAAGAACTTACCCACGGGGGGAGTGACCAAAATTGGGGAGGCCATTTGGAGCGCCACCCCCACCAGGCCGAAACTGGCATGTTTACACGAGGCAATCGACAACACTTGGAACTTTTTGCCCGTTTACGCAATCGCTGAATGATTCCTACTTTTTTCTACGTTGAGTCATTTGATTTCGCGCCTATGGTAGACGAATCGTACTTGCCGGGAAAGATCAGCCGCAGAAGAAGACGATGGTGTCAGTTACACGCGCAGAAGCCATTGCTCGCGCATAAAAGCTTGAGGTCGGCGCCATTCCTCGTGCTCCGGCCGCTCCAGCTCCGAACACCGCTACCCCAACGGCAGCGTCGTGGACAAGGGACCGAGGGTTCCAACCGAACCCTGCGCCATTCGAGAAGTCTGGGCCTCGAATCTGGACGAGGAGCTGGACGCCATCGTGTACCTCGTCGAGAACTACAGGTACATCTCTGTAGACACCGAGTTTCCCGGTGTTCTGGTGAAGCCCGACAACATAGAGCTCCAGCCGCCAGCGCACGAGTACTGCTTGGTGCGAGACAATGTCAACTTGACGAAGATCATCCAGCTAGGCTTTGGCTTCCTAGAAGAAAACGGGGGAGCCAGCGCGAATTTTTTCACGTGGCAATTGAGATCAGCCTCGGGGAGGACGACTATGCGGACGATTCCACCCTCCCGCTCATCGAATCCTGCAAAAATTCGACAGGCACTGACACGAACGAGTTCGCTCAGCGGTGCAAGACATCCGGCGTCGTCCTCCACGATGCCGCCAAATGGCGCTCCTTTCACAGCCCAAACGAGTTCAAAGGTGCAGACGGAGCGGAATTTTCCGCAGAGAGAGTCGGACTTCTTCGAGCTGCTCCGCAAGTACTTCCCAGCCGCCTACGATGACAAGTTCATCACGACGAGCTGCCCTATAGTCTCTGGGGAGGCCTGCAGAATGTAGCGAACACCGCACAAGTTGTAGCAACGGGTAGCGATAGCCTGTGTAAAGGGGCAGTCTCCTTCAACTTGGCAACTGGATTTTGAAGATGTGACGGACGACAGATGCTCCGCCGAGATATCCGGCCTGGGAGGCCCTAATTGCGTGCTGTACGGGAGCCCGTACAAGAACACCACACCACTGAGCAGCCTGCACTTACCAAAGAATACCAGTCGCGAGGAGTCCGAACGCCATGACTCTTCAACATCACCGAGACATGAGTTTATCGCGTTGTGCACGTCTTCGCCAACATTATGAGCTTCAACTGTGCTGTTTCAGTGCTCAAGTCGGTAGATCTTCCGAAATATGCAGCCGCAGGCCTCAAACTGTGAACCAAAATTTTATTTGTGCTGCTAGCGTCTTCTTTGGGTGCCTTTTCTGTACCCTTTTATGACATCTGTTGTAGTAGTCTTGTAATAAAAGTAATCTTTACTACAATGTTTTCTTTGTCTGGTCTGAAATGTGCTTTGCTTTCCCGTTCGAAGATCCCAAGTTTCGTGCACATAGGGTTCTTTGTGCTAGGGTAGGTTCATGCGATGGAAAAGTTCGCCATCAGGGCGCGAAATTTGTTGGTTTCAATGTTATTCTTTCTCTGTTTTCGTATGATAGAATATGAGCTTGGATACTCACGTCGCTCATATTCGGCTACACTGGCCTGATATGTATCTCTGCGTCACAAGGGCTTTTGTAAGCGTGGTAACGTCAACCCTATGCCCTCATCAATGTCAGTGAAATGGCTCACGCTTAAGCGCTAAATAAATTGCCTGTTAGTTGAAATCAAATTTTGTTGCAGCACTGAAGCTTGGGCGGGTTGGTGCATCATCTCGGGAAAAAAAAACAGCGTGTAAACGAATGGGACAACACGAAAGAGACACAACACAACCGCTGACTCACAACCAGTGGCTTAGTAGGAACGCGAAGAACGCACATCCTCACAGGAAGGAGCAAAGGTTGAAGCTTTTGAAAATACAATAATGCGCTAGAAAGACATGAAAAAACCCAAGAAAAGGCGTGCGCGCAAAGGCTGGCATATCCGTGAACATGACGGATTATATAGGATTATTGGTCATGAAGCGAAATCGAGGTATGGCTTACGCTGTAATCTTTATAAAGATTAATGTGGAAGGCTTCTACCAGCTTACCGGGCAACCATAAACGTTTTTTTCCTCTCTCCGCAACCTTCCGATTTTATGCTCGAAGGCCCCCTCGGTTACATCGAAAACAGGTATCGGTATGTTTTTTGTTGTCTTTTTGGAGCATTGATGTATGTTGAACAGCACCATTTTTTTTCTTGTTCCTCTCCGCATGTGCGTTCTTGCCTGTATATACTGTCACGAAGCCAAAGACGACGCCGTTGTATTCAAAGAAAACAAGTCTATTAGAGCGAACTTGTGGTCCCCTAACAATTCAAAGAATACACAGGCGGCGAAGCAGCAGTCAACAAATTGACGTGCGCAAGCAAGCGTCGGCGAGCCGAATACCGCGGCGTCTCCTCTGCGGGCATTTATCTCTCAACGCGAGTGTTTCTCGAACCGTCGATTTCTCTCCAGAACACTGTAGATTAAAGAAGATTATTTCAGGCTAGTGCCGTTAGTTCGATACACTCTCCCTATCAAAGAAGATAACACATGCGGCGTAAAGAATGGAGCGCGCGCTTCACTTGGCCCACGGAAAACACAGGTAACAGCCCGGCGCAGCCGGTCGGCAAAAACAAAACATAAACAAACCAAATGCATGGTTCGCGTCATTAGCCCCTGTAAGAGTGCATCGACCGAAGCTAAAATAAAAGACAGTACGAACAAACAAGAAATAAAGTTCGTCATCTTGCGGCTTAAGGCGAACCACATGGACGACTACGGGCCGCGCGCGTCATCGTGATGTTCCGAAATCACCATCGGGGATCACCTCGTAGGTAAGTTGGCGAACACGTTGTAGAATCCGATAGGGTCCGAAATAACGTCGCAGAAGCTTGCCACTGAGTTCACGTCTTGAAGGTGGAAGCGCTCACAAAACAGAGATGAAATTAGAAAAAAACATAGACGACATAGACGATAGCGCCGTGTCCTCTGTTTTTTCTACTTTCGTCCCTGTTTTGCGAACGCTTCTACCTTCAAGATGAACAGCTACCAACTAGCCCAATTGTCCGTTCTACTGAGTTCACGTCGTCGGATGGGAGTCCAAACCCACGCAGTATTCCCTGGACGGTACTCGGTGTCTCGGCGTCGGAGGTTGTAGCGTCCGGAATCCACCAGATCCTGGTCCCTTGTGCGAACTCTAGCGAGCTGGCGGACCTCCTCCGCACGCTGAAGGTATCCTTGGACGTCGGCGTTGAGGTCGTCGTCTTCCCGAGCGGAAGCATGGCATCATGCATCGTAGTCGGCCGTCTTCCGTAGACAAGCTCGAACGGTGTCATCTGCGTAGTTTCCTTGATAGCCGTGTTGTACGGAAACGTGACATACGGAAGGACTTCGTCCCAAGTCATGTTCAACGTCAACGTACATAGGCCGCATATCCGCGATCGTCTTGTTCAGACGTTCTGTTATTCCGTTCGTATGTGGGTTGTACGCCGTCCTTCCGCGTTGATGTAGCGTAAGATTCCTTGCATAAGCTCCGCAGCGAAGGCCATCCCGCGGTCCGTGATTAGCACTTCAGGGGTTCCATCTCGCAGCACAACTTGGTTTATGAAGCACTTGGCGACTTCTTGTGCAGTACCCTTCGGAAGAGTGGCGGTCTCAGCGTAGCGCGTCATGTAGTCTGTCACCACGACAATCCACTTGTTCTGGGATCGTGACGTATCCGGAACAAGCCCTGAAGGTCCATTCCAATCGATTTAAAGGGCCTCGGTGGGACGGCGATCTGCTGCAAAACTCCGGTTGGTCTTGTATGTGGCGTTTTTTGTCGCTGGCAGTCACGGCAGCTCCGAACGTAGTGGGTGACGTCGGATGTGAGGCGGGGCCAGTAGTACTTCGTCTTGATTTTTCCAATAGTGCGAGCTGTGCCGAGATGTCGGAAGAGGGGTCGTCGTGGCATGCTTCGAAAATTTCGTCACGAAGGTCTGCGGGGATTACAAGAAGACAATTCGTTCTCCTCCCGGGGTTGAAATTCTTCTTGACGAGGACGGAGTTTTTCAGGCTAAATGCTGGCAACTTCCGTTTGAACGCCGTAGACACGGCGACATTTCGTCCTTTGAGGTAGTCTATCATGACGCGCAACTCGAGGTCGGCACGCTGCTGAGCGGCTAGGTCACTCTCCGTCACGACTCCGGAAAACGCGCTATCTTCATCAGAGTCTTGTGGAGGTGGGCCGACGGGGGCGTGGGACAGGCAGTAGGCGTCGGTGTGCTTCCTGCCGGATTTATAGACGATTGTGACGTCGAACTCTTGCAGGCGCAAGCTGTACGGCCCGAGACTGCCAGAGGGGTCCTTCAAATTGGCGAGCCGACACAGCGCATGGTGGACTGACACAACCTTGAATGGTCTACCATACACGTATGGGCGAAATTTCGAAATGGCCCATATAATTGCGAGGCACTCTTTCTCAGAGGCTGAGTAGTTTTTCTCCTCCTTCGACAGATCACGGCTGGCATAGCCGATTACTTTTTCGCAACCGCTTTGCTTTTGCACGAGGACGGCACCCAAGCCTATAGCACTGGCGTCCGTGTGCATTTCCGTTTCGGCGTTTTCGTAGAAATGAGCGAGCACGGTCGGGTTTGGCCGGCGTTGTTGCAGCTCGTAGAATGAGCTTTTTCTTTGGCGTTTTCCCATGTGAAAGGGGGGCTATCTTTCGTCAGACGCGTGTGTGGCTCTGCAATGCGTGCGAAGTTTGCGATGAAGTGCCGGTAGTATGCGCCCAGTCCGAGAAATCTTCGCACGCCCTTTTTATCTTTCGGTCTTGGGAAGTTCACCATGGCTGAAGTTTTCGCCGGGTCAGGCAGGACTCCCGCGGCGTTGTCGACATGGCCCAAAGATTTGAGTTTCTCGTACGCGAAGCGGCACTTTTCAGGCTTCAGTGTTAGCGCCGGCGAGCGAATAGCCTCGAGTACCGACTCCAATCTTGCAAGGTGTTTGCCGAAAGCTAGGGCGAATACCACAACGTTGCCGAGGTATACAAGACACGTGTGCCACTTCAGGCCAGCTAGCACGGTGTCCATGACTCTTTGAAACGTTGCTGGTGCCGTACACAGCCCGAACGGCATCACCGTGAACTCGTAAAGGCCGTCCGGGGTTACTAATGCAGTCTCCTTTCTGTCTCTTTCGTCCACTTCTATTTGCCGGTAGCCTAGGTTTAGATCCATCGATGAGAAGTAGTACTTCGCGTGGCAGAGGTGGTCGAGGGCGTCGTCGATTTGTGGCAGGGGGTACACGTCCTTTTTGGTGATCTTGTTCAATCGCCGGTAGTCAACGCAGAACCTCAGTGTGCCGTCTTTTTTCTTCACGAGTACGACCGGCGCAGCCCACGGACTTTTCTATGGCTGTATTATGTCGTCGCTGACCATGTCGTCTACTTGTGTCCGGATGGCTTCGCGCTCGTGTGAAGAGACGCGGTACGGTGACTGTCTGGTAGGTCGGGCTCCATCTTCGGTTATTATCCGGTGCTTCGCCAGAGGCATCTGACGTAACCTAGAGTTCGACGAAAAACACTCGCTGTAGCGATGAAGCAAAGCCAATAACTAGTTCCTTTCTTCTTGCGGTAGCACCGGATTCGCGTCGAAAGGATGTGGAAGCTTGAAGGTTTCTTCGGGTGCACGTTCAAAGTCGGCGACTGCGATCACGTCACTTGCTTGTTGCGTTTTTTCGAGGTACGCAATTGCAGCTCCCTTGTTTAAATCCTGGTACTCCTCGGTGAAATTGGTGACCAAAACGTGAGATTGGCGTTGCTTAAAGCGCACAGTGCCTCTTGCGACCGAGATACCGCGGTCAAGAAGCAACCTTGGTCACTCTCAGTGATAGCATCGACGCCAAGAGCAGCATCTTCACAGTAGACGGCGATAATCAAGCTTGCGCGGGGTGGCAGGATGACATGATCATTGGCGATCCTTACAGCAGCACGGTGTTCGGGGTTCGGTTTCGGCGTCATGGAGTGATCGAAGGAAAAAGTTACCGACTAGATCTGTAGATCAATTATTGCACCGTTGTCCGTTAGAAATTACATTCCAAGAATTGCGTCGCGGGAGCAGTTAAGCAAAACAACGAACGCAGCAGGGCACGTCGTGCCGTCTATGGTGACGCATGATGTGCACGTTCCACTTGGCGTTAAGAGATGGCCTCCTGCTGTGCGTATGTGCGAACCGTTCCATCTGGTCGCAACTTTCTTCAGCTTAGACGCAAATGATCCGCTCATTACTGAGTAGTCGGCTCCTGTGTCTATGAGGGCGACTGCATCAAAGCCGTCGATAGACAAATGGACGTCGGACGCCGCCCTTCTCGAGTTCCGGGTGCGTCGGGGCGTCGTATCTCGGCTTCTCCGCGTTGACCGTCGGAAACTATGCGTCTTCGTTGTCATCTTCTCCCCAGCAGGCTCGGTCATGTAGGGTACGCGTCGCACCGTGTGGCTGACGTCGTGTTCGGGAGTCACGTCAGGGTTAGATCGGGGCGTCGGGCTGAAGGCATGGCGTGAATCACGGTGTTCAGTGCGTCCTTCCGTCGTTGGTGGGCTTTCGTTTTCCCGCCATTGTGCAACTTCACCTCCAGAAGTTGCTGCTTTTCGTCCCCCCTCGTGGGCAGGGGGACCTTCCACGTGCGAAGTCAGCATTGCGTTGACGCTGAGGAGGCTGGCAGCGTCGATGACGTAGTATTCCCCGAATCCTGGTCACGGCACCATTGAGACGAAGGAATTGCAGAGGCCGTGGCGACGTTGCGACGAACACATTTGAATCTAGAAAAGCATGATGATGACTCGAACTGGAACGTGCATGGGGTGACTTCTTCTTCACTCCTTCTTCTTTGCTTCTTCTCCTTGGTTTTCTACAGCCTCTCCACTGTAACGCCCCCCTCCCCCTCCAATAAAATTACACCATCTTCCCGTAGGGCAACCCTCAGTAGTATGCGAAGCAGCCATGGGGTGTAATGTAAGATGGTGTAATTTTTTTACGGTGAAACACGTTTTGCGTAATTTCAATTTAATTTTCAGGTTACGGCGGACGGAAGTAATTTTTGACTTTCGGTCACGTCGGACGTAACTAAAACATGAGGTTAAAATACAGTCGGACGCAACTTAAATTTCAAAAATCGCACGCCTCGGTCCGAGTCACTCGGGTCGAAACTGGGTTCGTTACTCCGGGAAGGGGCTAGATGGGAAAATACGAAACGGGAAGGGCATTTTGTACCGGGTTGAAGCGGCAGGGAGCAAACGAGAAGGTTCAAATGGGAAAGGGTTCAAATGGGAACAGGAGAAATGGGAAAGGGTGAAAAAGGAAGGTCGTTTTGCGCCGGGTTGAAACAGGAAGGAACAAGCGGGAAGGATGAAATGGGAATGAGTTCAAGCGGGAACCTCCCCTGTCAATACATCTCACCACTTACCACCTTGTTTTCTTTTGTCCTCACCACCCTATTCCCATCCCACCCCCAACCCTGAGCAGTGGGAGGCCGAGCTGACCAGCTCAGCACCAGAGTGACAACAAGCCCTCGTGCAACGAGCTCTGGACGCAGCTCGGACTCGCGGCCTCCTGGGCCTAGGAGGCTGAACACACCCGGGTGTGCACATTAAAAGTTGATTCCTCCTCCTCCTAGCCGTACCAGATTACTTTTGTCGAACGACATTAAATATACCGACTGCGGCATACTTACGCGATTGACTGAACACTTCGTATCTTATTTTAACCTTTGGGTGGATTTATCTTCGCGTGGGACCTCCGAGGGACCTTCAGGTGGGAAAACGAACAAACGTTCCAGGATAGACAAAACAGAAAATATTCCAATAAAGATTACTTTTATTACTAGACTAAACTTTAAAATAGAGATCATAGAGGGTACAGAAAACAGTGCCATATAATAACCGCACGTAAGCAAGACGCCAGTATCGAAAAGAAAATATCAACACACAGCTAGAGGCCTGTGTGTGCATATTTTAGAAGTAAGGTCTATCCAGTTCAGCGCTTCCAAGTACACTATCAAAGCCGTAGAATGTTGGCCAACACGTCCACTACACGAGAAAATGATGTTTTTTGAAGAGTAATAATGTCGGGCGCCACGTGGGTGGGATTCCTTGGCACGTTCACGATGCTCACAGGTGTATTGTTCTTGTATGTGCTGCTCTACAGTATTAAATTAACGCCACTCAGGCCGAGTATATGGCCGCAGTATGTGTCGTCAACCACGCCGTCTAAATGCACTTGCCAGATATGAAGACAGACGACGCCAGACGATGTGCACCGCTGAGCGAACTCTTTCGTGGAAATTCCACGTCGTTCGTGCCTGTGAAAATTTTGCAGTATTCTATGGGCTGGAGGGTGGAATCGCCCGCATAGTCGTCCTCCACGAGGCTGAACTTGAGGTTGAATTGACACGTAGAGGAATTTGGCGTTGGCTTCCTGTATTCTTCTAGAAACCTAAAGCCCAGCAGGATGAGCTTCATCAAGTTGACATTGTCTCGCACCAAGCAGTACTGGAACACTGACGGGTGGAGCTCGTTGTTGTCGGACTTCGCCAGAACACCGGGGAAGTCGGTGTCTACCGCGACACGGTTGTACTTCTGAACTAGGTACATGATGGTGTCAAACTTCTCGTCCAGGTTCGAGACCCAGACTTCTCTAATGGAGCAGAGTTCGGAGGGAACCTTCGGCCCGTTGTCCACGCCGTTGCCGTTGGGGCTGCGGTGTTCGGAGGTGGAACGGAGCACGATGAATGGCGCCGACCTCGAGCTTCTATGCGCGAGCAGTGGCTTCTGCGCGTGTATTTGACATTGTCGTCTTCTTCTGCGGTCTTCTGAAACCTTCTTCTGACACCGTCGTATATTACAGGTGGAAACGCAAATACATCAGGGCCAAAAAAAAAAAAAAACCCCGCAAAAGAATGAGCTCATGCGTAATGAAAGTGTTTCTGTTTGGTAACCTGCCTCATCACCAGCAGTGGGTCCTCGATGCAGCGAAAAAAATGAAAATTCGAAACCTCATGGTGCAAAAGCTTTTGATAGCGTCGAATACCCTGTGTTGTTGTCCCGGTTACAAGTCTTAAACTTCCCAAGGTATATCATAGCTTGGATTTGTGAATTTCTGAGAGACAGGCAGTTCAGTTGTGTAAAATTTAATGTTACCTCCTCACAGCGGCCACAGTCTAGGGGCGTACCGCAAGGGGCGGTCCTTTCCCCTGTCCTTTTTAACATCCTTGTAAGCGCTATTCCGGTGGTTTCTGGTGTTTCTACATATGTATATGCCGACGATATTGCGTTTTTTGCATCAGCACCTGACATTCAATCTCTTCACAAATTATTGCAGTCTTATCTGAATATTATTGCCTCGTGGTTGGACAGTATTTGTCTCTCTATGAATGTGAACAAATGTTCCTTATTAGTTTTTCCAATCTCAGGTCCTGTTAACATTACTCTCAGTTACCGACAGTGCATAATTCCTCAGGTTCCTTCTTTAAAGTACCTCGGGATTATTTACACCAGTGAACTTGACTGGACCCCACATATAGCCCTCATTGAGGCCAAAGGTGCACGTGCTGTTGGGATGTTGAGAAGTCTCAGTCATAGAAAGAAGGGCATGCGCAGAGAGACCCTTCTTATGATATATAAAATGTACGTTCGCCCCATTTTAGAGTTTGGGTGCGTGTTATTCTCTGGGTGCGCGGCGTATAAGCTTCATCGTCTGGTTATTCTGGAGCGCCAGGCTCTTCGCTGCTGTTTAGGGTTGCCTAAGAATGCAGCAAATGCAGTAGTTTACTTGGAAGCGCGCGTTCCTCCTCTGCTTGATAGGTTCCGGATTCTGACGGTTGAAACTTTTCTGAGAGCTTATAGCTCTGAGGTGAACAGGGAGCAGTTTATCTTTATTGCAGAGCCAAGTGCGTTTATGGTGCACCAATGGCCCAGGTCCTTATGTCCACAAAGCACTTTGATACAGAGCTTCCTTTCTCCATTGGGTGTAGCAATAAATCAGATTATTCCATATACTGACAGGAGTTCACCTCTTTCTATCAATTTCCGGAACATCTTCCCCAAAAATGCTAAACTTTTACCAGCCCGGCTACTCAACCGCCTTCTCGAAGATTATTTGGCCTCTATGCAGCCAGGTGCTATAATTTATACAGATGCCTCTCAACGAGAAGAAAAATCCGGTATCGGAATATTTTCCCTTTCCCTTAACTGGACCTTTTCGGTTCGTCTGCGTGATTTTATCCCCATATTCTTTGCGGAATTCCTGGCAATTGTCCTGGCGCTACGAAAGCTGGATGTGTCAATTACATCTCCAATGATAATTTCCGATTCCTTTTCTGTATGCCTAGCCCTTTCTTCCCCTAAAGACACTCCCCTTCTGCGGACGTTTCGGTCACTCCTTCCACCTCACTTCACTGAAATTCACCTTCTTTGGGTTCCTGGTCATGCAGGGATCACATTCAACGAGACTGCCGACTCTCTAGCAAGAGTAGCACTTTCTGGGCCTGTAGTAGACGTCGTAGAGCCGACACCTTTAATAACAGCAGCTAGGTACCGTAGGATGCTGAAACTCCAAGTACAGCAAGAATCGGTTTTATTATCATTAAGGGATTTCAATCATCTTAAATTTTCATGGAAACCTGAATGGTGCCCTTCACGCAACTTAGAGGTGATTATTACAGCCTTACGTTGTCGAGTACCCAAGTTAAATAGGTATTTGCACAGGTCTCGTCTGGCGCCAACAGCTCTGTGCAGCTATTGCAACGAAGACGAGTCTGTCGACCACTTCCTTTTGACATGCCGACGTTTTTCCCGAGTCAGACGTCAGTCCCTGGAGGTGCCGCTTAACAGTTTGGGGGTATCCCTAACAGTGCCGTCTATTCTATCGTTCGGGGCATCCGAAACGGGGTTCTGCCGCCGGGATGTATGCTCTGCCCTCCTGCGCTACATTGAAAATTCAAAACGATTCTCTTTATGATTGCGATTGGTCACCCTCGCTTTGATTTTTCAGGATTTTTTTTCCCCCTTTTTTCTCAAACATTTTTCAAACCGGTCTAAATTATCTTTCCTGAAAGTCGCGTGATTAGAAAAGAATTCCATTCATTTTAACCATCCTCTGTTGATTGGCCGATCCCCTGATTGGGTATGTGCCATACCTAAAGGCGCAACAACAACAACAACAATCATGGTGGTACACCTTACAGTTCCAGGTGCTGTCGTTCGTCTATGCGATTATGGTGGTTCTCATAACACAATATTCCATAGGGTGCGCTATAAAGTGGCCACTTAAAACCGGTAAGTAAATCCCGATTGTGGCATTCGCGGGGGTGTTACAGATGGCCTGTACATTTCTGGTATTTCTCCCGCGTGGATATGGAAACTGCGTGTGGTAAATGTCTCTGCCCTTATTGCGACATATCCGACACCTTGCCGCACATGATTTTGGAGTGCCCTTGCGAAGACCGCCGCCCAGACCCACCTGTGGATAGCCAAGCATCATCAACAACCCTGACTGCCGCACCACAAGATATTGCAAGCACGCATACAACCGTTCAACACGACATTTCTGAAAAGTTGGAGGCATTGCTCGTCTACGAAGATCCAGAGAACCAGAATAATCTGGTGAACCGGGCGAAGACGGCAGCCACCGCCAGAGGTTTCCTGGACTGAGGAGACCTACCACCTCGGACCGGCAAGGACTAAGTCCTAGCTAGTCTTTTCAGACAATAAACGTTTATTTCTCTCTGTGCCTCCTGCGTGGATATGTGCAATACGTGTCATGTGGTCGTATGCGTGCATGGTGGAGCAGCCTCCCTAATTGTTTTTCTAGTTGCTGTTTTTACTTGCGGACAAACTTACGAGCCATGATGAATTTTTCTTTCACCTGCCAGGACGCCCAGTGAAGTCCGTGGTTACATTGACACTTCGGAGCCGTCATCGCGTGGCGCCCCAATATCAGCGCTTGCTCGAAATTAAAGTTTATACGTTCATTTACGTCTACCGTGTTGCGTGGACGGAACCTCTACACCGCAATGGAAGACGCTGAGCCATGCTCCAGCCTAGTCTTAAAAATTCTAGTATCGTCGGACGGCAACCTAGCCATGGCTGTAGTGCCCAGCTGGAGCGCCGTCGGACGGCATTCTAGACACTGCGCAAATTAATCATTTAAAGTCCAATCAGAGCACCGTCATTGATTTAGCCTTGTCCAATCCCCCTGTAGGTACGAACATAAAAACACCGAGGGCATCATCATCCTATTACCATCATCATAACCCTTTTACACGCTTAGCATCTCTGAGTAAGTAACCCTCCGTAAGCAAGACCCCTTTAGTGTGAGTATGATCACTGCCTCTAGGGCATCGGTCGTCCGGTCATCATTTGGATTCCCAAAATATAGGGAACCACTCACACCTCTTGGCTCAATAAAACTTTCGTACTTCTACTACTACTACTACTTCGTAGTACTACCACCTCCGAAGGATCTTCAAGTAGGAAAAACAGGGGTTTCAGGAGAGACAAGGCAGAAAAGATCGGCGTAAAGATTACCTATTCCAAGAGCAAATATTACAAAAAGGACCATAATTATAGGTTCCAGAAAGTACTGCGATAATGACGACATAAAAACAAGATTCAAGAAGAAAATAATATTTAATACAGTTTGAGGCCTGTTCCCGCGAATTTAGAAAACCGCAGCTCAAGAGTGCAGCACTGACCAAGCCTACTACCAAAACCGCAGTATTTCGCCAAGAACGTGTACAGCAAGAGAGGCGGCCGTTCCCTTGAAAAGGCATTTTTCGGGGGGGACGTCGCTCAGATTCTTTCGTAAGTCCAGACTCATCGGTGGTGCAGTAGGTGTTGTGCCATATGCTGCCATGCAGCACGGAGATCAACGTCACCATCGCTGAATACCGGCGGACACTGTCTGTCATTTACTGGGCCTCCAAAATACACTTGGGGCATTTTGAAGAAAGCGGTCACGGTAAGAAAGTTATCGCTCATGTGTTGATGGCTGTCTAGCCGAACCTGAAGCGCATTTATTACACTCTGCAGGCCAAATTTGACAATGGGAAATCTTGATATGATGTACGTGACGGCCTAGATGGATGAAAAGTGCATACAAAGCAGCTCGAAAAGTTCTGATTCTTTCTGCGGCGGATGTTGTCCCGTCAGCTCTTTCTGCGAGTAACCGAAGCCGTGTGTACCGTAAAATACGATACATTTGACGCTTTCGGAGAAGGAGATGCCGGATGTCGTGCACCGTTGAGCGAAATCGTTCGTGCCGATTCCAGCTTGTTCGGGCCTGTCGACTTCAGCGCCGGATTTTCGTAGGGAGAGGATGGTATCATCCGCATCATCGTGCTCTTCGAGGCTGAACGTGAGTTTGAATTGCCACGTGGAGCAGTTTGATGCTGGCTCCCTATTTTCGTCTAGGAAACTAAAGCCTAGCTGGATGAGTTTCAGCATGTTGACATTGTCTCGCACCAAGGAGTGCTGGTAATTGGAAGGATGGAGCTCGTTGTTTGCGGGTCTTACCAGGACACCCGGGAGCTCGGTGTCTACTGAGACGTAAGTGTACTTCTGGACGAGGTATATGATGATGTCTAATTACTCATCCAGCGTCGAGGCCCCCGCATTTCCGGTGGCGCAGGGTTCGGAGGGAACCCTCGGGTCGCTGTGCATGTCGTAGCCGTTGGGGCTGCGGTGTTCGGAGCTGGAATGGAGCATGATGAATGGCGCCGACCTCGAGCTGCTCTGCGCGAGCTAATGGTGATGATGCCTAATGTTCTTGCACGCACACACAAGAGGGGATTGGCAAAGACAATGGCTTGTGCGCGTGCAACTGAAACCTTTGTCTTCTTCTACTGCGAAGGTTTTCCGATAACCCCGTTTCATCTATCACAGGTGCGAACGGACGTGCACAAGCGTGCAAGAACCCCAAAAAACAGAGGGCTCATGCGTGAAAAACTTTTTCAACCCAGAAAAAGGGGTGCATCCGAAGTATGACCTTGGTGAAAACAAGAACGACCAAAATCTAAACGCAATGAACGCGAAAAATAAGAACGAATACTCTTCTGCCAATATCAAAAGGAAATGACGGAAATGAAAAAGCAAAACCACTGATCGATCAAATGAAATCCCTTTCATTTCGCGGAGCTTAATTCCCGTACGAAAAGTCATCATCCTCATCGTCATTAGAGAACGTGAATAAAGTTGGCTACACCGCAACGTGTTTAGGCGTAAAGGCGCAAGTCAGCCAGTGCAAGATTCACTTGAATAAATCTGCTTCTATTTTCCAGCCTTCCTCCTTACAAGCACGGCGATGCAGCGTAAGAAATGAACAAAGGAACACCACACGATGGCACAGCTTATACAGCAACAGCTGTTGCCATACAGCTATGCGGTTATGGTGATCCTGCAAGGACAATATTTAAAACAGCGTGGTTTAAAGTAGCCAGCTTTAAGCGGGGAAACTATCTAGAGCGTCCGCATTTGTCATGTGTGCACATGTGAATTTAGGCCTAGGGAAGATGGTGCCACACATTCCCTTCCCTTGTTTGGTCACTTTGCCGCGTGGATATGTGCCTTGCTTGTCATGTGGACGTATGATTGCACGCTGGAGTAGCCACGACTTTTTTTTCTGCGCTGCTGTTTCCCCTTGCAGCTGAATTCCTTAGTCACAACGAATTTTTCTTCCGCCTGCCGGCACTTCAAATTGGAAGGAGCAGAAAACGCATCGCCGGAACTTTCAAACTGGCAAAATCACTTTGTTCGAAATATGGCCACATTTTCCAAGACGCACGGCGATAAACACGTGGTGATGCACGCACGGCGACAGGCGCACGCTGAGAAAAAGTTCTTTATAATAAACAATTCCTAGCTGTCACTGTAATACGACAACCTCTCGTAATACAATCGCAAGACCACTAATCTAGTTGAAATAATTTTAATAAATAAACCTTTAGTTGTAATAATTACGAAGTCGCGTTTTCATTAGGACTTACTAAATTCTAATCTAAAACAGAAGTATTATATTTATAGTATGATAATATGCGGGAGGTCATCCGCCCTCCTCCCCATCCCACAGGAATTAAACCCTTGTTAATTCTTAGTAGCGACGGCCGCTGCCATGGTAGAGCTTGTCGTGCAGGCGAGATTCCCGTTCGCTTGTGGGCACACGCCCGGCGTTTCATGCACCCAGGTCATTTAAGGCTTCGCTTGGAACAGTCCTGGTCTTTTATGCAACTGCTCGGATTTTTAAAGCGAAGCTTTCTGAGTCTCGCTGTTGGCGTGTGTAGATTCGAAAACCCACTGCACGAAAACCAACTTTTTATGACGATGATGATGATGGTCGTCGATGAAGTGAAAAGAAAGAAAGGGTTCTCGCGGTCGGACTTCACCGATTGCGCCATTTCGGCAAGGTCGAGACACTTTGAATTCAGAAAGAGATGCATAGACGTACAATTAGACAGGAATGTCATGGACCCCTTCGTATAACGAGACGACGATAGTTGAACGCGAAGATTCATTCGTGCGAAATCCGAAGCCGAAGGGTCCAAGTCAAAGGCGCTGCTATCAAAAGTCCAAACTGCATGCTAGCCAAAGTCACAGCTCAACTATTCAAAGAACAAACCATCTGCGAGTCAAAGTTCAAACTCAGACGGAAACAATAGCCGACATACACCACTTGCTGTGGTCTTGCCTCGCTTTGCGTCCTACGAGACTGCAACATCTTGCGGCGACGGGCCTCCGCGCAGACGACGCATCCGCATACAACACATGGGTATGTGGGCCCCATCATCGTTCCCTCGTAGACTTTATACGCGAAGTGAACATTCTCATGTTCATCTAAGAAACTTTCCTCATCATCAACTCATACTCCTTATCTATGCCCTGTGGCAAAATAAACGCTCAAAAAACCAACAAACAAGCAATCCCTCACGGGTAAGCTTTGCGTTCAACCGCCGTCGTCTTTAGATGGAGGGGTGCCTGATTCTGTACAAAAACTCAGATTTTTGACAAAAATATTGTCCTTGGAGAATCACCATAATCGTATAGCCATAGGACAAGAGATCGAGCTGTAAGATGCCTCAACGTGTGGAGTATGCGCATGTTTGATTTCTGCGCCGCATCGAGGACGCCGTGCTCATGACGACGGAGGGTGGAACCAAACAGGTACACCTTCATTAAGCATGTGCTGATACTTTTGAAGTTTCTTGTATGTTGAGGCGTTTGCTTGCGTCCGCACCGAAGGTAGACGAAGGAGGATTATTGGAAAAGCTCAGTCGCAGACAAATGTTGAATACACAAAAAGAGAAATTCATAACTTAATTCAAGGTCATCTTTCTGCGACAGGTCGCATGAATTCGTAAGGAAGCTAAACGTTGGGTTTTGGGATTTCATCGCAGTCCGTGTTGTTGTATTACACGCACAGTATTCTTCTCCGAAAAATAGAGTGAACCTATGTTATGTATGTTTGTTATGCAGTTAGCACAGGCCCGGAGTAATTGGAGATCAATGAGAGAGGCCTTTGCCCTGCAGTGGGCGTAGATAGGCTGTGATGATGATGATGTTGAATATACGAAATTAACCGGGGCACAATCGACGCCTTAGCCCCGGCCAATCCCCCCTTGTGCATACGCGCCCAAAACCTCAAGGAAATCATCACCCTCATCATAAGAAGAAGACGACAATGGTACGAGTTGCACGCGCACTCGTACCATTGCACACGCATAACAGCGCGAGGTCGGCGTCATTCATTTGGAACAACAATAACAACAACAATTCATTCATGAATCTTCGTTCCAGCTGGGAACACCGCAGCCCCAACGACAACAGCATGGACAACGAGACGAGGGTTCCCTCCGAACCATGCGCCATTCGGGAAGTTTGGGCCTGTAATCTGTACAAGGATTTGGACACCATCATGTACCCCGTCCAGAAGTACAACTTCGTCGCTGCAGACACCGAGTTTCATGGTGTTCTGGTGAAGCCCGACAACAACGGGCTCCAGCCTTCGCGTTACCAGCGCTCGTTGGTACGGGACAATGTGAACATGATGAATCTCACCCAACTAGTCTCTATTTTCCTAGACGAAAACTGGAAGCCAGGACCAAACTTTTCTACGTGGCTATTCAACTTCCAGTTGAGCCTCGAGGAGGACGACTATGCAGATGATTGCACCCTCCCACTAATTGAATCCTGCGTTCAACTCGACAGGGCCGAACGGGAAAGAATCGACCAAAACAAGTTCACTCAGTGGTGTACGATAGCCGGCATCGCCCACTGCGACAGCGTCAAATGTCTCGTGTTTCACAGTACATACGACTTCGGTCGCTTGTTAAAGGCACTGACGGGACAGAACTTGCCGCGCGAAGAATGAGTTCTTCGAAATGCTTGGTGTGTACTTTCCAGCCATCTAGGACATCAAGGGCATCATAACGACCTACGGCAATGTCAAGGTTGGCCGTAATAATGTAACTTAATACCTTTCTAGTTTAACGAGAAAGCCATCAACGCAGCAGCGATAGCTTCCTTACCGTGACTGTCTCCTTCAAAATACGCCAAGTGTACTTCGGGGGCGCAAGGAATGACCGATACAGCGGGCAGGCATGCGACATGGGTGGCGTCAATTTCCTTCATTACGGCAGCACATGACCCAACACCGCACCCTGAGGAACTTGGACTTACCAGAGGATCCCAGCAACGCTGAGCCCGACTGTAATGACTCGGCGGAGTGACAGCAGCTTCTCGTTTCGTGCGTGTCCCTGTCAAAACTGTACGGATCCAGTCCCGATGCTTGGCTAGTGCTGCCCTATGTACAACTATATAATATGAAATATGCAGTCGCAGGCTTCCAACTGTCTGGCGAAATTTTCTTTTCTGATTTTGTGTATTGTTTAGGTGTTGTTATGGAAGTATTTTCTTTCCCTTCGTATGGTATATGTTGGTGCTTTCATCTTGAAGTAAAACTAATCTCTGTTACAATCTTTTCTACATTGTCTTATCTGGAAACCCAGTTATTAGGGGCTCGGGCTTTTGGCGCCTCATGTCGTCATCGTAACCATCATGTCATGCAGTCACGGTACTAATTAAAACACCGGGACACTGGTTTACGCCTCGCGCTAGAACGTAACGTGTACTAAAAAAAAACACCGGGGCACTCGTTTACGCTTAGTGCTATAACGCGTGCTAAAGAAACACCCGGTCCCTCGTTTACGCCTCTCGCAAGAGAGCTATGTGCTTCAAGGACAAGAGAACTTTTACAGCAAAGCTGTATACCTCTACCCCCCAACGGTTTCACCTTCGTTAGCAAAAACGGCAAGGCGCCAAGAATACGCTTATACATTGCATTCTTCGCCCCTCCCCAGGTTTCACGTTAGTGGAGATGGCCCGGGTGGTGGTGGTAAAAACATTTATTTGAGCTTTAGGGGAGAGGGAAGGGGAAGTGGTCAGCCTCCCATGTCCAGGAGGCCGCGAGCCCGCGCCGATTCCAGAGCTCGTTTCACCAGCTGCTTCTCCGGTGACGAGCTGGTCAGAGCGGACTCCCACTGCTCAAGGGTGGGGGAGTGAAGGGGGGTTGGGTGCTGCGGGCAGGAGAAGACTAGGTGGAAGGTGGTAAGAGGAAGGTCACACGCTTGGCAGTTTAGTTATGGGGGAATAGGGATGGGGAGATGTGTGAGAGAATCGTGTGATTATAGAAAGTTTCCGTCTGAAGGCGGCGATAGACATAGGCTTCATGTGGGGTAAGGGATGGGTGGGGAGGAGGGTACCTTCTTCTGTTGTTTGTGTAGTGGGAAAGGATGGAGCTATAGGTAGAGTCCAGCGGTGTTAAGGTCGTGCTTGCGGAATCTGGACGTCCTGTGGTATCTAGCCTTGCAGAGGGGAGTGCCCGGTTGTGGAGAGCGCGGGCTGCGGCATGGGCCGCTTCATTCCCAGCAAGACCAGAGTGGCCAGGGGTCCAAACTATTGTTATCTCTATTTCTTCGGGGAGACAGTGAAAGATGGGAAGAGCTTGAGGGGGTGCCAGGCCAGCTTGATACCACCGGCATGCTTGCTGAGAATCGCTGATGATGGTTAGGTAGGGCTGTTTTTGGTGGGTGGTGGTCGCATGAGCGACGGCGAGTGCCTCTGCTGTGGGATTTTTTTATTTCATTCCGCCAGGTGAAGGTTTTTAGAAGGTCCAACGCAAAGAGGTCTCTACCCGATGGTTACACAGAGAATGCGAAGCAAGCGTTTACCAAACAGCGTATTACCAAATGCTCCTTATGCCCGGTACAATTAATTTTTTTTGTCCAGCGGGACATCGACGTGTCAGCCGGTGGGGTCACGATGATTACCCTCAGAAGCCATCACTCCTTGTTCGGGCCTCACCCAACGCACGACATCCTAGCTTTCATGTAACGTTAAGAATATGGAAAGAAAACGACAGCGAACGTAATACGTTCTTCACCCATGGTTACAGCTACAGCAACACGCGCTTAGAACGTGTAATAATGAAGTTACAAACCGTAAGGTAGCGCAGCTTGTTCACCTTTGATTTCACTCTTTTCATTTCTCAAAAACGTATTCACTGCTAACGTTTACCTCAAACTACACAAAAACTATTTAATGCCACATTGGGATCGGTTCCCTCAATCGGTGCATTTTTCCTTCTTCATGTATTAATTATGCACCACAAAAATGCTGGTTAAAAGTATCAGGCTTTGTAAATTGTAGTAAGCTGAGAAAGCGTTCTCAGCAACCGAGTTTTTGTGCTTCTCTGATTTGTAGCCATTATTCCCGCATGATAGGGAAAAAAAGAAAGCGTTTTCTGTCACGAAGTCTGCGCAGGTCTAAAAATTACCCGCATTTCCCCGAAGGGGAGCATGGGGAAGTGCGAATGCACGGGTGATGCTATGAGGGGGAGTTATGTTGAACTGTGTTGGCATTCGCCCGTTAGTTGCATTTAACACCCCCGCGTGATCAAGTGGGGATTCACACACCCCGTTAGTCGTTCTCTGGAAATCTTGGTGAATTAAAGTGTATGTTCGAGGAGATCACACACACACGCAAGTAAAGTGAAATGACAGTATTCTTTATTCAGCACTTGTTGGTGTTGTCGTTGTAGTTGACGGTCATTATGACCGCCTTGTGGTCACTGAAATGTACGGTCAAGAGTTGTTGCAAGACCGCGCGTATCAGACAGTTCCTCGCAAAGGCCAGGTCGATGTAGCTGCCGTTGATGGTGGTGGGAGCCTCTAGCGGTAGGCACGTCATGGAGTGGTTGGCGAGCATGTATTCCATCAACCACTCGCCGCCCTTTCGCACGTCCACGTTAAAGTCCCCAACAACCACGACCGGGTCCGAGGGCTTTACGCGCCTGGCCACACTCTCCATCGCCGCGTCCACGTATTCGACGACGTCGTCGCGTGAGATGTTTGGCGCGAGGTAGAGGGTGACGACCACGATTCCGTCGCCCGAGTACGCGTCGGTGTAGACGGCACTGTACGGCGACTCGTCCCTGACCGGCGAGGTGGACACGGCGTGCGACACGAGGTTCGCGTAGACGTGACCGACGAGGTAGACGCCGCAGTACTCGCCCCGACTTCCGCTCCTGGCGAAGCAGCAGTCGTCGATGGGGAAGTGGGAATGCACGGGTGATGCGAAAGAATTCTTCTTGGCCAATCGCCCTAAGTGGGTATGTGCTAAAGAAATTAGGAACTCTTCTTGGCCAATCGCCCTAAGTGGGTATGTGGTGCGGACGGACGGACGGCGGTGGACGCGTGATTCAGGGTCGCTTAAGAAGTGCATTCGCACTTAATAAACCCTTGAAACAGGTTGATTTTTCGCCTTAAGAAATGCCAGCCCGATTCGCGCACAATATAGAAACATTGGCGGCGCTCCAGCGGTCATGGCACTGGGGCTGAGTGACAACCAATGAGAGCGGGCCACGCCGCGCCGGTGCGCAAGCTTCCAGGAACGCCACGCACGAGCGTGGAATAAAACGGAGCCCCAGTTTCTGGGTGCACGGCATAGTGTTCAGAGAGAGAGAGAGAGAAAGGACTTTATTGAGGTACCGGCAGTCGGGGACGGATCAGGCCACGCAGGGCTTCACCGTCCCGTAGTCTTCACCGCTCACCGCGGCGTCGGGCCGACCCCGAGGTCTGCGTCTGGTCGGCGCGGGCTACTTGGAGTGCCGCCGCTGTCGCCCCTAGCCCTCGCTCCCGCAGGAGGAGGCCGAGGGGAGTGCGGGTTCCCCTTTCGCCTTTGCCTGTCCAGTGCAGCCTCGAGCCGCTGGATGGCCCTTAGCTGATCTTCTCGCCCCGAAGAGCGCACTGAGTCCGCAATGTCCGGTGGGAGGATCGGCCTCCCCGCACTTGAGTCGTGGTCCGCACATCCCCACATCAAGTGGGCCAAGTCTGCGTTCACACGCGCACACACACTGCACACCTCGTCCTCGTACATGTCCGGGCACACGTGGCGCGCGAGCGCCGGCGTAAGCACCGTCCCGGTTTGCAGTTGTCGTAGAAGCACGGCCTCTCTCCTCGCGAGCCCCGGGTGGGGCGGAGGATAGGCCTGCCTCTCTGTCCTATACCAACACAGCGTAGCACCGTATGTGGTCAGGGGCTCTGCGCCGTTGTCGTCCTCGTCGTTGCTTGGCTCCTCGTCGACGTCGGCGTCCGTCGCTGGCGCGGCCCGGCACGCGGCGAGATCACGGGCCGCAGCGTCGGCTGCCTCGTTGACGTTCCTGTAGCCGCCTCGCAGCTCCCGACCCATGTGGGCCGGAAACCAGCGCACGGTCGTCGTTGCGTTCTTGCGCGCGCCTTCCCCGATGCCGGAGAGGACTCGCATCGTTGTCTTGCAGACCATACCCCTGGCGAGATTGGCGATGGCCGACTTCGAGTCGCTGAACACCGTTCGCGTGTCGGTGTGAAGCAGGGCCAGCGCTATGGCCGCCTCCTCCGCCTGTCTGGCGGTCTTGGCTCGCACGCTGCCCGCACTCAGTACTTCTCCCGTGGCGGCTCGTATCGCCACCACGGCGTAGGTGTCTTCCCTGTCGCGGCGTTTGGAAGCGTCCACGTACACCGCGTCGCTCCTCCCATTGTACCCCTTGGCGAGCGCGCACGCCCGCGCCATCCTCCGCTCCGAGTTTCGCCCCGGCGCCACGTTCTTGGGTAGCGGCGGGATCACCAGGCTGCTTGCGATGTCGTCGCGCAGCGGTACTAGCTCGTCCTCCTCGTCGTTCAGACGTGTCTCAGCTCGTCTCTCTGTCGCGTTCGCGACAAAACTTTAGTTAGTGACTGCCCCTTCAGGGCTGATTACGTTTGTTTCATTAAGATTGTAAAGCCGGCGAAGAGTTTATGGGGACGTTTGAATGGGAACTGGAGAACAAAACATCACAAACGCAACGAAAAGTTTACTGTAATGTCAGGGTGCCAATTTTTCGCACTGTGTACGAAAAATAAATGCCAGGATTCCAACAAATATCAAGCATAAAAACTATTATATTAACTACGGTAAAAGACAAAAAAATTAACTGTATAACGATGAGGCGTAAAAAGATCAACACAGAAAGTAAAGCCAACCGTCAACAGCTTTGAAAATCAGTACTGATCAGGCTGCGCGCAGCATTCCTGAGCCATCAACTTTTGTTCAGGGCGAGCACAATAGAGGCCGCTACAATGAAGAGTCGATATTGTCTGGTTCGACACGGAGAAACCTTCTGGCTCGGCATCACCGGGATCTCGTAAGTGCAAGCAGTTCAATGGCACGGTGTTGCGATACGCGCAGCCCTACAGCTTTAAAGAAATGCCACTTAGGCCGGCTAGCTGCCCGCAGTACATTTTGTCCATCGTTCCTCCAGAATAGGCGTCTCGCATCCTGAAGAGGACTGCCTACTTCGTTCTCAGGTCCCCCTAGTTCAACCAGCAACGTATTAGCTACACGCTGTAGGCCTCTCTGAAAACTCGGCATGCTTCTTATGATGCACTCGATGCCATACATGGCTCGGCACCACAAACGAAGCATCTCGGAGAATTCCGATTCTTCCTGCGGCAAATTCTTCCCCGTCAGCACATTGCGCAAGTACCTGACGCCGTTTGCGCCGTAAAGGACGAGGCATCTGCCACTGCCGGATGAGACAATGCTGAATGTCGTGCTCCACTGAATGAAACCGTTTGGGCCAATTCTATTTCGTTCGTGGCTGTCAAATTGAACGTCGGGTTCGAAGAGCAGGGCGATGATATCATCCGCATAGTCGTCCTTCTTGAGGCTGAACTTGAAGTTGAATTGGCGAGTGCAGCAGTATGGTCCTGGCTACCCGTCTTCGTCTTGGAAGGGAAAACCCAGCTGGATGAGTATCATTAGCATGTTGACATTGTCTCGAACCAACGAGTACTGGTAAAGTGTAGACACGAGGTCAGGGTCGTCGGGCCTCACCAGGGCAGTGGTAATCTAGGTGTCAACAGCGACGTAGTTGTACTCCTGGACGAGGTACATGATGGTATCGAACGCGTCGTCCAGGTTGGAGGCCCATACATCACGAATGGCGCTGGGTTCGGCGGGAACCCTCGGCTCGCTGTTCTCGTCGTTGCCGTTGGGGCTGCGATGTTCGGAGCTGGAACAGAGCATCATGAATGGCGCCAACCTCCAGGTGTTCTGTGGGAGCAGTGGCTTCAGTGCGTGCGACTGTGACCGTCGTTTTCTTCATCGCCGGTGGTTTTTAATTTAGTTTGCTTGGCCGTTTAAGGGGGGGGGGGGGTGCAAATCGATCAACCTACGGAAAAGGCGTGAAGGAGACAGGATGTGCGCATTAATAAATTACGAGGAAGCCCAAATACTGCTTATGATGCAGTGATTGGGAACGCTATAGTGTTCAATTGCAGAGCGTGCACAAAATTCGATCGTATTGGTGACGATGATGACGACGATGACAACGAAGATAATTCTGATGATCAGAAAGATGACGACGACTTCGATGTACTTTGCCCGTTAGCCACAACGAGGGATTGACAATGGCTTAATTGTAACAATGCTCCGGCTGGAACGAGCTGATGGGTTTTTAAGTGCAATGTACTTCTTAAGCGACCCTGAACCTGCGTCCACCGGCGATGTCCGTATCACATACCCACGTGGGGGATTGGCCAGGAATCTCCTCGTCTTCCTTGGCAACGGGGGGAGATGGGCGCGCGCTGCCTGGCCGCTGACATGGCACATACCCACGTGGGGGATTGGCCAGGAATCGGGCGTGAGAAGGGCTAATGCACCCGCTTAAATGCATCTTTCTTTCTTTGTAGTTGTGTGTGTGTGCGTGTGTGTGATCTCTCTTTCGCGAACATTACCGAACCGCGCAAATTCAACTCGTGCATTCGCACTTTCACATTCTTCCCCTCGGGGAAATGCGGGGAATTTTTCTTTTCTTGAAAAACAAAAACAGGGGAAAAACATAAAAGAAAGTATATTGTGATAAAAATCCCAAGTGCACAATTATTCCGACTTATATAGCAATTCAAGCGGTCTGTTGCAGAAAGGTGCTCTTGAATAAACTTGAGTTGTATTCACTCTGTTTTTGCGCAATCCAGATTGGTTGCCCAAAAAGACAACAGAAGTAGCACGGAAAAGGTCAGGGGAGGTTCCGTTCCCTTGTGTACGCTGAGTGCACGCAGCGCCAGCCACTGTTTCGCTTAGTAAGCTCCTTCTATTGCTTTGCGAAACTGGCAAATAAGTTCTGCTGTCCAGCGGCAGTAGTCCAGGGGGTATAATCATGACATTTTGAAACAACGCCCCAGGTTCGAAATCCCAGCAATGGTTACAATTTGTTCCAACACCCGTGAGTTTTTTTTTTTACTTGATAATGTTCCTTCAGCTGGATTCCGTGCATTCTTGTCGTATACTTTATAATGTTCCTTCAGCTGAATTCCGTGCATTCTTTTCGTAAATGAAATCGGCTTGGTATCTTTTAGCTTGATTTAAAATTAAGGCGCGGCGTATCAACGCGTTTAATTACAAATTCCCATCAATCCGAACGTGCTGGGCTTGTACCTATTTTGGAAGGAAATATCGCAAAGTTGGTTGGTTGGTTGGTTGGTTGGTTGGTTGGTTGGTTGGTTGGTTGGTTGGTTGGTTGGTTGGTTGGTTGGTTGGTTGGATCCTTAAGTCATGGCGCGTACCCACGCGGGGGATTGGCCAAGAAGCTGCCTGTAATGATTAGGCTGTGACCCTGTTTATTTTAGAGAGAGAGAGAGAGAGAGAGAGAGAGAGAGAGAGAGAGAGAGAGAGAGAGAGAGAGAGAGAAAGTGAAGTACGAAAAAAAATATTGAGAGAAGGAAAAGCAAATCTTTGGATAGAACAGGATAGTCAGGGAAAAAAATGCGAATGAAGATACAGCTGTCTAGCAGAGCATCCGGCCTGTCGCCGCAACAAAGGAGTGAAATGCCATCACAACATCTCTGTGGCAATATCCTAGGATGGAAGCACCCAGGGAAAGAATAACGGTTAAAGATAAAGGGAGATTCAGCCGATTAAACGTGTATTCAAGGTGCGTGCGTCGCATCGAGGAAAAGCTGCGGCAAGTTAAACGAAAGTGTTCTATAGTCTCGGGGGCCTTGCAGGAAGTGCATTTGGGAGAGAAAGCTGTACCAGCTTTGTGTAGATAAAAATTTAAAGGGGGGATTCTGCAGCGAAATTTTGTGATTGCCCCCTCACATTTACGAGATTCGCAGAATTTAGGCTTCCATAAGTGAGAGAGGTGAATATAGTCGGAGCATGAACGAAGGGCCTCCCGCCGATTAATTTGCAAAACTTCAAGGCGGCTGAACCTCGCCCCCAAAAGAAAACTGTCAATTGGGCAATTCACGACGGCAGGACCCCCAAGAGCCAAATTGGCTAATTGGTCTGCCAGTTCATTGAAGATTATTCCTGCGTGACCAGGGCCCCACACTAACCGGATCTCACGAAGCTGGTAAGGAACGAATGAACGGAATGACCGGAGAAGGGAAGAATCTTTATCATTTGTTAGAGCGGTGCACACGGAGAGAGAATCCGAAAGGATAACCACCCCCGCAAAACTGTGCTGTAGTTTATTAAGGGCTAAGATTATCGCCAATAATTCTGCCTGAAAGATCGGGGTATAGTCTGGCAGCCTGATTGAGAAGGACCAATCTAAAGACTGAGAATATATTCCTACCCCAGCCTTCTCATCACTTTGCGAGGCATCTGTGGCAATGGGTGCGTGTGCGCGTGCGAGTGTGTGTGCGTGTGTGCGCACGCGTGTGTCTGCATGTGTGCGCGCGTGCGTGTGTATGACCGTGTGCGTGCGTGCATGTACGTGTGCGTGCGTGCATGTTTGTGTACATGCGTGCCTGCGTGCGTGTGTGTGTGTGTGAGTGCGCATGTTGTGTTCGCATGTTGTGCGCGTGCGTGTGTGTGGCGTGCATGCGTGTGTGTGCGCGCGTGTGCGTGCATACGCGGGTGTGTGTGCGTGCGTGCGTGCGTGTGCGGGCGTATGTGTGCGCACGCACCCGCCGCGGTGGCTCAGTGGCTAAGGCGTTGCGCTGCTGAGCACGAGGTCGCGGGTTCGATTCCCGGCCGCGGCGGCCGCTTTTCTGATGGAGGCGAAAAGCAAAAACGCCCGTGTGTACGAGATTTCGGCGCACGTTAAAGATCCCCAGGTGGTCAAAATTAATCCGGAGCCCTCCACTACGGCGTGCCTCATCGCCTGCGTTGCGTCGGCGCGTTAAACCCTACAATCAATCAATCAATGTGTGCGCACGCGTTTGTGTGCGGGCGTGCGTGTGCGTGCGTGCGTGTTTGTGTGCATGCGTGCCTGCGTGCGTGTGTGTGTGTGTGCGAGTGTGTTTGTGTATGTGCGTGCGAATGTGCGTGCGCGCGCGTCTGTGTGTGCGTGTGTGTGCGCGTGTGTGCGTGCATACGCGGGTGTGTGTGTGTGTGCGTGTGCGGGTGTATGTGTGCGCTCGCGTTTGTGTGCGTGCGTGTGCGTGTGTGTGTGCGTGTGTGTGTGCGTGTGTGTGTGTGTGTGTGTGTGTGTGTGTGTGTGTGTGTGTGTGTGTGTGTGTGTTAATGCGAAATCTTTACGTGCTCCATGAGACGAAAAACCGGGCGCCGTAGAAGGAATGCGAATAGAACGTAGAGATGCGCAATGACATGGAAGTGGCTGGAACCCCAAAATGTGGCACTTCACACTGAACACGCCGCTTTCCTAAGTCTACTTACATGTTTGGCATGCGAAAGCATTGTGGCTTGCACTTGCGATGCGTCACTGCTGCATCGCGTGTATGCAATGCTGGTTCCACGAGTCTGCCATGAGCTTCTCAGTACGGAGTTGTGAATTGTCTCGGGAGTGGTGACATCCTCACTGCCGGGGATTGGCCCGTCAGGATGCCGGCTGCCGCCAGAAGACCGCGGCCTATTCCCTAATTCGCATTTGGATATGTCGTGCCCTCACACACATGATCTTCGGGTGCACACACAACCCAGCCCTCCAACCGTTACCCACTTCCATTCCCCTCCCTGAGCTGCGGGAGAACCTGACGACCAGTGACGGCTGGGATTCATAGCCACTCCTGGTTTCCAGGGCTGAGACAGCACGGTCGTCCGATAGTTCGATATATCCAAGGCTTCGATATAGCCGAACCCGTCTATAACGATTTTTTTGTGACGAGTTCGCAATGTGCGGGACCGCTCACTTCAACTGTGATTAAAGTTTCTCTCTCTCTCTCTCTCTCTCTCTCCCGGCCATTTCCACGTAGAGAAACAAACGCATAAATTATGCCATTATCTTACACAAAACAATCCATTTATTGCATGCAATAAAGCTACTTTCCGCCTTTACTGCCTATTTTACAAAAGAGCGGTGATTTTTGTTATCACTTTCGGTTCAAGTCCGTGTACTTCAATATCGAAGTAATATTGGGAGAGCACATCGACTGGCGAAAGAACTTCATTAACCTTCATTAAAGAACCGAAGGGACTGAGGATGTCCCTTGCGACATTTTCAGACTCTTCGGCGCTTTCAGCAGCACTAGCTGCCATGACATCAGTAACGCTGTCTGTGCCTGAGGGGCTCACAGTGACAGCAAAGTCGTCGATAACACTCGGGAAATCCTCAAAGGACAGTCCTTTTGGCCCAGCATCTGGAACGTTGGCGAGCTCTTCGCGCAGTTCGCCGATGACGCCGTCTTGATCTGGACTTACTGACTGGATGTGCTTCTTCGTGAATCCCGTACGTCGGAAACCGTTACGGTAGGTTTCAGGTGTCACGTCGCTCCATGCGAGGCTCAACGTCTCAATCGTGGCCAATCAGCATCTCAATCGCCGCTCCGAGACCATGCATTTCGTTGGCAATTGTAGGCGCGCCGAGTTCGATATATCCGATGTGAACTTCGTTACAGGGAATATGTTTTGCGTGCATTTTTTTAACGGATTTGCTTTTGTTCGATATATAGGCTAATTCGCTCTATCCGGGTTCGTTATAATGGGGTTTGACTTACCGTCTTTCCATCATTTGCTTTTGGTCCGTTAGTTCCTTTTTCGCCTTGCTCTCGCAGTTCTGCACAAGTGTGTATATAAAAAATGGCTGCGGCTTAGCTCAGCTAACCTTGGATATGCAAAGCAAAAGCTTGGTTTAGTCTGGATGAGCCTTGGTTTCGCTTAATTAACGTTTGATGTAGCTGTATTGCCGACCACTTCTCAAGATCGTTCGGTCCCGTGCAACGCTCACAGAAGGATCCCCGGCGTCGCTCTCATTCTCGGCGAACGCGGCGCAAGATGCCCAGGACGTCCCAGCGGCGCATGCGTGGACGGCGGCCGTTTTGGTTGGCTGCCGATTAGCTGAGCGGCCACTGCCGCTAAGTCGCAAAGCGACTTGAAACGGTCCTTGTGCGCAGCGCCGACAGCGGGTCCAGCGAATGACGCGATCCCCTGCGAGGGGTGCGTCGCCGGGGGTGTGTCACCGGTCAAAAGGTTAACTTCCGCATCCTTCGCGAAACGGCTGGACGAAAGTAGTAAGGCTTTGCTTTAAAAACCGGCTGCTGCGCCTACAGCAGATGCGTCTATGCGCTCGACTGTGAACGCAAGCCTATGGCGCCACTCTCGGTTCCATATTGCGTGAGTGCACACACTTTACGTCACCGTGATTGCCCGCCTAATTTGGCTTCTCATTTAACAAGAGTGCAGCTAGGCATCCAAAAAGGTTCATTTGTATGTAGTCCGCGCATTCGATTACGCCGCGACATGTTATTGTGCAAGGGAGCAAGTGGCAGCCACGACACCAGTGCCGAGACCACGCCACCTCAAGGAAGAGGCCAACTCGCAGGGCGTATGACGTACCTTTTTATTGAAGGATAATAACTGGAGGGTGAATTGGGGAGGACACTTTAACAGTGCTACAATGGAACAGGTGTCGGTTTCGCAAATAATACTTGATTTTTGTAACGTACGGCGCAAATAAGATACGCGAGGGACAGACAGCGCACATTCTCAACTGGGCCGGTGTTTTTCTTTTTTTTTTTTCTCAGATCCGGCGAACCCTTTACAGCCACCGTCCGTATTAAGGTGAGCGCACTTGCCTTGGTATCTAGTTTCGCTTATGGTAACGCCTTACGCAAACGTTACGCTGGAATTCCAAAGCTAAGCTTTAATACAGAAAGTTTAATCACTCGGGAGCAAGAGTTGCTGTCTTGTTGGCGCATGTGCGAGTTTGGAGCGCTCTATCTTGATCATATCGTATCTTTTCTACTTCAGTTGGGGCGCATTCATGCTGTATGAAGGCTGAGTCTGGCTGCAAACATTGACTGAGGTCGAATGGGCCGACGACAAATCGCTGTAAGAATTTACGAGTATGATTTGCACACGGACCGCTCTTTTTCTTGACATCTTTTGAAGCTTCTTAGCACTGGAGGTTTCAGTTTTTTTTTCTGCCTTCCTAATGTTCGGGCGCGTTAATGTTACAGAGTTTGCACAATTTCAATGAATAACAAAAACAGTAAAGGAATACAAATTACGAGAGGCAGAAAGGAGAAGTTTGCTACAGTGCACCTCATTTACACAGGGTACACGGACAAGCCACTGGCACCTTCTACGACCTCGGCAGACAGAACAGACCCGTATATTTGGTACGCTCCAACAATCACTTCTTTACATAGACAGGCCCAGAGTTATCACATGATACACACGGAAGCAACGTTGGGTACTGTCGGAAGTAACACGTGCTCTGATAAACACGCAGAAAACATGCCGAGGAGCAAGGTCAAATCGACAACACACCAGCAAGGATGCTTAAGCGCAAGTGCCACATGCGGCGCTGCAGTCGAATAAATGTCGGGTGTAACTTGCTCACGCTATTTTTCACGTTTCCGAATTACTTATTGTCGTCCGGATTGCGATGCTTCTAAACATTTAGTAAGTAAGTGATCTCGCACATCGATAAAGGCGTTCGGCTTGAGCAAGCGCTCTTACATGGGTCTAAATGCGGCTAGCTTGCGAGATTTCGGGTTTAAGCCATGACGAAGGAGCATCGCATGCAAAGCGATAGAGCATCACAGAGCCTGTCTCTTGTGCTTCGTGACGTTACTCCTCCAGCACAAATACATCTTTAAGACTAAATCCAGTGGAACAAACAGATATCGTTTTAGTTCTTGTCGACACCCTTGTCAATATCCGAACAGGTCAACAAACATTGCGAATAAATTTGATATAGGCGCGCCCTGGTCAACGCTCCAAGTGCAAGGACTCAAACTAACGCTACCTCTGTCTCTTTGTTAGAATACGTTAGCTAGAGTGACAACGGCCGATAAACTCTGTATCACACATTCAACTTTCTCCTGCCATGCGACGCTAATGTCCGTAGAAGGCTCTGGGAGTGGAAACTGAACGTATGTATGTATATATTTCGGCTGATACAAGCACACTCGCACGGTAATAACAGAGCCAAAACGCATAGACATCCATCAAGCGCCCCGTAGGGCCCAAAAATAGTTTTTTTTTCTTTACACGGGGGATGCTTGAAAATAGTTTGTACATCAGCATATACACGCATGTCGTACATTTACGTCAGTTTCCTTTCAGCACACGGTAAACTGCTATTCGCAATCGTACTACAATACGCTACATTCTGGAACGCTCCGAGAAAAGAACAGCGGGATTTGTACACGCAACATTGGCTTCGTGCACGACACTACATACACATATTACAGCACTCATTTTTTTTGGTCGTTTTTGTTGATTACAAACGCGAACGAAACAGACGCGAACACTACATGAATTCTATTTCCCAGAAGGGACGAAGAGACACAAGCGAGAAGAAATACAAGCGAAAAGAGGGAAGGAAGGGGGGAGGAGGTGTAGAAGAAAGATCCGGGCGGGGCGAACCTATTATTCTTGGGTGACAAAGGCGAGCGCCTTTTGGTCGTCTTCACTGTTGAACACAGGTGGCCTGCGTGTGCAGTAGCGGAGCGGCGAACTACTACTACGAGTGTGCGTAGGGCTTTCACATTAAGTCGGCTGACGCGTCGGTTTCCCGGAGACCAGTCTCAGTCTAACGGCGCGTGAATGTCGCGATTGTTTCAATACGCACGTTTTGCGCGGGAAAAAATGGCGGGGGAGGGAACGCAGCGTTTGCAGGGCTTGAACGTGCTACATGTTGGCTCGGTTCGCCCTAAAAATGACGTAACAAATCCATCTGACAACGCGGAAGATTCATTAGGCATATATAGAAGGCCATCCACAGCCACAAATATCGCTCTCCAGCGCTTCTTCTTTTCCTTACCTTCGCTTAGCGCCATCGAAAATGTTATCTTTTTTTATCAAGAAAAGATACACATGCACGTGTAGCGCTTTACACATGGCGCTCTTTGCATAAGAGGAGAACGACCTACGAGATAATAAATACGAAAGGTTACAGTGAGAACTTGCTTTCAGACTTAAGGTTGCTGTCGGCACGCTACAGATAGGGGGTGAAAGTTTACTACAATCAAAGGCCATGGAACAAAGTTAGCACGAGTCGCTAAGTCGAAACAATGGCCACTGTTCTATAGGACCGCGTTCAAGCAATTCAAGTAAGGTTTATTAGCGACTCCTTGGAGTCGCTAAATGAAGCAGTGCTGGAACATAATGTTTGCAAGCCAGAAATAAGCTTCACAAAGTGAGAATTCTTCCTGAGGTGAGAACTGTGAAGCAATCTACATTTGTCGTCTAGATTTGACATGAACGGAGCATGAATTTAAAGGACCTTTGAATCGATTACTATTCACCACAGTTAGACCTTTCGTTCACTGAGGAATCGAAAAACTGTCAAACTAAAGACACAGTATTTTGCGCCTGTCTACGATCAGCAAGATTCATTTGACGTTACAGAATTCAACGACTGACGTTTAAGGTCTCCTGAAGGACGATTAAGGCTTACAAACGCTGTGGAACAAATTGCAGAGTAAAGGATGACGTCCACTAAGACAGAACACGGGACTTTCCGAACAACATATTCTGCTTACAATCGCACTTGATTGCCTGCCTAGTGAAACGCGTCGGCGTACAACTTGAACTGGTAAATACCGGAGAGTACAGTCTGGAACGCCTAGCCGAACCGGCCATACGGGCATCGTTCGATCATAAAGTAAAGTACGGCGCCCTCCAAGAGGCTAGATCCAAGCACAGAGCAAATAAACTGTCACAAAGAACCGGTGGCGAAACAGATGTCACTACGACTGGGTTAGACCGTGAAAGCACGTGCGAAGCGGAAATTATGGGGAACTCGGCGGGAAGGGGACATTGAACACGTCGCCGTTGACGTCTGGTCAGGAAAGGAAGCCGCGTAGCCGGGCTCGCCGAGTTGGTTGATCGTCTGCAATGGCGGCCGCCGGTACACGTGTCCGGCTCCAAGCACCAGCGGTGGCTGGAGCGGGCCTCGTGCGCCGCTTCAGTGAGAGAGGGCCTTCAGGATGGCGTGCACTTCCTCAGCTATGGCCATCAGCACGAACTCAAACTGGGCCTGCGTCGACGGAGACAAAAAAGACAGTGAAAGAGAGGAAACAACTGTAATACGTGTGAATTAGCATGCTGGCTAAACTTGCGGAAAGATGGAGATATATCTCTCGCATAGGGTGAAGATTTCTCCTTGGGACATTCCCCGAAGCTCAAATAAACCATTCCTTGCACGAAGCGAGCTATTTCATGGGACTAAGATCTGCGGCCACTGCGACGTGCATGCTATGCGAAGCATGTAGTTATGGTCAAATAAAACGCGATCACGAAAATATGAACTGGAACACACAAATAACACGATTTCTTTCCACGCAAGTAAAATTGACGCCTGGCTTAATCACAGTAACAAATTTTAAAAATTTGGTTTTCCAAATATACCAATAGCGCGTCATTATTGTACCTCCACGAACAATATTCTTCAATTTGGCGTGTTCCGTTTTAATTTGTCTATGGCTGTACATTGCTTTATATAATGCGCTGTGTATGTACAAATGAAACTATGTGGACGGTATTATGGTTATTTGTATTGTTTGTATCCCAGCGGTAGTACCCGGCTATGGTAGGGTGTGTTAATACGTGAACGGTTCTAACACATATTCAGGAATCGGTAAAAAAAAAACGTATAATTTGCCCCATCCAGAATCACCCTATCAGGGGTTGTTTGGAACAAACCCTCAAGTTACCTGATAGTCATTGGTAAGCGTTACATATATGACCAAAAATCTGTTCGATGCCCGGCCTGCCTGGCAGATAATCAAGAATTGCTCCAAAAAACGTTTCAGCCTTTTCAAACGCCGTGATAGGAATTTGTTCCCGAAATTTCAAGTCTCTAGACCCAACACTTTGGGCTGCGTGGTGACATTTTATCTCAGCCATTCTCATAGTGTGTAAGTTTTAAAATCCTACTTCCCTTTATCGGGCTTGTTAGGACAAAATCCTGAAATTAGTTTTCGAGTATTCGTATGATAGCATTTACAAGCAAAAACCAATTAGATTTATCAATGAACTGAACTCACAATAAAGAATCTGTAAAACGCCAAGTTGACTCCAAGTGTAGACTAATTTTATGTTGGTTGAGAGGAAACCCTGTAAAAACTATTAGATATTCGTACGGGTTGTATATATCCGCCAAAACCAGTTCGGTATCTAAACGGGCCTGCGAGATAGTGCGGAATTTCTAAAAAAAAAATTGTCCGTTTTTTCTTTCTTAGGGAGTAATTTTTAAAAATTCAGCCATATTTAGCTGCAACGTCATTACAATAATGTTTCCCCGCAGTTTCAAGTCTTAGGTCCAATTTTTTACTTGGGGACCTTTCAGGCCTTTTGACTCTGTTAGGGGTGCAACCGCAAAAAGTCCCCCTCGAATTTTCACAGTCTTCTCAGGGCGAAACCTTTCAATTTCTTTCGTGGCTATCTGCAAGTACCATTTGTCAGAAAAGGCCAGCTTCTCGTAACAATGGTCTGAACATATACCAAGGTAACTATAAATACTACACGCAATTTGCCTCTGAATCCAGATTCAACCAATAAGAGTTGTTTATGGCATAACTCTGAAGCCACTTTTTATAAATTTTTGTCACTATGACAAAACTACATGACAGAAAAAACTAATTTGATATCTCAGAGAGCCTGCGAGATGATCAGGAATATACGAAAACTCAATTTAGACCCTTTTGCACTCTAAATAGTGCAATTTCGAAAATTTCAGCCTTAGTGAGCTCCCACGCCATGACAGGAATGTACTAGAAAATTTCACGCTTCTTTCTCCGGCTGTTTTGGCTGGAGGTTAACGAGTGAGTGAGTGAGTGAGTGAGTGAGTGAGTGAGTGAGTGAGTGAGTGAGTGAGTGAGTGAGTGAGTGAGTGAGTGAGTGAGTGAGTGAGTGAGTGAGTGAGTGAGTGAGTGAGTGAGTGAGTGAGTGAGTGAGTGAGTGAGTGAGTGAGTGAGTGAGTGAGTGAGTGAGTGAGTGAGTGAGTGAGTGAGTGAGTGAGTGAGTGAGTGAGTGAGTGAGTGAGTGAGTGAGTGAGTGAGTGAGTGAGTGAGTGAGTGAGTGAGTGAGTGAGTGAGTGAGTGAGTGAGTGAGTGAGTGAGCGAGCGAGCGAGCGAGCGAGCGAGCGAGCGAGCGAGCGAGCGAGCGAGCGAGCGAGCGAGCGAGCGAGCGAGCGAGCGAGCGAGCGAGCGAGCGAGTGAGTGAGTGAGTGAGTGAGTGAGTGAGTGAGTGAGTGAGTGAGTGAGTGAGTGAGTGAGTGAGTGAGTGAGTGAGTGAGTGAGTGAGTGAGTGAGTGAGTGAGTGAGTGAGTGAGTGAGTGAGTGAGTGAGTGAGTGAGTGAGTGAGTGAGTGAGTGAGTGAGTGAGTGAGTGAGTGAGTGAGTGAGTGAGTGAGTGAGTGAGTGAGTGAGTGAGTGAGTGAGTGAGTGAGTGAGTGAGTGAGTGAGTGAGTGAGTGAGTGAGTGAGTGAGTGAGTGAGTGAGTGAGTGAGTGAGTGAGTGAGTGAGTGAGTGAGTGAGTGAGTGAGTGAGTGAGTGAGTGAGTGAGTGAGTGAGTGAGTGAGTGAGTGAGTGAGTGAGTGAGTGAGTGAGTGAGTGAGTGAGTGAGTGAGTGAGTGAGTGAGTGAGTGAGTGAGTGAGTGAGTGAGTGAGTGAGTGAGTGAGTGAGTGAGTGAGTGAGTGAGTGAGTGAGTGAGTGAGTGAGTGAGTGAGTGAGTGAGTGAGTGAGTGAGTGAGTGAGTGAGTGAGTGAGTGAGTGAGTGAGTGAGTGAGTGAGTGAGTGAGTGAGTGAGTGAGTGAGTGAGTGAGTGAGTGAGTGAGTGAGTGAGTGAGTGAGTGAGTGAGTGAGTGAGTGAGTGAGTGAGTGAGTGAGTGAGTGAGTGAGTGAGTGAGTGAGTGAGTGAGTGAGTGAGTGAGTGAGTGAGTGAGTGAGTGAGTGAGTGAGTGAGTGAGTGAGTGAGTGAGTGAGTGAGTGAGTGAGTGAGTGAGTGAGTGAGTGAGTGAGTGAGTGAGTGAGTGAGTGAGTGAGTGAGTGAGTGAGTGAGTGAGTGAGTGAGTGAGTGAGTGAGTGAGTGAGTGAGTGAGTGAGTGAGTGAGTGAGTGAGTGAGTGAGTGAGTGAGTGAGTGAGTGAGTGAGTGAGTGAGTGAGTGAGTGAGTGAGTGAGTGAGTGAGTGAGTGAGTGAGTGAGTGAGTGAGTGAGTGAGTGAGTGAGTGAGTGAGTGAGTGAGTGAGTGAGTGAGTGAGTGAGTGAGTGAGTGAGTGAGTGAGTGAGTGAGTGAGTGAGTGAGTGAGTGAGTGAGTGAGTGAGTGAGTGAGTGAGTGAGTGAGTGAGTGAGTGAGTGAGTGAGTGAGTGAGTGAGTGAGTGAGTGAGTGAGTGAGTGAGTGAGTGAGTGAGTGAGTGAGTGAGTGAGTGAGTGAGTGAGTGAGTGAGTGAGTGAGTGAGTGAGTGAGTGAGTGAGTGAGTGAGTGAGTGAGTGAGTGAGTGAGTGAGTGAGTGAGTGAGTGAGTGAGTGAGTGAGTGAGTGAGTGAGTGAGTGAGTGAGTGAGTGAGTGAGTGAGTGAGTGAGTGAGTGAGTGAGTGAGTGAGTGAGTGAGTGAGTGAGTGAGTGAGTGAGTGAGTGAGTGAGTGAGTGAGTGAGTGAGTGAGTGAGTGAGTGAGTGAGTGAGTGAGTGAGTGAGTGAGTGAGTGAGTGAGTGAGTGAGTGAGTGAGTGAGTGAGTGAGTGAGTGAGTGAGTGAGTGAGTGAGTGAGTGAGTGAGTGAGTGAGTGAGTGAGTGAGTGAGTGAGTGAGTGAGTGAGTGAGTGAGTGAGTGAGTGAGTGAGTGAGTGAGTGAGTGAGTGAGTGAGTGAGTGAGTGAGTGAGTGAGTGAGTGAGTGAGTGAGTGAGTGAGTGAGTGAGTGAGTGAGTGAGTGAGTGAGTGAGTGAGTGAGTGAGTGAGTGAGTGAGTGAGTGAGTGAGTGAGTGAGTGAGTGAGTGAGTGAGTGAGTGAGTGAGTGAGTGAGTGAGTGAGTGAGTGAGTGAGTGAGTGAGTGAGAGTGAGTGAGTGAGTGAGTGATGTGAGTGAGTGAGTGAGTGAGTGAGTGAGTGAGTGAGTGAGTGAGTGAGTGAGTGAGTGAGTGAGTGAGTGAGTGAGTGAGTGAGTGAGTGAGTGAGTGAGTGAGTGAGTGAGTGAGTGAGTGAGTGAGTGAGTGAGTGAGTGAGTGAGTGAGTGAGTGAGTGAGTGAGTGAGTGAGTGAGTGAGTGAGTGAGTGAGTGAGTGAGTGAGTGAGTGAGTGAGTGAGTGAGTGAGTGAGTGAGTGAGTGAGTGAGTGAGTGAGTGAGTGAGTGAGTGAGTGAGTGAGTGAGTGAGTGAGTGAGTGAGTGAGTGAGTGAGTGAGTGAGTGAGTGAGTGAGTGAGTGAGTGAGTGAGTGAGTGAGTGAGTGAGTGAGTGAGTGAGTGAGTGAGTGAGTGAGTGAGTGAGTGAGTGAGTGAGTGAGTGAGTGAGTGAGTGAGTGAGTGAGTGAGTGAGTGAGTGAGTGAGTGAGTGAGTGAGTGAGTGAGTGAGTGAGTGAGTGAGTGAGTGAGTGAGTGAGTGAGTGAGTGAGTGAGTGAGTGAGTGAGTGAGTGAGTGAGTGAGTGAGTGAGTGAGTGAGTGAGTGAGTGAGTGAGTGAGTGAGTGAGTGAGTGAGTGAGTGAGTGAGTGAGTGAGTGAGTGAGTGAGTGAGTGAGTGAGTGAGTGAGTGAGTGAGTGAGTGAGTGAGTGAGTGAGTGAGTGAGTGAGTGAGTGAGTGAGTGAGTGAGTGAGTGAGTGAGTGAGTGAGTGAGTGAGTGAGTGAGTGAGTGAGTGAGTGAGTGAGTGAGTGAGTGAGTGAGTGAGTGAGTGAGTGAGTGAGTGAGTGAGTGAGTGAGTGAGTGAGTGAGTGAGTGAGTGAGTGAGTGAGTGAGTGAGTGAGTGAGTGAGTGAGTGAGTGAGTGAGTGAGTGAGTGAGTGAGTGAGTGAGTGAGTGAGTGAGTGAGTGAGTGAGTGAGTGAGTGAGTGAGTGAGTGAGTGAGTGAGTGAGTGAGTGAGTGAGTGAGTGAGTGAGTGAGTGAGTGAGTGAGTGAGTGAGTGAGTGAGTGAGTGAGTGAGTGAGTGAGTGAGTGAGTGAGTGAGTGAGTGAGTGAGTGAGTGAGTGAGTGAGTGAGTGAGTGAGTGAGTGAGTCGGACACTTCTCTTTTATAGACATAAATATATAGGTTTACTGCAGTGCGCTGCCGTGGTTTAAGAGAATGAACAGGCGTTCGAAAGGTTGAAAGGGGCACGGCAGCAGTGGCCAAACTGCGCAAAACTGAATGCCAGCGCAATATATGAGCAGATGCACCACAGGTAGCGAGAGTGGGTCGGCACATCCGGCTGGTCTATACCGACGTTCTGACACTAGCCTTTTCACCGAATGGAGCGAATCCGTCCTGCTGCCATCCCTGCTCGCCAGGGGCGCTTTCAGTTCTTTATTCAATCATTTGTCTGAGATCCTGAGAAAAACTCGGTATTCAGTCAGCTGCGCTTTTTTCTTCGTCGGGAGCGTGCCACTTCCAATTGCCGTGGCTGCCGTGGTTAGAGATTCCCTCGCTGGTGAGATCTTCGCACATTGTGGTATCGCTGTTATGTGATATTTAGCACGTGCGGCGAAAATAATACTTGGCTCAAAGGAACGCATAAAAAAAAATCAGCGGTCTCCCATCTTGTGAAACGGTAAGTTCAGCGAAGCTGGCGCTCTGGTTGGATTTGTTATGTTGGAGTTTTTGCTATATTGGGGGTGTGCTATGTTGAATTATAAGGACAGTGGAGCGATATTTACGTCACAGACTAAGGACATTAACGATGCATGGGTAGGGACAATTACATCACTAGTGCATCGCACAGATGTCCGCCGAAATGCGCGCGGCATTGTGCTATGTCAGCGGGGGAGAGACGCCTTGCGTGGCGAGGGGTATGCACGACTTGGGCAAGATGCGGCGGAGGTGGAGAAGAGTGTAAAGTGAGGCTGTAACCACACTCCCTCCGTAGATGGACAGGCTTCACTGTGCAACACACAATGTGGAAAAGCCAGCTTACAGAAAACAAGCTTACAGCCACCTTTTTAAAGTCGGCTTCACGTCTAAACACAAAGGCATTGCTAGGCAGAGATACTTAAGAAGCAATGTAAGCCGTCTTACGTATATGAAAATATGGAGGCCGTGGGGCTTCTTTTATTTTTTTTATGCGTCTTTTTCATACACTGAAAATTGTTAGTCGACACTCGGTTTGTCGCCAGAGACGATCTGCTGGATCGTAGCCACAGACAGCTTGGTTGAATCGTTGTAAAATAAAGAGAAATGCATGGGCAAAATAGATGCTCAACGAAATTAAGTAAGTGACCTAATCGAAGACTAATTACTTGAACGCAGACTGGATTGATAACACGTGGCATGCATACTTAGCAATGATCAAAAGTATACACTAGAAAAGAGGGGTGCATGTCGCCGCCGGAGACGTACGCGATCGGTTGTATTTTGCAAACATGCAGGGAGTGCTGAATCACAGACGGTGACAATTAAAACAGAGTGGAAATTCATTCACTTTATGAATTGATTTCTTTTTGTTGCAAAAACAAGAGTTTGTAGCGAAGGGAGGTTTTCGTTTCAACCCATTGCCATTTCATCCTTCCCGCTTGTTCCCTCCCGTTTCAACCCGGCGCAAAACGACCATTTGCACCTTCCCATTTGCACCTTCGCACTTTCCCATTTCGCCGGTTCCCATTTGCACCCTTTCCCATTTGAACCTACTCGTTTGTTCCCTGCCGCTTCAACCCGGTACAAAATGCCCTTCCCGTTTCGTAGCTTCCCATCTAGCCCCTTCCCGGAGTAACGAACCCAGTTTCGACCCGGGTGACTCGGACCGAGGCGTGCGATTTTTGAAATTAAAGTTGCGCCCGACTGTATTTTAAGCTCATGTTTGGAGTTACGTCCAACGCAACCGAAAGTCAAAAATTACTTGCGTCCTCCGTAACCTGAATATTAAAATGAAGTTACGTCAACCGTATTTCACAGTAAAAAAACGCTACGGCTGGCGGAGCCAAAGTATGCAGACGCCCTATTAACCTGCAACCTTTTTGCAATGGTCCGTTTAGCAACGCAGCAAAACAACATGTAGGTTGCTGCGTTACGTCCGACCCGGTACAGCGTTGGTGAATTACAGCTGAAACCACACCCTTCCGTCTCCTTCTGCGTTGGTCGAGCGGTCTGGAACGTGTTGCTCGCATGCGTACTCCGCGGTAGCGGTGATGGTTCCAGTTCCTACGGTTGCATGTACGAATGCACATGCACTTATATGCAACAAAAAAAAAAAAATGAAGGACGAGAATTAACAAAGAACCTTTCCGCGGTCGCAGTGCCAGTTTGCAGCGTCCGTAACTCTTGCCGAGAATGAAGTTGGGTGTTTTAACAAATGCAACTATTAATTTATTAATAGTTAGTAGTACATGGATAGGTAGTACATGGATATTGTTTTATTTCTACGCAGGAAAAAGATTCCGCGGAATGTAAGTACCATATCTAGCTAACTACAGAAAAAACGTATTTGATGAAAGCGGTAACTATTATGGGCCAAGCCAGTGGTACGATCCATTTTATTGTGTGGCTAACGGTCACTTTATATGCAAATGTCTGTAAAGGAGCGGCCATTGAAGTCGAAAGCTGAAATTTTTGCTAGGAGGAAATATTTCGCACACGTTTTTCATCCAGGCGTTAAGAGCACCCCAAGCTGTATTCTCTTGAGTGTAGTTTTTACGGATATTACATAGGCGGGCACGCAGTACGTGGAAAAAAGCAAAAGCAAACATTTAGGTAGTTATCCGTCTATAATAGAGTTTTAGCATATCGTTACCGTGTTTGCGTCACCGTTTACCGTGTTACTGGGAGCCGGAGTTTCCGTTTGCCGCTGAAAACGGTACGACACGTTGTAGCACACCGTTTGCGGTTTGCGTATTCCAACCTTCGCGGCGCAAGAAGCGACATCTGATGAATTAGTTTTAAAGCTAATCACGCATAATTTTGTTGCTCATATGTATCTGCTTTCGCTTAAAGTACTTGAATATTTCACTTTTCGAATGAAGTGTTCACAATAAGTGTAGTTGTTTTGTGAATACTGTAGCCATGACCTGTAGAGCTTAGAAAGAAAACGTGTCGGTGGCGCCATCTACCGAGTAGAGTTAGAGTCAAGGTAAAATAGAATTTTCCCTCACGCTAAATATTTACGCAAGAAATCAGTAAAATATGTTGTAGTCATTACTCAGTAACCTACACTACCTTGCCCAGAACAATTTTGGAGGCCTAAAAGCGCACTGTGGGCTCACAAACTTATCTCAACTATTTAAAGCGGGCGTTCTGGGAGCGGGTTGAAACGGGAAGGGTGTTTTGGGAAAGGGTTGAAACAGAAAGTGGTCAAACGGTAAGGGCGTTTTGGGAACAGGCGCACACGGGATGGGCCAAACGGGAAGGGCGTTTCGGGAATGGCTCTAGCGGGATGGGTTCAAACGGGAATGGGTTGTTTCGGGTTAAACCCGTAGCGAGTGGACTTTCTGCTCATGCTAATTACATTGGTCATGCGCCGAGGCAGAGGCAATACATTGGTCATGCGCCGACTCGTACAGACAGTCGGCGTATCTGGGTCGCTCTATACCAGTGTGTTTTAACCCCACTGCTTGTTCTTCCAACAAGGCTTTCAATACTCATGCTGCCTGCGTGGACGGGCTATTTGCGGCAGTATGAATATACCAATTGGTTTAATTCTTCTCGATGAATAAAGCCAATTGCTGTTGCAGTTGCTGATCTCCAATCGGCTCACGCGTTCATTTCAGTTGAGTTCAGTTCAATACCCGCCTGCAGTTCTTTTTGTTTTCGTGCGTTTCATTGACTTTGGTATGAACTTGTCCATGCTCGCCAAATTGATCTAAGAACATTTCGACCACATTGCACGACAAACTCGCCTCCGAGAGAAGCGCAAATCGCAGCAGTCCCGCGGACTCAAAGGAATGGCATTTCTGACGAAGCAGACAGCGCACCCCACCGAAAACCGTTTTCGTCTGATGCAGGGAAACGAATGCTTGCGTAAAGCATTAGGAGCGCCTGTGACGAGCAGGTACGGTAGCAGCGTAATTTTTCTCGATCCAGCGATAAGACAAGCGTCAGAACGCCGAGATGGGTCAGCCAGATGAGCCCGCACACCCTTGCTATCTGTGCCGTATCTGCTCATAAATCGCGCTAGCTTTCAGTTTCGCCCAGTTTTGCCACGACTCGCGTGCTGCGCTTAATTTTTGGGTTGCCCGTACATATATCATGTCGACGTATTGTTAATAAAGGTGTATACATCCTATGAACGCATTGTTACGGTATGTAGGTGTACGATATTGTACACTGAGCGTTTACAGAGACATCAAGGGTTTATCCTTTCTGGTGCATTTTTTACCTCATAGCTCTCTAAGCACTACCACATTACTATATTACCACTCAAAAGTGTGGGGTTGCCCGCTGCCACATTGTTTGGAAAGAACCCCACCAAAAAATCAATATTTATGTTTCTCTCACACGTATTTCTCTCGATCTGCTGCTTTCGAATAATAGATTCTGCGTAGGCCGGTTTATAAACATATCTTCCTGTAGTGGACTCTGGCTAATTTATTTAATAGGGTTTCATCACTTCGCTCGATAAAACTAAGTCCAGTTATGGTGTAAAGCTCTACATTTCGACTTAGGTTAACGCCGTTTTCGGAATAATTCAATCACATTCGAGCGGTTCGATAAGGTCGGATTATCTCGCACAAGTCAGAAGAGACAATGATAAAAAAGGAACAAAGGATTGCCATACCGTAAATTAACAAGTCAATGGAGGATGAAACCATAAATTACTCTCACATGCAATACAGAAAGCCTCTGCAATGAATAATCCTGTGGAAAAGTCGATGCACTCAAGGGAACCATAAATTGTTAGATATGATGATGATAATTATGATGATGATAATAATAATTATGATGATGATTATAATGATAATGATGATGGTGGTGGTGGTGGTGGTGGTGGTGGTGGTGGTGACGACACGACGACGACGACGACGACGACGCTTTGGCTA